>NC_044384.1:88655857-88960022 GCF_006542625.1 Nomascus leucogenys | reverse complement strand
GCAACAAGGCCTGGGAAGGAGTGGCCTAACTAAATGTGGCCAGACCTGGCAGACAAGATGGAGGCTTTATTTAAAAAAGGGGACATTCCAAGAGTGGGAAAGACCCTGTGGTGTTCCTCCAGAGCACCCAGGAAAGTAGCAGGTCTCTGAGAAGTAGGGGAGGGAGAAGGAGACAGTTTTGGGGTGGGGCTCACTCACTTCTTAGGACCCCTGTGCATCCTGGCATAGCAAGGTGGAGCCCACCTTCACGTGGCCAATGAGAGCCGCTCCTGGGCAGCCCAGATGGACCAAAGACCAGCGGCCTCTCTCCCACCCTGGAACCATGTAACTTACCAAATGCTTGTGTGACCCAGATGATGCTAACTTTCTGAGATCCCAGGATTGTCCTTGAACCTGGCCTTTCTTCTGTGGACATGCATTCCCTCAGCGATCTCATTCAGCTCAGGGATTTAAGTCCCATCTCGATACTGACCACCCACCCCCACGTTGATGTCTCCCACCTGGAAACCTCCCCTGGTCCCCACATTCATTCATGGGACACCTGCCCCTGCCACCTCGTGAGTGTTTCAGGCTTCAGGTTAATGAGACATCCCAAACGTGTTCACAACTGAACCCCTGATGCCCTCCCTGCTCCAGCCTCCCCATCTCAGCTGGTGGAGACTCCATTTCTCTAGTTGTTCAAGCCCAAACCTTGCAGTCATCCCTGCCTCACCTTTCCCCTCACACCCCATACCCACCCCTCCCACCTTTCCCTTCAGAATATTCCTAACCCCGACTGCTTCTCAGCACCTCTTCTGCTCCTTTTCTGGCCTCAGCTGCGTTGTCTGTCACTGGGATTACCGCCATAGTCCCCTAGCTGCACCTCTGTCTCTGCCCCCATATCAGAGTCAGGCTGGTTTCGCTGCAGTAACAAAAAACCCCATCTCAGTGGCTGGAAGCAACAAAGGCTCTGTTCTCCTTCGTGCTGGACATCACTGTGTGCCAGGGGGCTCGGGGCCCTGGGCACCAGCTGGTCACCATGCCAGAGGAAGAGGGGGTGTGGCTGAGCTGTCCTGGCTCTGAAAGTGTCTTCTCAAGGGACATCACCCTTGTGACATTTTGTTGGCCTTTGAGTGGGGAGGATAGTGCGATCTATCCTGTGTCTGGCATGAGACAGAGCTGGGACATCTGTGGCTGGTCCCAGTGCCCCTCGTTCCCCAGGACATTCTCTGTTTCACTCAGAGAAAAGATCAATTCCTTCTGCTGCCCTGAGGTCCTGCACCATTTCTCCCCACCCTCAGTGGGTCCTCCCCACTCTCTCTGGCCTCTGCCCCTACAGTTTCCCCCACACTCACCCTGCTGAGCCCGGCCAGCTTCTCTGCTGAGCCTCTGATGCATCAGGCACACTCCTGCCTCAGGGCCCTTGCACTGGCTGCTCCCTTGACCTGGAATGCTCTTTCCCTAGCTAGCTGCAGGGCTGGCTTCCTCCTGGGCTTTAACTCTTCAGATGCTGTGCTCTGGATGTGGCTGTCCCCAGCCATCCCATCTGGTGCTGCAGGGCACCGCCTGCCCAGTGCACCCCACCCCCTTGCCATTTTCTATTTATTTATTTATTTATTTTGAGACAGAGTCTCAGTCTGTCGCCCAGGCTGGAGTGCAGTGGCACAATCTTGGCTCACTGCAACCTCTGCCTCCCGGGTTCAAGCAATTCTCCTGCCTCAGCCTCCTGAGTAGCTGGAATTACAGGCATGCAGCACCACACCTGGCTAATTTTTGTATTTCCAGTAGAGACGGGGCTTCACCATGTTGGTCAGGCTGGTCTTGAATTCCTGACCTCGTGATCTGCCCACCTCGGCCTCCCAAAGTGCTGGGATTGCAGGCGTGAGCCACGGCACCCAGCCCATTTTCTTTTGCTCTGTGGTATACATTGCTTTCCCAGCGTGCTCTGTAATGTATGGTATTTATTGTGTAAATCCTTGCACTAGACTGTGCACACTATGAGGCAAGGCCTGGGTTTGGGCTCAGCTGTGCACCCTGCAGGTGCTCATGGAAGTGGCTCTCTGCCAGTTTATCGAGTGGATCAACGCATGGAGCGCTTAGGATGCACCAGGCGTTTTACGAAGGGCTTTGTGTATGTTGCCAGGGTGACCCCCTTACCTGGATTATTAGTTCCAAAATGGCATTTCTTGCCTCTTTGGGTTCAAAGTTAAATTGAATTTGATTTAGAAAGACTATGAGGCCTGGCAAGGATGGTTGGAGGGCAGCTGGGGGGTTCCAGGAGTGTCTGTGGCAAGAGTCAGGAGAGGAGGTGGGAAGCATCGGCCGGGCCTGTGTAGGGGCCTCCAGGCTGGGCTCTGTCCACCTGTCAGCAGGATGCACTGGAGATGTTCAGGTTAGAGACCAGGTGGGGAAGCAGGTGGGGCAGTTTGGAGGATGGGTTTATCAGAGGCAGGAAGGCGGTTCCCGGGCCTCTCCAGCCAGCCCTCAGCAGCCAGCGTCCTCCCGCAACTCTGCTTCAAGAATGCATTTTAGACCTCGGAGCTTTCTCCAATTTGTCTGCCAAAGGCATGAGAGAGAATAAATCCCACTAATATTGGCATTCTTTGGGAGCAGGAAAGCCTGCCGTGGAAACCTTGCCTGTGGGTTTATCCACATCTTACGGGAAGCGTGAGACGGCCCTGGTCACATTTGCAGGCCCCTCCCCACCCAGGGACTTCTGCAGGACCAGCTCTCGTTTCATGCTTCAGAGCCCCCTACTCAAATGCATGCTGGGGCTTGTGCCATGGCCCAGGGCAGAAGATGCGGCAGAGGTTCTGCCTCCTGGGTGCTGCCTGCGGGAGGGCAGACTGGGGACGACGCAGGCTCTGGTTCCTGACCCGGGGGAGGTGAAGACAAGCACTTTCCCAGTCCTTGACTTGTGCCTGTTACACCCAAGGCAGGTGGGGGTCAATTCGAGGACCCCAAAGTCTAGGACTGACACCCTGGAACTTCATTTCAGCTGGGCCCCTTGGCTGGAGCTGAGAGTCTGGTGCTGTTTACTGTGTCGGGCCACAGGGCCATGCTGGCAGCTCCTATGAGTGCTCATCACAGGCCCCTGGTCCAGAGTCCAGGCTCCCAGAGGCCTCTCTGGCCCTGCATGGCCCGGCCTCTCAGCAGGTGCAGGCTTTCCAGTGCGGTTGCCTGGCCCAGAGCATGCGGGGTGGGGGCCGGAGGTGGAGGCTGTGTCACTTCTGGGTCTGTTTCTAGGGCCCTGCTAGCATCCAGGACCCCTTGGTTCAGGGGTTTCTTGGGCAGTAATTGTGCCTCTGCACACATGGGTCCTCACTAGCATCCGGTCACATTGGTGAATCAAGCCTTTGGGGTTTGGCACTGGGTAAGTCTTGGCTCCTTACTCCAAAATTTACCAAATGTTTTCAGTATGACATCTGAGAAGCCCCATCCTCATAGTCTCTTGCCTGTTGATGACAATCCTGGGTTGATTTGCAAGATATACACCATCTTTCTCTTGAGCCACCACTCCTTCTAGTCTCAAAGGTCTCCTCGTTACAGCATCCTCACTCCATATCCACTTTTGTTTGGTGGGGGGGCTATGGGTAGGGGAGAACTGGGGAGCCGGGCCTCAGAGCAATTAGCAGGGGCCAACAGGACTGGGGCTTCCATCAAAGCCCTGTGGGATCCCTGAGGAGTTTGGTTACCATTAAATGGCTTTAACATTAAACGCCAGACTCATTAACGAATCTCAGAGTCAAATTGCAGAAGCCGCCAGTAGGGCAACGGGCCTGCCCATCTGTAAATTGGGAGATGGAGCCTCCCTCAGTGCAGGGAAAAATCATGGCTCAGGAATTGAAAATAATGTGGTCAGCAGTAATTTAGAAGGCTTTTCACTGAGCAAGGTTTAAAAAGAAAAGAAAAAAAAGAGAAAAAAATAGCTCATAAAAATCTGTTTTAAAAACCTCAATGGAAGCGGCTGTGGTAAAATACTGCCATTGTTTCTATCTTAATTCAGTAAAATTTTTATTAACTTAATTTTTTCCCCTCTCTTGTTTTTTCACTCCATAAAAACATTTAAATCACTTTTTAAAACATTCCCCAATCAAGCCCTTTATCTTCACAGGGCGAATTCCACCTGCCAATTTGCAAATAGGCTTGTTTTGGTCAGCGGACCGCAGGCAGCATTCCCTCCTCTGCAAAGTTTCCGTGTGTAGATGGGCAGGCCTGCTGCCAGCCCTCTCCCTGCCCTTCGGAAGAGGTGCAGTCAAAAGTGGCTTTTTTAAAAGAAAAAATTGTTTGAGGGTGTGTGTGGTGGGGGAGCACAGACACCCGAAACTGCTTTTTTTTTTTTTTGTCCTATCTTACGGTGTTCGCAGCTTTGAACGTTTCAAGGTAGAGAAGGAGGTCCATTCCTGAGGTCCTCTCATGCCCCTGCCTGAGACCTCAGAGGGGCAGATTTGTGCCTGCCGCCCTCTCACCTTGCTCAGGGGCCCTTCTAATGTCCCCTGCCCTGCTCCTGTCTCTTTTGTGCCCTCTGCCACTGTGGCCCAGCACCCTGGGTCAGGCACTCACCCGAGAGCACCTTCCTACATCCTGCCATGGGCTGGGTTGGATTTCCTTGCTGGGGTGGAGGTGGGAGGCTCTGCATTGGAAAGCCAGGTTCCCAGCTAGTGCTGGCTGCCTCTTCCTTAGCCCACCTGAAACCATCACACTCCCTTAAGGAATAAAATATGGACCTGTTTGAGGGAGGTGGCATGTCTCATTCCTTGCGTATCCTTCGCGTGGAACAAAGATGCTATCTGTGTATCAAGTTCACCACTGTTAGCCCCTGTCTGTGAAAGGGATTCGATATTACAACACACTAAGACAGGGCACCATTTTCAAGATGCCAAACTAAAGCCCCAGTGTGGCACATTAAGGCTTTGTCCAAGGAACCATCTTTCCATTTCCAGCTGGTGAAGGACTTCCCCCTGAGGACCAAGGTGTGTGGAACTGTGGTCGCACCACCACCACTTGCTAATATGATGGCAGCCAGACATGTATTTCCCAACATGTGAAGAGGTCAGGCGCTCCTAACCTGTGGCCCATGAACTTAGGGCAGGGGAAAGTTACATCTTGATTTTTAGCAACCTCTAACTGCACTGTGGTGTTGGAGGGTATGCCATGAGCCACAGCCATAGCAGCAGGGCGTGTGGCTTTGTCGTTTGTAGAAATTGTGGATTTTTTCAAGTCACATTACAGTTGCTGCAGACATCTCGGAATGTTGTTTGTGCTAATGTGCCCTTCGAAGCCATGGTAGTGAGAAGACCTGTTGCTGGCTTTATTGCATGTGCTGGAAAAGCAGGGCAGTTTCCATATGATACACTTGTTTTTTTTAAAATTTTAATTTTAAATTTATTTATTTATTTATTTTGAGACCGAGTCTCATTCTGTCACCCAGGCTGGAGTGCAGAGGCACAATTTTGGCTCACTGCAACCTCCATCTCCTGGGTTCAAGCGATTCTCCTGCCTCAGACTCCCAAGTAGCTGGGATTATAGGCATGCACCACCACGCCCAGCTAATTTTTGTATTTTTAGTAGAGATGGGGTTTCGCCATGTTGGCCAGGCTGGTCTCGAACTCCTGACCTCAAGTGGTCCACCTGCCTCGGCCTCCCAAAGTGTTGGGATTACAGGTGTGAGCCACAGCGCCTGGCTATTTATTTGTTTATTTATTTTTGAGATAGAGTCTCACTGTGTTGCCCAGGCTGGAGTGCAGTGGCACCATCTCTGCTCACTGCAACCTTTACCTCCTGGGTTCAAGTGATTCTTCTGCCTTAGCCTCCCAAGTAGCTGGGATTACAGGCACATGCCACCACACCTGGCGAATTTTTGTATTTTTAGTAGAGATGGGGTTTCCCCATGTTGGTTAGGCTGGTCTCAAACTCCTGGCCTCATGTGATCCACTCACCTCAGCCTCCCAAAGTGCTGGGATTACCGCGCCCAGCCCAATTTTTTTTTTTTTTTTTTTTTTTTTAGAATATTCGGTTAACTGATTTCAGTGTAATTTACTTCCTTTGTAATCCTATATATTTTGTATTTTGCACTGATAAGTGTTATTCTGAGAAGGGGTCCATAGAATTTAAAAATTTCCCATAAAGTCTACATTGCAGAAAGGGCTCAGAGCCCCTGCCCTGGTTATCTTCTTTTCATGTCCACTGAATGAGAAATGCAAATCTGAGCCCTGAAATCAGAAGCATCCAGATGATTCCAGATGATTCCATGTGGATGTGATGCATGGAGGACATGGTCACTGAAATGAACACCAATTTTAAAAACCTCATGGAGAAATCGTGGGTGGCCCACCCACCCAAGAATATGGCCCCCAGGCCATCGACTCTCAGCTAACTGGACAGGCCCACTTGGGCTTCCTTAGCTTTGTTTACATTGCTCACTGCCCTCCCCCCATCCCCAACCACTCCCAACCTGTCCCAGTGTTTCATGTTTCTCAAAGCTCTTCTGGGCCTCACCTCCTCCAGGAAGCCTGCCTGGATCTATAGAGGTCATGACAACACAATCTCACTGCTCAGGCCCAGGCTTCCCTTGTGCCTTGACGCCAAGGGCCCTAATCCCTTGAACAGGGCTCCCTGGACATCATTTTTTGGTTTTAAGCCATGTTATTTCCCTGAGGTGCTGGGAGTCCTCTCCAAGGCTGGGGAACCCTGGAGGAAGGGGATGTGCTTGGGTTTTCTGCACCTACCCTTTGGCTGGTGCACAAACACCACGGTGATCCCTGTGGAAAATGATTGCTCGTGGTCAGGGTGTGCAGAGCCCAGGTGATCCCGAGCTGCCAGCGGCCATTTCCGTCCTAACAGTGGGAGTGGGCTGAGGCCGGTGACCCTGCAGGCTGTGACCTTGAGGATGGCATTCGCGATAGGCGCTTTGGTCTTTTTCCCTGTCCCTCTTGCTGTGAGGGCTCCTCGGCCAGGTGGGTGCCCATGTAGGCAGGAAAAGAGCTGGGCACACTGGCATCATCAGGAAGGTCTGATGGAGACAAGCAGAGTCACTTTGATCCCAGAGCCCGGAAGTCCAGCTGCCTCCTCACTTTCCATTCCCTCCTGGGACAGTGGGAAGAGATTTCACAACTTCCCTCCTGCCCAGATGTCCAAATATTTCTCTTATCGAAATGTATATTTTCAGCAAATTGTACAAAGAGGAAAATCCCGCAGAATACAGAAGAAGAAAAAAGCTGTGTTTTCACTTTAGAAAACAATCTCTTGAAAAACGAAATCTTTCTGGCCATGGAGGCCACAATAGGGTTCTGGTGGGCTCACGTATGATCTCAGACCCAGAGAATCCACTGACTGAACAAGCAGTTTCCCTCAAACGACCCTGAACCTCACTCACCTCACCCACATTATTCTTCAGATAATTTGGGGCCTGTTTGGGGTTGATAGACTCTGGAGTCTCAGGACAAAGTTCTCAGCATGGTCTACTAGGGGAAGCAAGAACTTTGGAGTGAAGCAGACTGTAGTTTGAATTTTGGAACTTCTAACAGATACCTGTATATCTTCAGATCCCAGTATTTTTACTTGTAAGATGAGCAGCATGTCATCTGCCCATGTTAATTTCCTGTCCTTACTTAAACAAAGTACATAGTGTTTTGGAGGGCTGGCTGGGTATGGAATTGCAAATGAAACCAATGTCATACTTACAAGTGGGCTAGGACTTCTTCCCCTTCCCCTTACTTTCAAGGAACTGAGGCAAGAATGGGAATAATTCCCAAACACTCTCACCTCTGCCTAAAGTTTGCTCCTGAATTTAAAATCCAGGCAATTGCCTTAGTTTCCTGCTTCTCAGTTAAGACATGCCCGCCATTGCTGTTTGTCTGTTAGCCTGCAGATGTTTATTAATTTGAAATGGCAGGTGCTTGGAGGTTAACCAAGTAGCACAGGTTGACTTGGCTTTCCCCTCTTCACTTCCTTGTTCCCCCTCTCCCTCAGCCCTGTTCACTCATTCTCATTTCCCAGTTAAGTCTTTGTTTCAGGATTTGCTAAGAACGTTGGGCTAAGATAGTTGGAAAAAAAAAAAAAAAAAACCTCTGAAAGCAGAGCCCCAGGATGGGATTTTGGTGTTGGATCACTCACTAGTCAAACATCAATGAGGGCCCTGTTCCAAGTAGTGGTGATGATTATGGCACACATTGCCAAGGCTCTCACCTGTGGTTGCCTGGGATGAGGTGCACATGGAAAATGAGGCATTGGGCTGTGCAGGACTGTGGCACTTGAATAGCATGGAGTGTGCTTCCTTTAGTTAAATGGCCCTGGGAACCTTGAAAAAGAAAGTGATAGGCTTAGATTAGCCATCTGTCAGTTCATGTCAAGCTATGGAATCCAGAGGGTCTCTGGCAGCATTTAAAGATTTTCATTTTCTGTAGGGCAAACTGTACTGAAAATCAGCCTCAGGATCTGATTGTAAGAGTGGCAGAGCAGCAAAGAAGACTGAATGCACAGATCTGCTTTGTCCAAATTAGGGTCCTGGTAGGAAAAGAGTGGGACTTTGAGATCCAGGATGGTAACATTTAGGTGGATGAGCCTGATAATCCTGCACCTCCAGATTCTTCTGAGTCCTCTACATCAGCAGATCTCTTTACGCCCTCGATGAGAAATGCCCCCTTTGCCTAGAGCTTCCTCCAATTCACAAAGTCTCACTTGAAGCAGGTATGTAACATGACATTTGCCATTTTCAGTATGTGTTCCCACCTCAGTACATCCAAGCCGATAAGGCTAATAGCTAGGGTCAGGCCTGAGCATGGCCCATGTGAGGAAATGCATTTCCTACTCTAAGAGGAAAGAGCTCACTAGTAAAGAAATCAGGAGCTAATCAATATGTACCAATGGGAACCAGGGACGTATACATAGTAGTAGATTTCAGTTTACAAACCTAGACTCCATTAATTAATTAATCAATTAACTAATTAACTAAAAGGGAAGTTGGGTGTCCTTGAGGGAGGACCCTATAATACCACTGCCAGTTTATGCAGCAATTATTTCCCTGATGCTTTCCTGAGGTGACATGTGGCTATCTACCAGAGTAACTGTGCACTGAAGAAAGAGGATTACTTACGCTTTCAGGGATTGTTGGATATAGGGCCTGATATCAGGCAATCTGAAACTCCTGATTATCCCCTGGTTATACTGGCAGCGGATGGTGGGGGGCCGTCCTAAGAAGACCAGGTGATAAACGGAGTTCCTGCCCAAGGTCATCACACGGTGGAGCCAGTCAATCCAAGGACTCACCTTATAGTCATTTCCCTGCTCCCTTATTGTAGTAATTGGAGTAGCGAGACTTCAGACTTGGCAGGACTTTTTCTTTGATTCTCTGACTTGTGGGAAAAGAGCCGTGAAGTGGGAAGAACCAAGTGGAAGCCCCTGAAACTGTCACCTCCTGGCTAAGATGGTAAAATCAGAGGCAATACTACAAACCAGGGGGAACTGCAGGGATTTAGGACCATCACAAAAAACTTAAAGTATGTGGTGATGCTGCTCTGTGGCATTGTCATCCAATTCACCTGTCTGGCCCCTGCCAAAACAGACGGATCATGGTGCATGATGGTATGGTAAACTTAACCATGTAAACTTAACCTCATTGCTGCTGCTGTGCCAGATGTGGTGAATTTACTGGAGCAGATTGACACCATCTCTGACATTTGGCATGTGACTATTTACCCACTTATTTACCAGTTCAGATAGTCTTCATTCCTTTGTGCGGGTTCTTATTTCCATTGGTATAATATCCATTCAGCCTAAAGAACACCTTGGCAGTACAGATCCGCTGGTGAGAAATGCTTTCAGGTTTTATGGGTCTAAAAAGGCCTTTATTTCATCCTTTCCTCCACTCTTGTTTTTGAATGGTATTGTCACTGGATATAGAATTCTGAGTTGAAAAATGTTTTCAACACATTAAGTCTCTGTTGGCACTTTCTTCTGATTGTATTGTTTCTGATGAGGCATCAGTACGATTTGTATCTTTGTTTCCCTCCTTGTAATGTACATTTTTTTCCCCTGAATGCTTTCAAGATTTTCTCTTTATCTTTGGTTTTCAGCAGTTTTACTATGGTGTGCCTAGGTGTGGTTTTTCTTGGCAATTGTTCTGTTTAGGGTTCACTGATTTACTTGGATCTATAAGTTGATGATTCCTGTCAACTTTCAGAAAAATTTTGCCTTATTTCTTCAGGCTTTTTTCTGCCTTGTTATCACCCTCTTTTCCTTCTAGGACTATAATTACACATTGCTAGGCCATTTGATTTTGTTCCATAGGTATCTCAGGATCTGTTACTTTCTTTACACTTCTTTTTTGATCTCTGTTATTTAGATTGCATAGGTTCCACTGATTTGTCTTTCGATCATTTATTCTGTCATTTCTAATCTTCTTTTAAGTCAATCCAGCTACTTTTTCAGTTGCTTTGTGTTTTTGAGTTGTAGAATTTCCATTTGGTTCCCTAAGTTTTAATTTCTCTGCTGAAGTTCCCTATCCATTCAGTCATTAACACCATATTTTTCTTTAAACCCTTAACATATTTATTATAATAACAGTTTTAAAGTCTATATCTGCTAAGTGCAACATCTGAGACATCTCAGCATCAGTTCCAATTGATTGCTTTTTTTCTGAGTATGGCTCACATTTTCCTGTTGTCTTGGATGTCTAGAATTTGTTTTTATTATATTCTGGACATTGCAGATGACAGACCCTAGAAATCTAGGATTCTGCTGTTTGCCTGTGAGTACCGTTGATTTCTATTCTAGCAGGCAGTTTGATTCTGATGGATAACTTGAATTTGCATAGACTAGGATCTAGTGTTTCCCAAGCCCTGCTAAGTTGATTTAACTCATCCTCCAAGTTTTGCCTTCCAGCTATATGTGATACTCTTGTTGAGGCTTAGTTTTAGGCTTTAGTTAGAGAGTGTAGAGTAGACCTTATTCTAGATTATGGTCCTTACTCCTGAGGCATGACTTTTCTGATGTCTCTTATGTCTGGGATATAAATGAAACCACTCCCCTCTGGCTGAGCTGGAGTTCCAATATGTCTCAGCATCGTTCTCCCTCTCAACTGCATAGCAATTGATCTCTGGTAATTCTCCAATCTTTCCCTGTATATACACAGCTCCACCTTTATCTGAGGACTGTGGGTGACCCCCACACAAACTTTTGAGGTACCCATGCCTGGAAGAGCTTCCCCCGTTTCTGGTGCCCTGACCCATAGATCCAGCTATTTGGCAGCCTCTTCAGCTGGGTAAAATTGCTATGCTCTCGCCGAGCCCCCTGGACCACAGTCAGTACATTTTCCTTAGGGAAAGAGGCAGGGCAATCCGCAGGCTCACATCAAGAGTTTCCCTTCTCTTAGAGATCACAGTCTTTGCTGCCTGTACCCAATGCCTGAGCACAGTTGCTTCATATCCCTCCCCCGTCCCCCAGTTTTAGAGTTGTTTGTGGCAGGAAAGTTACTTTTGGCCAGAATTGGAAGTTGGAAAGTGTGCAGCTATTGCTGTAGCAAATGTGTTCTCTATCCTGATCAGTAAAGAGGATAAAAAGCAATTTATCATTAGATAGAAAGGATATTCACAATCTCACTCCAGATCTATGTTATAATAACTCCTGTTCTCCAAAGAATGTACTTCACAGGTACCATAATCATCTTAATATTCTACAGATCATGCTGGTCTGCCCAACCTTTCAAAGGCAGACACTAGGCTGGCTGTGGTGGCTCATGCCTGTAATCCCAGCACTTTGGGAGGCCAAGGTGGGCAGATCACTTGAGCCCAGGAGTTTGAGACCAGCCTGAGTAACATCGTGAAATCCCATCTCTATAAAAAATGAAAAATTAGCCAGTTGTAGTGTCGTGCACCTGTGGTCTCAGCTACTGGGGAAGCTGAGGTGGGAGGATCACTTGATCCCAGGAGGTCGAGGCTGTAGTGAGCCGTGATTGTGCCACTGCATTCCAGTCTGGGCAACTGAGCAAGAACCTGTCTCAAACAAACAAACACATACACACACACACACACACACACACACACACACAAGCAGACAGTAATGACAAACCTTCAATAAGGCCTCATTCCTTGAGGGCACTGACCAACCACTTAGGTAAGTTGATTATATTGGTCCTCTTCTAGTCTAAAGGAGATAACACTTGTCTTTTTTGGAATTGGCATTACTCTAGATATGCATTTGCCTTCTGTATTCACAGTGCTCTGCCCACATCAATCAAGGGCTGACAGAATCTATCTCCAAGGAATTGGCAGATGCCTTGGAGCAAGGACACATTTTATAGTGAGGGAGATGCTCACTGGAGCACACACTGGTGAGATCTGTCGGGCTTACAACAGATATATTCCCATAAGCCAGAAGCATCAGTCCAAGGGAGTGTGAGAGCATCTTGCTAAAGACTCTGCTAAGATGTCAGCTCAGGGCAACACCCAGTGGCATTGGGACCCCGTGTGGTGAATGCACTGAGCTAATGGCCGGCACACGGGGCTGTGTCCCCAGTAATCCATGGGCAGTAGGAGTGACGCCTCTCGTGGTCACACTGCGACCCACTCGTGCACCTTACCGGAGTTCGTGAGATGACTCTAGCAGAGGGTGGTTGCTGACGGATGAAGGTGGGATTAATGTTTTCCCTTCTCCAGAGGAAACTCCAGGAAAACAGTCACACGCTCCTTGGGGAATCCCTTGGTTTGAGCGACCAGTGAGGGTAGCAATAGCAAGTTCAAGTCTGTGCCTTTGTGTCGCCCCCTGTCCTTCCAGCCTTGCTTACCCCATGCCAGATCATACTTCTCCATGAAGGGCTCACACTCAAGCCTTTGTTTCAGCCTCTGCGTACTCCGCACCACTGGGCACTGAGGCCATTTACCCGGCAATATTGATCGAGCTCTTATGATGTATGAGGTAGGATACGGGCTGGGAACACAACAGCGAATTAAATGGACACTTCCCACCACCCCATGGACACCGAATTCTAGAGGGAGAGACAGAGAATGCCATGTCACTGAATGAGTAATAACACAAAGGGAATAATGCCAGGTAAGAAATTGAGGGTGACAGTGGGTGGAAGGAGAGGGGAGCAGGGAAGCAGTTAGCACCGGGGGCTCGGGGGATTTGTATGGACCTCCAAGTGGGCCAAGGAGGACAGCCAAGTGGCCATATCGGGGCAGAGTGTCCTGGGCAGAGGGGACATAAGGGACCACATCAGGGAGGTGAGGGTCACTTTCTTTCCAATCTGTTCATTGTTGAGAAATAACAAATCTTCAGCTTCCCATCAGACCCCTGAGAACGGGGCCTAGCCAGATTATACAAGAACTCCACATGCCAGTGAGCCTGTGACCTACAGACCACGCAGAGCCTTCCATCCATCTCTTACCCCGGGCACATGAGCCCAGCAAGAAAATTATGTTTAAAAGATGAAGATCAAAAGGAAAGCAAAACTATGTGCATCCGGAATCCCTTTATTAGAGACCAAATTTAGTTAAGATCAGTCTTTTCTACTTTATTATAGTACAAAAGGATAAATAAAAGATGGTGAACCCGAGCCCTCTCCTTGGCTGTTCATTAAGAAAGACCATTTTGATTTTGATCAATCTAAGCTAGGTGTGGGGGGGACCACAATCATCCTCAAATGATACCGTTGATGGTGGAGAAATTAACCAAAATCCACAGGAGAGAGCACAGACACATTTTTCTTCTTGGAAATTTTTGTTTGTTTGGTTAGTTTTTTGTTTGTTTGTTTGTTTTGTTTTTGAGACAGGGTCTTGCTCTGTCACCCAGGCTGGAGTGCAATGGTGCACTCCAGCCTGGGTTTGATTGTTTGTTTGTTTGTTTTGTTTTTGAGACAGGATCTTGCTCTGTTACCCAGGCTGGAGTGCAATGGTGCTATCTTGGCTCACTGCAACCTCCACCTCCCGGGTTCAAGTGATTCTCCTGCCTCAGCTTCCTGAGTAGCTGGGATTACAGGCACCTGCCAACACACCTGGCTAATTTTTGTATTTTTAGTAGAGACAGCATTTCGCCATGTTGGTCAGGCTGGTCTCGAACTCCTGACCTCAAGTGACCCACCCACCTTGGCCTCCCAAAGTGCTGGGATTACAGGCATGAGCCACCGCGCCTGGCCGCTTCTTGGAAATTGAGTTGCTAAGGAGTCTGTTCAGATCTAATGTCTGTTATCTTGGGGCATTTACATATAAGTGGCCCGTAGCTGTCAAAGGGCTTTAAAGGATTTGAAAGCAGGTGTAGTGGACAGAGGCACATCTCAGAAATCCCCATTGCTGGCAGGGACAAAGTTCAGACAATGCCCACAGAATTTTATTGCAGAAAAAGAAGGCCTCCGGCAGGATTCTATAATAACACTCTGCATCTGTGGTCTGTTTTCATCCGAGGATCTCAAAACATTTTCAAGCATTAATTAAACTTCACAACAATCCGAGGCCGCGGGTATAATTAGACCCATTTCTTAGCTGGGTCATTTGAGGCCCATTAAGACGAACTGATTTGCTTAGAGCCTTGGAACCCGACTTTCCTGTTTTGAACCTCAGCTTGCCAAATGTCTCCAAATCAGAGAGGAACATGCACATTTAAGCAAATCTACTCAGAAACCAGTTACTTAACGAATTCTTGGACAAACCCTCAACGGGTCTCCGTGACCACTGTGTTATCATGTTCTTTCATCACAACCAATTAACCAAGGTATTTTTTACATGCCTTTATGAAAAGTCGCTGTATGGAAATATTGAAAGGCAGGAGGTTGGTCTCAAGGAGCAGTGAAAAGTGCCCCTTTCTCATGGCCCGAAACTGACTCCCTCCTGGGCGTAAAGGGGCCTCCAGTGTGCCGTTGGTTTCCCATCATTTTGCCAGAAGGCTATAAGATGTCTTTTCATCTTAAGTTACATAAGTATCCAACAAATAACAAGACTGTTATTACAACGGCAACCATACTGGGGGGCAAAAGGGTTGATTTATTCCGAATATCTGCACTCAACACTTTTGATGCCTTTTAAGAGACTTCTGGGTTTTAGGAGGGAGAAAAAAATGCACAAACATTCTTTTAAAAATGCAACCTGGCTGTGGCTAATGTTGTCTGGCCAGAAAGCTATTGTTCATAAGCCCAGGGCCGCGCGGGTATCATTCATCCTGGGATGCATCGACTTGCCTTCCTCCTGCATCCAAGCTGCTTATGCAAAGCAGCCCCCAGTATTCGTATGGAGGGTGGGGGTAGGGAGACTCTCATGCATTTACTTCGAAAAGTCTCCTCCTGGCAATCAAAAACATTCTCAGGAAACATGCCTTGCTGTGATGATCCCCACACCCCCTGCCCTCCTGTCTTCAGAAAAACAAATGAGTGGTTTTTCTACAGAGAGGTATAGAGGTAACTGAGGGAAGTGCGTGATGGGAGAGGAAATTCCCCATTTTTCATGTCCCCCTTATAACCGAGGGCCTCCTTCTCCGAGGTGCTCTACTGAGCTTCATCCTTCCACATTCTTTCCCCTTGACTGACTCTCAAAGGATCCATTTCAACGCGGAAGAAAAAACTCCAGCATCTTGGATGATGGTCGCTGATTCTGACACTCAGATACGTTGTCTGTTAAACAGATAGCTTTGGCTCAGTGATATCAGACAATTGACCTCTTGGTGCACAGACTCCCAGCAGCCTCCCTCCCAAAGGGGGTCTTAGGGGAAGCCAGTCCCACAGATCAGGAGCCCCTAGGGGACCTGAGACGGGTCTAGGGTTTCAGTTTCATCTGTGATCTTTTCGGTGAGGTGTGTTCAGTCAGCGACTTCCTAGGAGGAAGCCTTCAGCTGCGTGGAAAGAAATTTAAGTTCCTATTCTCTGTCCCCAGAGTCATTTAAATGGGGCTGGTGTCGGAGCCCGGAGCGTGCTCCTGCACTGTGCCAGTGTGCGATACCATCTGAGTTGCCACTGAGCTCGGCCTGCTGGGGAGGAGGAAGGTGGCCTGCCCCAGGGAGTCAAGAAATTCAATCCAAGTCCATTTTTAACTCGACGAACATTGATTGACAATTTAGTAGGTCTTACGTGGAATGCAAGGATGAATACATTAAAAGACAAAGTCTCTGCTGAGTGTAGGAATGTACATAACTAGCATAATGCAAGTGGGGATGTGGTATGTATATTAAGAGGGGCACGAGAATGTGCTGCAGAAATGATTCTATCTTGGAGAAGCGGGGAGGCACTGCAGGTGGATGTCAGCTGGATCCTGAAGGGCAAATGCAGTGTCAGTGAATGTAGAAGTGCCTTGATCTGCTGGGGCTGCCGCGATGAGCTATTGCAGACGGGGAGGCTTAAACAACAGAAATTGATCCTGTCACCGTCCTGGGGCTAGAAGTCCCAGATTAAGGTGTCACAGGGCTGGTTGCTCCTAAGTCTTCTCTCTATGGTTTATAGTTGACCACTTTCTCCCTGTGTCCTCCAGGGTGGTCTTTCTGTGCGTGTCTGTGTTCTCATCTCCTCTTATAGGGACATCGATCAGATGAGATTAAGGCCCACCCATGTGATCTCACTTGACTTAAATTACCTCTTTGAAGTCCCTGTTCCCAAAAACAGTGTCACATCCTGAGATATGGGGGGTTAGGACATCAACACATAAATATTTGAGAGACACAGTTCAATCCGTGATAAGGGAGAAAGAGACCTTTCCATGGAGGGGACAGAAGCAGCAAAACCAGAAGGATATGAAAGGGCAGGGTTTCTGGCCAGGCTTCTCAGATGCAGAGCCTGAGACAAGGGTTTGGGTCCATGGGATTGATTGACAGAGGGCTTTCAAGAGAAAGAAAGTGAGAGAGGCTAGATGGGGCAGGGTAGACTCAGCACAGTGGTGGTTTCAGCCCCACAGTGGGCTCTGGAGTGTGACCTGCATCAGAGAGCCAGTCCCACAGTGAGGCATGGGGTCCCTTAGACCCCCAGGGTCAGTCAGTCAGTCACTAACTATGGCCCTCCCAGGCAAGGTGGTTCTGGTGGGATGTTCCAGGCCAGGTGGCTTCCATGCAGTCAATGGCAATTCTTCGCTCAGGACATGGCTGTGAGTCCTTAGCAGCTTTCATCAGAGACTAGGGGATGCTCCCAGAAGCCAGGCCAACACAGGGGACCTGGAAGGTGAGCTTGGGGATGAGAAAGCAGCTGCTCTGCTGTGTTGACCACAGGGCCCTGAAGTGGATGCTGGAAAAGTAGTCGGTCTGGAGAGACTTGAAGGCCAAGCCAGGAATCTGGACTTTGACTGTAGGAGGGGAGTTTGCATCTGAGCTGTGCGGCCGGTCCTGCATACTGCACCCTCTTGTAAACATGTGGATTCACCCCAGGCTCAGCTGGGCCCAGGAAGCTGCAGGTTCCCACCTTCAGGTTTCTCCTGGCCAGGCTGGCCCTCAAAGCTGGGCGTGAAGCAGCCGTTGTCTCCTATGGCCTCTGCTCTCGGCCTCCTCTCTGCCACCATGGTCTTGCACATGTAGGGACCTCATCAAGGGGTTAACAGGAAACTCATGGGGCCCAGCGCCTGCATCTGGAGAGCCACCTCCCTTCTACTCTTTGGGCTTTTATGAAAAAGAGTCCATTTAAATCTGATGAATAAGTCAAAATGAATTGAATAAATAAACGAATATGTGCATCTCTGTAGAGGACGTGGCTGCCTGATGGAAAGGCCAGCGGGCCTGCCAAAGAACAAAGGCAGGCGAGGACTGGCCACAGTCCTGGGGCCTGGAGGCGGGGGGGTCCCAAGCAACAGCGGCTTCTGCAAAAGCCAGAGCACACATCCTGTTCCCAAGAGAGATTCAGGGAGGGATGGTCTGAGGTATGGAGCCCGGGGGTTATCAAGAGCCAAGGAGGAGTGGAAATATGGTTGGCTTTGCTTCCTTCCCCGTTCATCAGTGGTGGTCCTATTAACACTTGCTCGGTCAGCTCCATCCGAGGTTGCTTTGAGTGAAGGCTTCCCAGTGTCATTACCATCATCACCGCATGTCGGAGAATGATAATGTGTTTGAATTTCCTGAGTACACATGAATTTCTGAGGTCTGAATGTGGCACGGGGTCCCAGGCGGGGAGGGGTTTACACGGTGAGGGTTCTGTTGGGAAGCACAAGCTCCCATGTGGGTGCCACTCCACAGGCCACTGTCCCTCCCAAGAGGCGCAGATATGGGGTCTGGAGCTGCCGATTGCCAGCAGTTCTTCCTGCTGTGGGTGCTGGCCTTGGTCAGTGCCCACGGAAGGTCCCTTCTTTGGACCCTAAGTGGCCAGTTGGCTAAGGAAGGAAATTAGTATTAACTCATCACTCTACTGAATCCATCTAGGCTCCAGGGATGGAGACATGGGGGTGGAGGGTGGTGCTGACCCAAGTGAAATCTTGCCCCAGCTTTGATTCTGCTTGGACGATGGAGAAGGATCCCAGGAAAGTCCCCTCACCCCTACCCCTAGGGTGGCTTAGGAACGCACTGACATTTTGGTTTCCTCCTTCCAAAAATAATAATTTGCACGTAACAGACAATTTCTTTTGAAAACAGAGACCCATGTTATAAAAAGGGCAACACCCTGCCAGAGATAGACCACCTCATGGTGGAAAAAAATAGCTTGTTTTAGAAACTGTACTCAATTCCTTATAGAAATTGTGTTTCCTCTCCCGTGTACCCTGCAACCCTGATGCACCAGATGGACACTGATGGGGAGCGTCTGCAGATCTAATGGGAGCTCAGCTTCAGGTTCGACTTGGGTGGCAGCTATGCCATGTGGAACTGTAAAGATTCTGGTACTCGATTTCTATAAAACTATGATACTTATTTTTAAAACTGAAAGGCATAAAGACAGACAAAAGAAGAGAGGCAGAAATGCTAATTTAATTCAAGCCGACTTTTTTTTTTTTTTTTTTTTTTAGCTGACTTTGAGGCATGACAGAAGTCTGGAAAAGATAAAGCAACAAGTTCAAACGTATAACGCTTACTTTTACCCCGCATCAAAGCAAACCAAACATCGAGAAGGCCTATATGCAGAGCTAAAATACTCAATTGATCCTTTTTTTTCCCCACTGACCGGCTCCTGGGAAACATGGACGCCTCAGCCTCTTAAATAACGCTGCTAACAGCGGGCCAATTGTGCGGCAGGACCGGCACTGCCCCAGGTAGCTGATAACTTCCTGTGTTGAAACGATGACTTGGAGATTTCATCATGATATCTTTGCACACCAGGAAATATCATCTTTCAGACCTGCCATTTCTTAAAGTAATCGGTGAGAATGCTATTAAAGTCTATGTCTTAATTAAGCCTAGCATTAGCCAAGGAATTACAGGCATCCGAAGGCTTAGCTGTCTGGTGGGATCCAGTTTCATGAGGCAGGATTAGGTGCATGGCTGGGAACTCCAAGGGGAAGATCCCTGGCTGCGAAGAGAACAGGAACATCTCTGGAGAAACCTGCAGGGTGTGCCTGGCGGGCAGGAACTCAGAAACTCTCTTTGCCTCTCCAGCCTCTTTAACACATTTTATTACAATTGGTCAGTTTGTTTATGCTATAAATGAATATGTACAGCCAGGCTCCTCAGACTTCTAGGCATTTGTTTTAACTCCTCTGGCCTCTGTTTTCAATCTGAGAAATGGGTTTCATTCTCAAGTGCCCAAGTAGACTGATCACAAACAACTCTGAAATCTAACTTTGGAGTATGGGACGTAGCACTGAGCCAGGGGGCTGAGCCCTGGGCTCTGGCCTGGCTCCACTACCCCCAAAGCGTTTGCACCATGGAGTGTTAAGATTGAGAGGTAAGGGTAGGAAAGCTTTCTGGTCTTGAACTCCTGGGCTCCAGCGATTCTCCCACCTTGGCCTCCCAAAGTGCTGGGATTAAAGGCGTGAGTCACTGTGCTGGAGTGCAGTGTTGCTGTCATGGCTCACTACAGCCTCGAACTCTTGGGCTCAAGCGATCCTCCTACCTCTCAGCCTCTCAAGTAGCTGGGACTACAGGTGTGCCACCATGCCCGGCTAATTTTTCTATTTTCAGTAGAGACGGGGTTTCACCATGTTGCCCAGGCTGGTCTTGAACTCTTGGGCTCAAGCAATCCTCCAACTTCTGCCTCCCAAAGTGCTGAGATTACAGGTGTGAACCACCATGCCTGGCTGGGAAAGCTTTCTGAACACCTGAATTCATGTACCTAGGTAAATGATTATTAACAGCAAAGCAAGGAGAGCTGCCTCCATCTGCTTAGGGTGTTATAACAAAATACCACAGACTGGGTGGCTTAAACAACAGAATTTTCTCACAATTCTGGAAGCCAGACATCCAAGACCAAGGTTCCTGCCAGGTTTAGCTCTTGGTGAGGGCTCTCTTCCTGGCTGGCAGACTGCCACCTTCTTGCTGTGTCTTTGCATGGTGGAGGAAGAGAGGGAGCAGGCTTTCTGGTGTCTCTTGCTCTTCCTATAGGGCCACAGTCCTATCAGATTAGAGCTACACCCTAATTCGACCAGGGCCACACTTGGTCAGTGGCCCTCCAGGGATGACCAACCACCTGTCCAGTCCCTTCCAGGCTAGAGGTTGGGGCTGCTGACTGGACCCTGAGCCTGACGCAAGAGTGAGCAGAGCCATGCTACTCCTGCCCGCTGGGTGGCTGTCAGCACCAACTATGGGGACCCAGAACCCACATGCCATGCATAAGGAAGTGGTTACATCCCTCTGGCCATATTTCCGGGGAACTTTGCTTCCTCTTGACAGCACAAGGACTCAGTGGCCGTGAGCACATAAGCAAGTCCTTCCTACCCCAGGTGCTCACACCATGGGGACACCTGTCCTGACATCAGTCCCCAGTTCTCACAAAAGCTCATGGCCATTCCTTTTTTCTAAGTAAAACTCAGGCTGCATCAACTGTAACAGTGACAATGATTATAATGATAATAATAAAATTTTAAAAGGC
Source organism: Nomascus leucogenys (assembly GCF_006542625.1). Taxonomy (NCBI): domain Eukaryota; kingdom Metazoa; phylum Chordata; class Mammalia; order Primates; family Hylobatidae; genus Nomascus; species Nomascus leucogenys. Next base: position 88,939,138 of record NC_044384.1, on the reverse strand, counting down.
TGGCCTGGTATTGCCAGTGTCTTGTATCTGGCACCAATGCTGTGTCTACTTGGAATCACCATAAGATGAGACAAATTCTATGCCATTTCCTCAGCTCCCAGTGCACAGAGGCCTGGAGATTTTGGTGGACTAGAGAGAGGACTTTCTCCTGAATGTTCTACACTCTGTGCCTGGAGTCCCATGGGCCGATGCACCTCCTGGCCTGGTGGGAAGGGACACGAAGCGCCAGCCTCCCCTATCCTGTGGGATGGGCTGGACTGTGCCCCCTTAAGTGATGCTGGAGTCCTGAGCCCTGGTACCATGAACGGGAAGCTGACCTTGTTTGGAAATAGGGTCTTTGCAGATGATTAAGGTGAGGTCATTAGGATGGGCACTAATCCAACATGACTGTGGCCCTCATGAAAAGGGGAAATCACACAGAGGGACAACCAGGGGGAGATGCAGGGAGAGGAGGCCATTGACAAGCCGAGGAGTGCCTGGGGTCCCCAGCAGTGAAGGAGAGGCATGGCACGGGTTTCCCTCAGATGGAACCACCCCTCCTGGCACCTTCAGTGTGGACCTGGGGCCTCCAGAACTGTGAGCAGAAACATTTCGACTGTCAGGCCACTCAGTCTGTGGGCCTTGTTACGACATCCTGAGCAGAGGACTGCATCCTGTGGCCAGTCATCCCCCTCTGACTTGTGGGGGCTGGTACCGACCCTGCAGCTTGGAGCTGCCCTTTGGAGAGGGGCATCCCCTGGGGACAGAGGATGGGATGCTAGCCTGTCCATAGAGAGAAACTCCGATGCTCCTGGGGTTCCCACCCCGTCCCACTGCCAGGGCTGCGGGAAGGATGTTTGCTCACCCCCTCCCGCGGCAGGCACTCCATGTGCCTTTGGTTTGCAGGTGAAGGAAATTCAGACTGGAGGCGGCTTTGCTGGAGCCTGTGGTTGGGCTGAGCAGCCCACACCCCCCTCTGAGGCAGCAGCAGAAATCAAGGGTGACCATGGGCAGGCCCGATGTCACCACCCCCTTCCCATCATCACTGGGAGGGCCAACTTTGGGCACAGCCTGGACAGGTTCTCAGAGCCCCTCAGCTCTGAGGGGCAGGACCCTCAGGTTCCTGCGGGACCCCCTAGGAAGGTAGCCAAGAGCTCAGCCGCCTGACAAAGCCAGCACCTGCACTTCGCCTCTCAGGGGACAGAACGCTGGGAGGGCGATTCTTGCATGGTGGCTCCTGGCTGGAGGGTCACTGGGTGGGTCCGGCTCTGTGTCTCCACTGCCCAGCCTGCCCAAAAAGGTGTCCGTTGTTTCCAGGACAGGCACACGGTAGGGTCCGTTTTGTTGTTGTTGAAGAAGAAGAAGAAAAAGATCTCTAATAAGCCCCATTAAGACTTGAGTCAACACAGTCCCTAGAGGTCCAGGAGTGGCCAAAATGTCTGCGTGTAGCCATGTCCCTGTGTCTGGCAAGGAGAGTGTAAGGATGAGGCATGTGGTCCTGGGAGTTCTGGGAAAAGAAAGCAGTTGGGAAGGGGCCACCATGTGCCCAGCCACGGGTCTGTGGTGATGGTGGCTGGGATGTGCCTGTCACTCCTTCACCTGACAAGTCCTGAAAGCCAAGGTGCTCGCATGGTGCTGGATGCTGAGTCCAAGGACTACAGGGACCCTTGTGGTCCTGCAGGTGCTCCCAGTGAGGTAGAAGGGGATGCTGGGCTTCTGAGTGCAGGTGGGTGGTGTCCACCTGGGGACTCTAGGGACAGGGAGATGGTGATGGGATGGCCAAGGCGAGGCACCAAGGTGGCATTTGCTGCTGCCAGGGCCCACCATCTAACAGAAGGAGGCAACTCTGTGTGTGTATGAGCATGTGTGTGTGAGCATGTGTGAGTGCATGTGTGAGCGTGTGTGTATGTGAGTGTGTGAGCCTGTGTGTGAGCATGTGTGTGTGAGCCTGTGCATGAGCATGTGTGTGAGCCTGTGCATGACCATGTGTGTGAGCGTGTGTGTGAGCATGTTTGTGTGAGTGTGTGGGCCTGTGTATGTGAGCACATGTGTGTATGTGAGTGTGTGTGAGGATGTGTGTATGTGAGCATGTGTGTGAGAGCATGTGTGTATAAGCATGTGTGTGCATGACAGCACGTGTGTATGAGAGTGTGCGTGTATGTGTGAGCACGTGTGAGCGTGTGTGAGAGCATGTGTGTCGTGTGTGAGCATGTGTGTGAGAGTATGTGTGTACATGTGTCAGCATATGTGTGAGCATGTGTGTGTGCATGTGTGTGAGCATGTGAGAGCGTATGTGTGTGAGCATGTGTGTATGTGAGCATGTGAGAGAACACGTGTGTGTATGTGAGCGTGTGTGTGTATAAGCGTGTGTGTGCATGACAGCATGTGTGTATGTGAGTGTGCGTGTATGTGTGAACATGTGTGAGCGTGTGTGTGAGAGCATGTGTCAGGGTGTGTGAGCATGTGTGTGAGAGTATGTGTGTACATGTGTCAGCATGTGTGTGAGCATGTGTGTATGTGTGCATGTGTGTGAGCATGTGAGAGCGTGTGTGTGTGTGTGCATGTGTGTGTGTGAGCGTGTGTGTACCAGAGAGCCTTCCTAGAATAAGTGACACCAACTTATGCCTTGAAGGTGGAAGAGGAAGGCAGAGTCTGGCCAGTGGGAGAGGGCGGGCACCCCAGGTTAAGGGCCCAGCAGGAGCAACGGCACCGAGGCATGACCTGGTGCAGTTGTTGGTCCCGCTGCCAAAACAGGCAGATGGCTGAAACCACAGGCATTCATCGTCTCACAGTTCTGGAGGTTGGAAGTCCAAGATCGAAGTGTTGGCAGGGTTGGCTTTCCCTGAGGCCTCTTTCTTGGCTTGTAGATGGTATCTCCTCCTTGTATCCTCACAGGGTTGACCCTCTGTGTGTGTCTGTGTCCTCATCTCCTCTTCTTATAGGGACACAGTCATATGGGATTAGGGCCCGTGCTGGGGACCTCATTTTAACGTAATTACTCATAAAAGCCCTATCTCTAAAGCAGTCACATTCTGAGGCACCAGGGTTAGGACCTTTACATATGAATTCTGGGGACACAATTGGGCCCGTCACACATGGGGTGGGCTCCATGGGAAGTTGGTGCAGTAGTCCTAGCTCTTGTGACCGCATAAGCTCCAAAGGCTTGTTGGTATTCAGACCTGAGAAATCAGAGGCCCAAGGAGGACAGGAGACACGGTTTCAGGTCCCCAGTTCTTTATGGCAGGACTGCCTCTCACCCAGGTCTCCACTCCCAAGAGAATACCGCTCCACACTTAATGCCAGGCTTCTTATTACACAGACCCTACTGCCTCAAGGGCCCCAAGTGACCCCGGACTCACCCACACCCTGCAAGCAGCGGAATTGTCAGCATCTGGCTAGGGCCATATCAGCTGCGATGGGCTGGGGCGAGTTACAGTAAGAGTGGGGCCTGTGGAGAGAGTTCCTGGGGGAGCCCATCGTATGTCTAGCAAATGCAGCCTTTTTGGGATGTCAACCACCTCTGCTGGGAGGGTGCTGGGCGTGGGTGGGTGGGTAAGATGCTGGCTGAGTCATCTGTGTCCCTGAAATAGGCTGTGGAATGGGGAAGCTTGAGCTGTGCATGTCTGCACCACAGAACTCTGAGTTGATCAAGGAGAGGGTGAAGCTGTGTGGAGCAGCCTTCCTTCACAGCAGAGTCCCACACACCCACCCCGACCTCTGGCACTGTGAAGCTGCTCATTTGAGCAAATTCTTCTCTCACCTGCCCTTTGAATACCTGGAGTCAACCAGCACAGCGCCCTTCTTTTTAGGCTAAGCACCCCATTCCTTCAGGCTCACTGTGTCAGCCCCTTTGCCTCTCTGGTGGCGTCCTCTGCACAGTCCTTAGTGTGCTCTGTTAAATGCCTGGTGGCAGGGAGTAGAATCCTACAAAAACCAGCATGAGCCAAAAGGATCCCATTTGGCTCTTGTGACTGGCAAAGTCAAGCGGTTTCAGGGATGGCTGGATCTAGGCACTCAGGTGATGTCATTAGGCTTTGTTTTCTGTCTTGGCTCTGATTTCCTCTGAATGTTCTCTCCTTTTTCTTTGCCAGTTCACACGGGCATCTGTCACGTGGCCAGAGAAGATGACGTGCTCCAGGCTTCTGTTGTTCTCTGACTCTAGTGGAAAGAACACTCGTCTGCACCACCACCCACAGAGCAATCCCAAGGAGGACTCTGATTCGCTCTGCTTGGGTCACATGACCGCCCTGAGCCAATCACTGTGTCTGTAGGAAGGAGAAAAGGAACTATGGCTGGCTGAGCCTGTCTCTGCCCACCCCGAGACTGAATGTACCCAACTTAGGATCTGTTCTCCAAGGTCCCTGGAGCTGGCAGAGCTGGCCTTCAAGGCCAAAACCTCATCCTGCCTGTGCAGCCTCCCGGTGCAGCCTCCAATCAGGCCCTGGGGAGGGCAACAGCTTGGAGATGCGGCCTCTGCCTTCAGCGGTTTACACCTGGCTGGGGAGACAAAGCAACGACACAGGAAACAAAGAGTTAAAAGTTCAGCCCCAGAGAAAAAGCTTAAATGAGGTGCCAATCTGCTCCCCCATGGGCTGTGGAAGGAGGGCCGGCCCAGAAAGGGGACCCTGGCAGCAAGAAGGAGGCTCCCTGGCTGTCCTCCTGTCACCCCGATGACTGGCCTTCGCACGGCCAATGGGGACTGAGCAGGGGGTGTGGGGGAAGTTTTGGAGGAAGGTACCTTTGGACACCTACATGGAGGCGTTTCCCATTTTCGTATTCAACAGTCACTTACTGTGTGCATGGAACTGGGCCGGACCTGTGGTTCTCACCTGGCCACACAGAAGACTCACCTGGGGCAGTTTTGCAAGAAGACGAAGGCCACCCACTGCCACTTTGGCGGAATCCATCTGGGTTTGTTTAAAGCTTCCAGGCGATTCTGAAATGCAGCCGCTTTTGGGAAGCACTGAGCCAGACAGACACTGGGGAGAGGTTCTTAGACCAGGACCCGGAGACAAGAGTGTTTGCCGCCTGGCATGGTGAGCACTCAGAGGGACGGCCTCACTGCCCCGGGGAGCTGCCAGAGCCGCTGGAGAGGGACGGCCTCACTGCCCCGGGGAGCTGCCAGAGCCGCTGGGCAGAGGCCCTGGTGTTGAGAGCTCGTTGTCTATACCCGGGCCAGTGTGGGCACCGGGTGATCGGGAAGCAACACGTGCAGCCCACTAAGCCCCCGTGGGCCCTCGGAGCAGACGTGGCCTCCTCTGGCCCTCTGCGTGCAGCACAGTCTGGCTGAATAGGGAGAGAGGTGAGTTCATTAAGCCACACAGAGTGCCGTCCCCACTCTAGAGAGTTCCAGCCATCAAACAGAACGGAATTCAGGGAGCGGGAGATTGCATTCATTTATAGTTGCCAGAACGTTATTCAAAGCAAAAATTGGCTTGAATAGGTCTATAAAAAGAACATCAAAGTCCCCTTAGACAGACGAAAGCATTTTGATGATTTTAGTATAAATGAATCTGGAACATAAGGATTAAATTTTTCTCACAATACTTGAGAATCCAAGATGGTGCAGAGAACGGGACTGTGAAGAACATGACAGCTTTCGGAGACTTTTTCGAGGGGAAAGATGTAGCTGAGTAAAGCTCCCAGAGAACGGGTCTCCTTTCGTTTTCTTTCTGAGAAAGAATTTTCCATTTCTTTCCTTCCCTTCACAGATGTACACGACACCCTCCTTCATGGACAGCCCCAGGCCCTCTGTCTGGGGAGCCCCCTGCCCTCTCTGGTCTTTTCTCCTTGGCTTGTCTGTGCTCTGTGCCAGTTCTTATTGTACCGTGGATCTCATTCCTGGAATCTGCTCACCATCAGGTGCTGGGTGGGGGACACTCTGTATGGGTGGGGGTGGGTGGGAAGGCTGGGAGGGGGACTTTAGTGTAGACATGGGGTTGTTTGGGGAGGGCTGGGCTGTCAAGGTCTGGTTTCTCCTGAGGTCTCTCTCCGGCTTGTAGACATGCATTCTCCCTGTGTCCTCATGTGATGATCCCTCTGTGCATATCTGTGTCCTCATCTCCTTTTCTTATAAGGACACAAGTCAGACTGGATTAGGACTCCCCCATCTGACCTCATTTTACCTTAATCACCTCTGTGAAGACCTCATGTCCAACTGCAGTCACTGGGCAATTGGGGTCAGTTCTGAGGCTCTGGGGGTTAGGACTTCAACATATTCATTTTGGGGGAGCACAACTGAACCCTAACACTCCCCATCAGCAAGACCTCCCCATCAGCATGATTTGATAGGGTGCCTGGGATAATGGCGAACATTTCTTATAGTTCTAAAATCCTAAGAGCCTGTTTCAGTCTTATGACAGTGATATCACTGAATCAAAAACGAGCCTCACAGAGGAAATGAAATCTGATCTCACTGTTTCAGGAGGAGATGGTGGGATATTGTAAGTGAATTATATCCACATCTATATACACGATGGTACATGAACAGGACACAGCAAGGGCTGGTGGTGTCTTTCCATTCACCATTCTGTGAGATGCTTATGGCTGCCATAACAAAATATCACAGACTGGTTGGCCTAAAGAACAGGAATTTATTGTTTCACAGTCCTGGAGGCTGGAAGTTCCAAATCAAGGTGGCAGGGTTGGTTACTGGTGAGGGCTGTCTTCCTGACTTGCAGACTGCAGCCTTCTTGCTGTGTCCTCATGTGGCTGGCAGTGGGGGAAGACGGAGAGAGAGAGAGGGAGCTCTCTGGTGTCTCATCTTATAAAAACAACAATCTTAATGGATCAGGGCCCCACCTTTCTGACCTCATTTAACCCTAGTCACTTAGAGGCCGCATCTCCAAATACAGCCACACTGTCAGGCTTTAACATATGAATCCTGGAGGGACACAAACATTCAGTCTATAACATACATCTCCTCATTTTCTCTTCCCCCTTCCTGACTGTACTTTAAACTTTACACCATCAAAATGGACATTTATAGATAGTTGGCTAACCACAGTTCAGGCTTCATAAATTGAAACTATGTCTGAATCTCCTCTTACAAGGATACCAGTTATATTGGATTAGGGTCATTTTCTGTTCCCCTTCCTAACTGTACTTTTAACTTTACACCATCAAAATTGACAACATTTATAGATAGTTGGATAACCACAGTGTAGGCTTCATAAATTGAAATTGCATCTTAATCTCCTCTTCTTGTGAGGACACCAGTTTTATTGGAGTAGGGCCTATGCTAAAGATTTCATTTAGTCTTGCTTTTTGGTTTTTCTTACGGTGCTTTTTTTTTTTAACCTGTGGGAGGTTTTTGTTTTCATGTAATTTAAACTTTTTTTATCCCTTTTATATTTTTAGTCATAATTTAAAGGCCTTCCCCATCGTCTAGCTGTAAAATAATTCTTTCATGTTTTCTTGTAGCACTTTTATAATTTTTTTCCTTTACTTTTCTCATTTGAACCTTTGATCGATGTGGAATTCATCTGAGCTATGTGACAAGGTCCCTGATTGTCCTAACACCATTTGTGGCCATCTCTTCCCCATTGGTTAAGATGCCCTCTTTTCCACGTACTGAAGTGTCATGTGTATTCCGGGTCTATCTGAACTTTTTATACCTTGTCAGTGGTCTATTTATTTCTGATATCATACTGTTTTAATGACTGATGCTTTTTTTTCTTTTTTTTTAAATTATACTTTAAGTTCTAGGGTACATGTGCACAATGTGCAGGTTTGTTACATATGTATACATGTGCCATGTTGGTGTGCTACACCCATTGTCATTTATATTAAGCATATCTCCTAATGCTATCCCTCCCTCCTTCCCCCACCCCACGAGAGGCCCTGGTGTGTGATGTTCCCAACCCTGGGTCCAAGTGTTCTCATTGTTCAATTCCCACCTATGAGTGAGAACATGTGGTGTTTGGTTTTCTGTCCTTGAGATAGTTTGCTGAGAATGATGGTTTCCAGCTTCATCCATGTCCCTACAAAGGACATGAACTCATCCTTTTTTATGGCTGCATAGTATTCCATGGTGTATATGTGCCACATTTTCTTAATCCAGTCTATCATTGATGGACTGATGCTTTATAATATGTTTAAATATCTGCCAAGATTATAACACTCTTTTCTCCTTTTTCAGGGTTTTCCTGGCTATCTTATTTATTTTTCCACATGAATTTTACCATTGCTTTGTCTGGTTAGAGAAAAAGAAGCTATTTGTATTTTCAACGGGGTTAAGTTGACTTTGAAAATTAACATAGTGAGAATTGGCTTCTAGAATTTGGGTTGTTTTTCCAATTGTTTATTTTCTTTGTGTTCTTCAATAGTTCTTAAGAGTTTTAAAAAATATAGATCTTAAAAATTCATTTTATGCTTATTCCTAGAATTTTATCTTTTAAAAAAATTAACTGAGAAGCAGATTCTGGATTGTGTGTGGTGTGTGTGTGTGCACGTGTGTGTGTGTGTGAAAGCTACTGATTTTTTAATATAGTCTGCTCCCTTATTGATGCATTTGATTGCTTATAATAGCCTTTCAATGTATTTTGGGGGGTTTTCCAGGAATATAAGGATATCACCTGCAAATACTAAGACTTTTTCTTCTTTTCCATTTTTATACTTTGAATTTATTTGCCTTTTCTGGTTGTATTTGCTAGTAATTCTGCAACAATTAAATAACAGTGTTGATAATGCTTGTTGCTGTCTTAGTAGCAATACCTTTCATGTTTCTTGTATTAAGAGGAAGCTGGCTGAGATGGAAATATTTTGTAAGATTAAAGATATTTCCATCTATTCTTTTTTATTGAGTGTTTAGGAATTTTTCAAGTGTTTTTCAACTATGGAAACAACCATTTGATTACCTCCCCTCAAGTCAATTAATGCAATCAATTTTATTAACATATTTCCCAGTGTGAATGTAGTCTTCTTTTCATGTACTTCTGAATTCTATTTGTTCATATTTTACATTGGATTTTCCCCTTGATATTTATAAGAAATTTTATCCAAAGCTCCCATCAAGTTTTGGTATCAATGTTATACTTGCTTTATAAAAATAATTTTAAAAATTTTCTTTCTTGTTGTATGCTCAAGTTTTAAACAGCATTGGGATGAAAGGTCTAAGAGCTGTTCCCCGTGAACCTTCTGGGTCTGGTTCCTTTTTGGGGTTGAGGGTCCTAAAATTTGCCGTTAAAAACAATGCCATAATGACCACAACCATTCCACTGGGTCCGTAATCCTAGACCAGCCATGAGTTGTCCTGGTGGATGGATTTTATTATAAAAATTATGTAGCTGCTCTACAGTACCTAAGTTCAATCTACTGGGCAGAGGCCAAACTGTGGATGATTCAGCCTTGGGTCATGCAGAGAATTTGAACTCGTCAATCGAAGATCCAGAACTGACTTGACGAACTTGACTCAACTTTCCTGTGTCCAGTTCCAGCAAGGTCTTTATAGGACTGGAAAAAAGTGTCCACGGCTAAAGAACTCCCACGGATGGGGAAACATACCACACATCCACGTAACTCTGGTCATCAAAATTCATTTCCTGAATAGGGTCAGAGGAAGCATGGCCTGTCCCTAGTTAGTTATTTGAGGGAGTAGAAGGGAAAGGAGCTATTTGCAATTTTTAAAAATCAAAATTCTGCTGGGTTTTCTGTCGAGTTGTGTTTTTTGGTGCTTTGTTGATTTCTGGAGGAAAACAAAAATATGTGATCGGGATGCAAAGGAAGTTTCAGGAGGCCAAGAACGGCAGGGAAGTGGCAGCTCTCGGCTGATAACCACAGCAGGGAGGGAGAGGGTGTATGTTGCCCATACGTAGTTTGCTGTAGCTTTGCAAACAGCTTTAAAAATCAAGGAAGCCATCAGGCCACAACGGTTTCAGACCCATATTTTTGGAAGCCTCATCTCTTAGCCCAGACCCAGCCCTTGCCCATGAGTCCTGGCAAGACAGGACGTGAGGGTGAGTCAAACAAGGGGGGAGAATGTGGCTCCACTGTCCAGAGCACAGACATTCCTCTAACCTGTGTCAGGCACTGTTTTTGACTTTGGGCTGACAAAGGTGTTGAGAATAACAGTACAATCATGGCAACAACAAAAACACATGCTCATTCTCTGTCACAGGCGCTACTGAGAGGCATGTCACAAACACACGCCCATTGGGTCTGCAGAATGAGGCAGGTGCTATTGAGACCTCAACTTGTAGATGGGGAAAGTAGACTTGGGGAGGTGAAGTAATTCGCCCAAGGGTGTGTGTCTGGGAAGTCTGAGCCCAAAACCGTGCTCTGTCCCACGTTGCCTCCTCAAGACAACGGGTGCATGGGTACGTCCTTGGAAGCTCAGGGTGATGGTGCTGTTGAAGGCATGAAGCCATGGCTTGGAGTACCATGTGGCACCTGCTGTATGGGGAAACAGATGCTGAAGGGATCCAGAAGACTGCCTGGGATATCAGGGAGGGCTTCACCAGACACAGGGGCAGGTGCCCAGGGATGCATTGGGTTTTAGCAGGAAAACAGGGAGGAGGCTAGGAGGGAGGGTGGCCTTCTGGTGGATTGGCCAGGCTTCTGGAAGCAGCGGAGCCCATGAAAAGTGACAGCCAGGGACAGTGGGGAGGGCTGGGGTTAAAATGGCTGTAACTAGGTCGGGCACGGTGGCTCATACCTGTAATCCCAGCACTTTGGGAGGCCGAGACGAGTGGATCACCAGAGGTCAGGAGTTCGAGACCAGCCTCGCCAACATGGCAAAACTCTGTCTCTACTAAAAAAATACAAAAATTAGTTGGCATGATGGCACGCGCCTGTAGTCCCAGCTACTCAGGAGGTTGAGGCAGGAGAATCGCTTGAACCTGGGAGGCAGAGGTTATGGTGAGCTGAGTTCACCCTATTGCACTCCAGCCTGGGCAGCAGAGTGAGACTCCATCTCAAATAAAATAAAATAAATAAAATAAAATAAAATAAAAATAAAATAAAATAAAATATAAAATAAAATAAAATAATAATAGCTGTAACTCTTCCTCAGAGAAGAGTTAGAAGAGCTGTAGGGGCTGGTGAGCCATTCATGAGGATCCCTTAGGGCTCCACTAAGGAGTCTGGCCACAGTACCCCAGCAGTGGGAAACACCAGTTTCTTAAGCAGAGAGTGGCTTGGTCAGATTCACGTTTTTTATTTTTATTTTTATTTTTGTTGTTGTTTGTTTGTCTGTTTTTCAGACAGAGTCTCGCTCTGTTGCCAGGCTGGAGTGCAGTGGCACGATCTTGGCTCACTGCAACCTCTGCCTCCTGGGTTCAAGCGAGTCTCCTGCCTCAGCCTCCCCCATAGCTTGGGACTACAGGCACACGCCACCACGCCCAGCTAATTTTTGTATTTTGAGTAGAGACAGGATTTCACCATGTTGGCCAGGATGATCTCTATCTCTTGACCTCGTGATCCGCCTGCCTTGGCCTCCCAAAGTGCTGTGATTACAGGCGTGAGCCACCGCGCTTGTCCCAGATTCACAGTTTTAAGAGCCCATTGTGACAGCAGCCAGGGGGGAAAACTGAGGGCCACCCTATGTCCTTCATAACTCACCATCTGGGCCCCATTTGGAAAAGCCTAGGTGAAGTACAATCATTGGTTCATTGTCATGGTTCACATCCCAGTGAATCCCGGTGGAGTGTGTGCTGAGTGTGTAATACTTGGAGGCAGAGTTGTTGCAATGGATGTTGACGTACAGGCTGAACAGGGCGACATGGGCCTGATGTTCAGCAATAACAAATGGAGGCTACTGGCGAGCTTAGGGGCAGGAATCCTGCTTCTCTTAACAGAGAATGTGGCCAAGCCTCTTCCACGTCTGACTTCTCATCTAATAACAGTGAGCTTTTGATATATGAACATTATTTTTAAGGCTAAAACCAGATGTCACAATTTTTCAGATTATTTGCTAGGAATATCACCCTGACTTGTTGCAAGGGAAGTTTCCTCATTGTGAGACTGAGAGATTAAATTCTATTTTATGTGTCTGGAGGAAGCCATCTGCCTTCGGCTTTTGTTAAGGGCTTCTTTCTGCCTCCTTTGCTTTCAGCATTTCACGTTTATGTGCATATGTTAAAGTTTCAAGATGACTCAGAGAACCAAACTTTATTATTATTATTATTGAGTCAGGGTCTTGCTTTGTTGCCCAAGCTGAGTGCAGTGGTGCCATCATAGCTTACTGCAGCCTTGGACTTCTGAGTTTAAGCAGATCCTCCCACCTTAGCCTCTTGAATAGCTGGAACTATAGGTGCATGCCACTGTACCTGGCTGATTTTTTGTGAAGATGGGGTCTTGCTATGTTGCCCAGGCTGGTCTTGAACTTCTAGCTTTAAGCAGTCCTCCCTCCTCAGCCTCCCAAAGTGTTGCGATCACAGGCATGAGCCACCATGCCTAGCCTAAGAACAAAACTTTAAATGGGACATGATGACATAGGTTGGTAGGATATGAATTGGCTAACTGGTACAGGCCACCAACCATAGATAATTCTCCAAGTTCCAATGAAATGTCCCCACAGACACTGACCCATAAAGTATATGATACCAGAGATGGCACTGAGAGACAGCTTCATGTCAACATCAGAGAAGAACAGACAAAAATTTAACCCCACAGAGAGCAGTGCACTAGGTAAGGTCTGCCAAAGAAACTGGGAATTAGACTGGGAATTGATCACCTCATTTGCTTCCCTATTTGGGAGCTGAGAAAGGAAATCCACCAAGTACAATTAGTTGCCTGATCATTTAAAAACATGATGCTTTTACAGATCTTGCTTTGTTCAGGGATTTTAAAAAGGAAGCAAACCAGTAAACCAACCAACCAACAAACAAACAAACGTCCAGAAAACAAACAAAAAACAAACAAAGAAACAAAAACACCAATAAGGAGCAAAATAGGAGAAACAGAACAGTATCTAAAAGATGAGGATCACCATCTGAAAATGTTTATTGCACAATCCCCCCCACCCAAATAAGGATCAGGAGACTGATTGGGTTAAATCCTATGAAATTGCCATTTTTATAAGTCTAAAAGAGTTCAATATAGGCAATTTCATAGGGTTCAACTTAATGTATATTCAACATAAGATATAGTTTGGCTCTGTGTCCCCACCCAAATCTCATCTCAAATTGTAATCCCCACATGTCAAGGGAGGGACCTGGTGGGAGGTGATTGGATCATTGGGGAGTTTTCCCCATGTTGTTCTGGTGATAGTGAGTTTCTCGTGGGATCTGATGGTTTAAAAGTGTGTGGCCGTCCCCCCCTTGCACAGTCTCTTTCCTGCCCCCACGTAAGACATGCCTTGCCTTCACCTTCTGCCATAATTGTAATTTTCCTGAGGCCTCCCAGCCATGCATGACTGTGAATCAATTAAACCTCTTTTCTTTATAAATCACCCAGTCTCAGGTAGTTTTTTTTATAGCAGTGTGAAAACAGGCTAATACAATATATCAAAGACAGAAAACAAAATAAACAAAAAGAAATGCACACACACACACAATCCAATCATTGAATAAAGAGACAAAATAGGACTGAATATCTGGGTTATAATAATAAATGTAAATGGGATATACTCTTTTATTAAGGAGACTCTAAAATTCAATTATCTGCCATTTCCAGGTGATACCCCTAAAACATAGTTGCTCAAAAGGTGAAAAAATGTGTAGGTAAATACATACTAAATAAATGCAAATACAAAGAAAGAAGGGGCCGAGCATGGTGGCTCCACACCTGTAATCTCAGCACTTTGGGAGGCCGAGGCAGGCGGCTCACTTGAGGCCAGGAGTTTGAGGCCAGCCCGGCCAACATGGCAAAACCTTGTCCTTACTAAAAATACAAAAAATTACCTGGGCTTGGTAGCACATGCCTATAGTCCCAACTGCTTGGGAGGCTGAGGCATGAGAATTGCTTGAACCTAGGAGGCAGAGCTTGCAGTGAGCAAAGAACATGCCACTCTACTCCAGCCTGGGTGACAGAGTGAGACTCTGCCTCATAAAAAAAAAAAAAAAAAGGTCACAATGTTAACATTGGCCCGAGTAAAATTCAATAGCAAAAACAGAAGTAGAACAAAGAAGGTAATTTTATTTTTACTTTTATTTATTTATTTATTTATTTTGAGGCAGGTCTTGCCCAGGCTCGACTTGAACTCCTGGGCTCGAGTGATCCTCCTGCCTCAGTCTCCCAAGTAGCTAGGACTATAGGTGCATATTATTGGCTATGTTTATGGATGATAAGATTCAAAATAAAGATATACTGACTTAAGCTTCTTGGTGATAGATAATTATGCCCTAAAATATATAATGTAAACATGGTTAGAAATATAGGGAGAAATGGAGAGAAATCCATCAAGGCCCCAAATCTTCTTTTCATCATTTGATTTTCAAAAAACTCTGAAAGGCAAAACCTTTTCATAAGCCTGACACCAGCTAGGGAGTGAAACTGGACTTGAGCTGTTAGGAGGCCATTTATAGTCTTATCTCACTCAGTGTGGATATTCGTGTATTTCACTGAAGAAACATCACTGGATTTGATTATGGGGTCCTGCCTCTGATCTGTCTGGGGGCTTTACACAGAATGCCCTATGTTACTTTTCTAAAAACTAGAACACTCTGAGTTTTGATTTATAGCTTGCTGCAGTGGATAGGGTAAGTGCTTGTGGGCCTGTGCTAAAGATATCTTGAACATACTTCTCTCAGTCTTTGGCCTGTGCAATAGGCAAAAAATAGAGTATACAACATAATCGTAACTATAATAGGTAAAATTATAATTAATAAATGCCTTTTTGTGTGTGTGTTTATTACCTTACCAATTGAGAATGCACATTTTCTGGCTCTTATTGTAACAGTTTTATGTTTATATAAATCACACTCTATGATACCAAAGCAATAAAATCAGAAATTTACAACCCAACCACGTGGTTTTAAAAAACACTCTTCTAAATTAGGTCAAAGCAGAAGTAAAAACTGAAATTACAGACATCCAAATTTATGGGATGTGGTCAAGGTTGAATTTAGAGACATATTAAATGCTTTCATTATTAAGGAATAAAAAAGGAGAACAAATAAGAACGAGAACAGGGACTCTGCCACAGAGGTGGAGAATTCACACAATTACAAAGAAGCTGTGGAAGACCCATGGCTGATAAATGGCTTCATGTTTACTGGGTGCCTATGATGTGGCTACTATTGCCTAGAAAAATGCAAGTGGCAAAATTACTGAATTAAGGAGGGGTTGAAAACCTGAAAAGACAAACACCCATACGAGAAATTGAAAAGTTATCAAAGAATTGCCCTCCAAGGAGGCTGAATTCCATCAAGCCCTCAAGTTATCAGTCATCCCTATACGATGTAGACCACGCTTACTGAAAAACAGGATGAAGAGTTTCACTATTCACACCACAGAAAACTGCAGACATACCTAATTTGTAAACATAGATTCATAAATTCACAAAGTAAGATTTCAAATAAAATAATGCAAAGTCCAACGGAATATTTTAAGGCATACAGCATAAACAGTCAGGTTTTATTCAAAGAAAGGGAGCAGGGCTCAGTATTAGACAATCTATTAATAATTCCTCTCATTAATGGGCCAAAAGGAGGAAAAATCCCTGCTATCATTTGAATAATTTCCAAAGAGACATTTGATAAAATTCAATATTTATTTCTGATTTGAAAAGGAAATTTTAGTAAGTGAAGACCAGAAGGATACTTCCTTGCCACGATGAAAATATCCATTTGAAACTAGCAACCACCTTTGTACTCAGTGACCGACCACTAAACACGTTTCCACTAGAGTCAGGGACAGGGCAGAATGCCCCGCTGTTATTGCTACAAGTTCCTACAGAGGTGTAGTTTTGGTAAGGAGGAGACAAAATATAATTATTTTATCTATGTATAAATCCTAGAGCATTCATGAAAAACTTACTAGGCTGTATTGCAGGAGAATTCAGAAGGTGGCTGGTTAGAAAGTAATTATACAAAAATCAATAACTTCCTTATACACCAACCAGAGCCACATAGGAAATATAATACAAAATAAAGACATTCACAATAGCAACCCAAATTATAAAATCCCTAGTAATAAATTAAACAATGTAGTGGGTAATTTTAAGCGTCCACTTGACCAGGTTAAGGGATACTCAGATAGTAGTAAAGCATTATTCCCGGGTGTGTCTGTGAAGGTGGTTCCAGAAGACATTGGCGTTGGAATCAGTGGATTGTGTAAAGAAGATTGACCCTCACCCAGTGTGAGTGGGCACCATCCAATCCATTGAGGGCCTGGGTAGAACAACAAGACAGAGGAAAGGTGAATTCCTTCTTTCTCTTGGAACTGGGGCACACTTCTTCTCCTCCCTCTGACATCAGAGCTCCTGCTGTTAATACTTGGACCTTCATACCCAAGATTTACAACTGTGCCCCCCCGCCACCCCCGCTGCCAGTGCCAGCTTCTCATGGCTATGGCCTTGGACTAAGAGTTACTTGGTGGCATGAAACAACAAAAAAATTATTCTCTAGTGGATCTGGAGACTGGAAGTTCAAAATCAATGTGTCAGTTGCCTCTTTCTGAAGGTTCTCAGGGAGGATCCTTCCTACCTCTTCCAACTTCTGGGGGCTCCTAGCATTTCTCAACTGTGGCTGCATCGCTCCAGTCTCTGCCTCATCTTCACATGGCCTTCTCCTCTGTGTCTGTGTTTCATCTTCTTATAAGGACACCAGTTATTTGATTAGGGCCCACCTTACTCCAGCATGACCTCATCTTAATTTAACTAGGGGGCCTGTTTCCAAATAAGTTCCCATTAATGGGTACCAGAGATGAGAACATCAACATATCTTTTTGGGGGACACAGTTCAACCTGCAGCACTATCTAAGCAGCAGGTCACTTATTTGCTTACTTCTTCCATACCTGGTAAGTTTGGTTGTATTGCATGGACAGAGCATAGGCTGTGTCTGAAGCTGCAGCATTCCTTTGGAGGGCCTTCAATGAAAGAAAGGGTCTCATAAGATCTCCAGTAGCCTGAGATTTTATGACTCCGTGAAGAGGAACACTCATGGCTTCAGAGAGCAATTTAAGGGAGAAATGGGTCCCGTGTCCTTCACGTCATGGGGTAGGAACCTCAGGGAGGCTGACTGGGGCCAGATCTACTCGGGCTGAAGGACCCCACTCCTGAGAGGTCCAGAAGTCGGTGTGGCCATCATGTCAGGGTTCAGGCAATGCCTACAGCACATGTTATCAAAACCATGCTTGTGGAAGCACGTGGCTTGAGATGCTGGGAAAATTGGGCCTGAGTTATCTGACCCCAGTCAGAGCCACTTCAGGAGGTGATCAGTGGCCATTCTATCAAAGACCCATGAATGACCCATTAGGGACAGGTGTCAAGTTAAAATCCAAGGTGAGAAGGGTGATCAAGGATGCTTTCATAGGGCATCTCATACCAACAGGACACCTGCACGATTAGAATAGATTGTTAGGTTCGTCACTAGAACATCATCATCACTATCATTAGGCTATCGTAAGAATCCACGTGATTAGAATATATTATTAGAATTATCCACATGATTAGGATTTATCAAATGCTACTAATGATAAAATAATGTGATTCCTTTTCTAAACAAATATATTCTTTATATATTCTTTAACAAAACAAGTCTTTGCTGTCATCCAAGGGGGATACACACCTATTCTACAAGACACCTATTGCCCAGGCTTGCCGAATACACCTGGTGATCCTGAATAGATGGTGGTAGGTGCCCATTTTCCCAAAGAGAAGCTTCAAAAGGAGTTTGAGTAATGAGCAATGAACCTGAACACATGAACTTTCAGGGACATAGATGAAACTATGAGACATCTACTTACCTAGTCCAACTCACTGATCTAGTTGCAAATACACACATTTACATTTACATATTACATGAAATGCTTTGATGCAGACGTATCGCTTTTCCCATCTCACATATTATGACATGGTTTTACGGCAACACTTTGCAGAGTGCAGCTCTTCTCCTGTCAGGGCTAGCTGGCACCTGTCCATCATTCAAGGAGCCACTCCCATAAAGGTGGGGCAAGTGCTCTCTCATTTCTTTTACAGGTCTATAGTGGAGACCCCACAACAAGTGGTCTTTAAAAGACTCGGGCTGGGCATGGTGGCATGCAGCTGTCGTCCCAGCTGCTTGGGAGGTTGAAGAGGGGAGAATCCCTTGAGCTCAAGAGTTTGAATCCAGCCTGGGCAACATAGTGAGACCCCATCTATAAAACAAAAAGTACTTGGGCCCTGCATACTGGACATTTACAGTTATGAGGCCATGGTCCCAAGGAGAATTCTAAGGCTATGCTAGATGTCCTCACCTCTCGATGGCACCTTTCATAGGCATTGAGAGTCTCCAGAGACTGAGGTTGTTTCTGCTACTGCATCTCTTTCAGATAGGAGTACATTCGACTGCTTGTAATAGAAAGTCCAAAGTAAGTGTGTCTTATAGAGCATAGAAGTTTCTTTATCTTTCTCATAAAAGAAGTCTGGTGGTGAATAGTCTGAGGTTGTATGGGGGCTTCACAGGCACCAGGGACCTTGCTCTTTCTTCAGTCTTTCAGCTCCACCATCGTAGTGTGCCATTTCCCCTCCCAAGAACATCTCATGGTCTAACCTGACTGCTGGAGTTCAGCCATCACATCTGAATTCCAGGCAGCAGAAGGAAGAAAGGAGCACAGCTCCCATCTGAGTTAGCTCCCTTGAGAGAGTGTCCCTGGAACCCCACCCAGCACTTCTGCTTATGGGTCATTGGCCTGGACCTACCACGTGGCCACATCTGGCCAAAAGAGAGGCTGGGAAAATAAAATCTCCAGTAGCCCGAGACTTTATGACTCCATGATTCGTGGCTTCCCAGAGTGATTTAAGGGAGAAATGGGTCCTGCATCCTTAACGTCCTGGGATAGGAACCCCAGGGATGCTAAGAGGGGCCAGGTCTACTCTTGCTGAAGGGCCCCACTCCTGCGAGGTTCAGAAGTCAGTAGGTACGTTTGCTACAAGTGATGAACCAACCGTGGCACATTATTATTTGCTGAAGTCCACAGTCTTTTAGCAGGGTATGTTGCTGCCCCAAATAAAATTGAGTTTCTCTTACTCAAGAATTAGGAAAGAACAAACACCAGGCAGGCAACTAGTATCTTTACCCAACATCTTCCAACCATGTTTCTTTGTTAAAAAAAAAATTGTCTTCATCAAAGAAGATATACAGATGGCAATTAGCTGGGCATGGTGACAGGTGCCTGTAATCCCAGCTACTTGGGAGGCTGAGGCAGGAGAATTGCTTGAACCGGTGAGGTGGAGCTTACAGTGAGCAGAGATTGTGCCACTGCACTCCAGCCTGGGTGACAGAGCCAGACATTGTCTCAAAAAAAAAAAAAAAAAAAAGATATACAGATGCCATATAAACATATGAAAAGATGCTCAACATCATACGTCATTAGGGAATTGAAATTAAAACAGCAATGAGACACCACTAGATACCTATTAGAGTGGCCGAAATCAAAAACACCAAATGCTAGTGAGGATGTGGAGAAACAGGAACTCTCATCACTGCTGCTGAGAATGCAAAATGGTGCGGCCACTTTGGAAACCAGTTTGGTGGTTTCTTATGAAACTAAACACACTCTTTTCATGTGATCCAGCAATCATGCTCTTTGATATTTACCCAAAGGAGTTGAAAACCTGCACACAGACATTTACAGTCGCTTATGCACAATTGCTAACACTCGGAAGCAACCCGGATGTCTTTCAGTAAGTGAAGAGACAAACGAACTGGTTGGCGCAGTGGCTCACACCTGTAATCCCAGCATTTTGACAGGCTGAGGTGGGCGGATACCCTGAGGTCGGGAGTTCGAGACCAGCCTGACCAACATGGAGAAACCCCACCTCTACTAAAAAAACAAAATTAGCGAGTGTGGTGACACATGCCTGTAATCCCAGATACTCAGGAAGCGGAGGCAGGAGAATCACTTGAACCTGTGAGGTGGAGGCTGCAGTGAGCCGAGATTTTGCCATTGCACTCCAGCCTGGGCAACCAGAGTGAAACTTCGTCTAAAAAAAATAAATAAAAATAACAATGAGCTGTCAAGCCATGAAAGACGCAGTAGAACTGTAAATGTATCTTACCAGATGAAAGAAGACAATCTGAAAAGGCTGCATACTGTGTGACTGCAACTCTGTAACTCCAAGAAAGGCAAAACTGTGGAGACAGTAAGATGATGGGTGGTTGCCAGGGGCTCGGCGGAGGAAGGAAGGAATAGGTGGAGCACAGGGGACTTAGAGATCACAAATTCTTATTTCTGATCTGTGCTTGGTTGAATCAGTGGATGAAGAACCTGCGGATACAAAGGGCTGACCGTATTGCATATGACACAGTAAAGATGGATACATGTCATTGTACTACTGTCTTAACTCACAAAACTGGCCAGGCACAGTGCCTTACACCTGTAATCCTGGCAATTTGGGAGGCCAAGGCGAGTGGATCACCTGAGGTCAGGAGTTTGAGAACAGCTTGACCAACATGGTGAAACCCCATCTCTACTAAAAATACAAAAATTAGCTGGGCGTGGTGGTGGGTGCCTGTAATCCCAGCTACTCAGGAGGCTGAGGCAGGAGAATCACTTGAACCCAGGAGGCAGAGGTTGCAGTGAGCCAAGATCGTGCCACTGCACTCCAGTCTGGGAGACAGAGCAAGATTCCATCTCAAAAAAAAATAAAAAATAAAAAAAAACCCTACAGAATGCACGACCCCAAGAGTGAACCCTATTGTAAACTGTGGACTCTAGCAAATAATAATGTACTGCGGTTGGTTCATCACTTGTAGCAAATGTACCAAATCAATGCAAGATGTTAGTGATAGGGGAAGCTGGAGGCGGGATGAGGGAGTAGATGGGAATTCTCTGTACTTTCTGCTCAATTTTTCTGTAAACCTAAAACTGCTAAAAAATTAAGTCTATTAAATATAAAACAAAATATCGAGAGGGAGACCTATAACATGAGCGATTTGGTAAGGACTCCGTTATAAAGGGGGTCTCTCTTTTCTGAGGGTAGATTCTGGGACAACGAGGCTGCCTTATACAGGGTGTACATCCTAAGCACACTCTTCAGAGGTGGCCACTGCTTTGAGGGCAGATCAGCAGGAGGTATGCAGCTCTGCACAGAGGAGGTTATGGGGCTGGGTGGGGGAGCCACTTTTGACATGAGATAATAAAGTCATGGGAAAAATTTCCTAGCATGGCTAAGCATCCCATGAGCAGTGCCCAAATCACTTTAAGCCAGGCTTGGCATCGGGGTCTCTAATCAGACTTCTTTGCAGAGCGAGCTCTCGTGTGTTGGACCCAGGCCAGTCTCATTACTGGGCCTTGAACCCCACACTCAGTGGTCCCATTCTTCTAAGATTCTGCCACTGTCCCACCAACAGGGAGGAAAGAGCTTGGGTTTGCTTTGCAAGCAGTGAATGGATTTAGGCTGTTCTGTGCTCAGTCTCTCTCCAGTTCCTCTTGGGGCCAACTGCAAATACCCGGAGATGGCCATGCCGGGAGGGCAGCCCTGTCCTGGCTAAGCTCAGAGTCAGGGCATCTTGGCCAGCCAGGCTCTGCCCAAAGACCCCGGGTCCGGTGTGCATCTTGAAAGGTTCCCAGGTAGAGCTGGGTCCTCTGCTCTGGAGCTCGCAGACGTGCAACCTGCCCTGCTCCAGCCTGAAAAGAGGAAGGAATATGCTTGGGGCCCTGCGCCTCCCCCGCAACCAGCCTGGCGCTGATAAGAGGCAGAGAGGAGCTGGAAGGGTCCCTGGAGGAAACAGGCTGGAAGTGTGGGGTGACTGGCCCAGGGTCACACATCCAGGAGAGCTTGGCCTGGGCAGACCACGAGCCCACTGCTCTCCCAGGGCGGCCCCACAGCTGGCCAGACACGACCCGCTCAGCCAAAGCGATTCTGTGTGCTCACACAAGTGACCTTTCTACCTCTGGAATACCTGAAAACCTGGCGGACAAAGACACTAAAGCCCACAAGAGTCAGTATCTCCTGCCGCTTAACGCCTTGGGTGTTCTAAATTCCTTCCGCCTCCACCACCACCACTTCTCCTGGGACTGGGAACCCTCCGGGCGGTGTGGGTCCATCCCACATACCTCAGAGACCTTTGAGCAGCCATCCCGGAAGAGGGACAGGCTAGAGGAAGGTCTCAAAGCTCAGTCAGTGCGGGGAGAGAGAAAGGGAGAGAGACATAGGGACAGGGAGACAGTAGAGAGAGACAGAAAGAGGGAGATGGAGACGGAAAGGGGGAGACAGAGAGAGACAGAGGGAGACAGAGACAAGGGCAAAGACACACAAGAGGGAGACACAGAGAGAGACACACAGAGAGAGGGAGACAGAGGGGCAGAGAGAGACAGAGAGGGGAAGATGGAGACAGAGAGGGAGAGACAGAAAGAAACTGAGAGAGAAACAAGGGCAAAAAGACACGAGAGAGACACAGAGAGAGAGACATGGGACACGGGGAGACAGAGAGAGACAGAGGGGGGAGACAGCAAGAGACCCATTGGGATAGCAGTAGAGAGAGACAGGGAGACAGAGACAGAGAGAGAGACAACAACAGAGAGACACAGAGAGAGATGGAGAGGGAGAGACAGGCGATTGAAAGAGCATCAACTCTTCAGGACTTGAGGAAAGAAACCACAGAGACCCAGCCCCCACCAGGCTGTAGGTCTTGATAGTGTGCCCCCAATGTCCTAGCCACATCCACCGCCTCACACCCCTGTGGAATACAAACACCTCCAAGGCTGTCCCCAAATTCAAGTGGCTTTGGTCTGACCAAGGTCCGGGGGGACACACAGAGCAATGAGCGTCTCTCCCTGTAGAAACAGCCTGGACCCGCAGCTTGGTGGGAAGAGGCAGGACGCCCAGGCTGGCGAAGGAGGCCCTGAGTTCTCGCCCTCACTCTGCGACCCTGGCCTGCCTCTGACTTCCCTGGGCCTCGGTGGTCTTGATGATGAGACATGAGGCTGTTGGCTTGGGGAACAAGGTAGGTGCAGACAGGAGCAAAAGCAGGTGATGGGATAGTGGGGGCAGGAAGCTGTAGGCTCAAGCTGGGTGAAGGGAGAGTTGCAGGGAGTCGGGGACACCTGGGGATGACACGGGACAGCCGGACCCTGAGTGGATGGCGAGGGGGAGGGTAGGGGCAAGGCGTCTGAACGCACTACACTTCTGCCACCTCAGTGTTGGGGCAGACTTGATGAGGCCTGGGGTGATGGGGAGGAGCCAGACTCCCAGGCCTCAGCAATGGGTACAGCAAGGAGTAGGGCCCTGGGAACAGAGCTGGGCCGGAGCATGGCCCGTTGGCTTTGTGGACCTGCCACCTCCCTGTCTCTGGGCTGGGCTGGGCTGGGCTTGGCTGGGCTTGGCTGGGGAATCCACCCTTGAGCTGCTCAGCCAGGAAGCCCCTAGACTCACATTAACAGAGGGAGGCATACATGGTTGAAATTTCAGTCAAAACCACCTAAAGCTCTCCACTGAGTTTTTCTAGATCTTATAGTTGGATTTCCATGACATCTTTACTGTTTCCAAGAGCGGCAGAGCCAATGGGCCTCGTTCCTGGCCCCTGTATTCTCCCCATGGTGCTCTGAAAGCTTCTTATCAGTCGCCGTTCCAGGGCTGGTGGTGGCTTCTGTCTCAGTGAACTCAGCTACCAAGCAACCCCTGATCCAGGCAGGTGGTGCTGCTCTCCTAAGCCAACGGGATATGCATGGATTATTTTTTCCCTTCCTCCCAAGTGCAGATACCAGCCCAGTTAGGACCCAGGACTTTGCTGCCTGGCCCTAGTACCACAGAGCTGGCTTATCGCCTGGCAAACACAGAGTATTTGAAGGAGAAAAGACTATGAATCGCTGTTGGATGCCAGAGCCTTTGCATGCAAGAGCTCGGCAACCTAAAACAGTAAAAACATATTGCATTCCTTCTAGTATTCCTTTGTTGGATACTGCAGAGGATAATTTTAATGTGTAGCTACGCTTTTCTGCAATCTTCAGAAGTTAAAGTCTTAATTAACAAGATAGTAGCATCCATAAGCATCTCAGGGGTGGGCCCAGCTTAAGACTGGAAGACTCAAAGAAGCGACATAGAGTACAAGTTGAGTTCCGATGGTGGGAGTCCTCCCAGGACCCTCATAGTCACCCAGTGAAAGTCACATGGATGATGAGTGTTAAATTCCATAGGAAAAATAAGGCTGGTGAGCAGATCATAACCAATGTGGTCACGTCTTTCCTTGCTTTTCACGGGCTTTGAGCTAAAACTCAAACACAGAAGGCCCTTCCTGACCCCATTTTTAGCCTCACCCTTGGTCCCCTGCCCTCAGCCTGAACTCCAGCCAGTTGTGGGCACCTAGCTGAGCAAGACCTCTTCTGCTGCCTCACCTTGGGTGCCAATTTCTCCCCCTTGGATTTCGTGGCTCCTCTCCATCACTGGACTGAGTCCTACCTTCCTAGGGTCTCCTCAACTGACACCTCCTCCAGGAAGCCCTCTAATATCCATGGCAGGTATGGTCCAGGCCTGCCTCAGTGTGGCCACGGCACTCCAGTGTGTCTTCCCAATATCTCTTCCCTCCCTGACCTGCGATTGTCTTCACTTCTGTGTTTGCACACAGGACTGGATTTCAGTACAGCATGAGCGGGCACCTTGGGCATGGTTGACCTTTTCTAAACCGTTTGTGAGACAGAACATGAGGTCAGAGCTACTTGAAGGCTGCTGGCAGGGTGGTCCCACCTTTTCCTGAGCCCACCACCCTGGAGACCTGCATGCACACACACATGTGCTGTGTACATTTGGGAGGACCAGGCGGCAAAGCGTGCAATGGGAGAAGAGACAGCAGCGTGTGTGGGGGCCCTGAGATGGGGACAAGCTCGTTGTCTTGGGGGTCCCAGCCCAGGCAGCAGGAGGTTGGAGAGCTGGCAGGAGCGAGCTGATGTTGCTGCTGGGTTCATTGGGACCAGAGTTTGTGTGAGGCTGTGACAAACACCATTGGTGCCTACCCTGATCCCCTTTATGAGTGAGGGCATCCACCTCCCAGTTGCTGAGGGTCTTGGCTGTCAATGGCACCTGGCGGGTGCTGTTGGGAGCCCCCCATCTTGCTGCCCAGGCAGTTATGGAACCCCCCACCTCAAGGGGCAGCCCACACCAGTGACTGCTGGAGGTGGATCAAAGGCTGGCCCAGCCTTGGCGCCAGCAGTGCAGTGGGACTCATGCCCCAGAGCTGCCCTGAGTACTGGGCTAGGGGCAGCCTTTTGCTGAGGCCAGAGCCAGGCTCAGTTCCTCCTCTTGCCTCACCCTGCTGATCCCTCCTGGCAGCTTCCCCAGCTGCCCCTTGGGTAGACAGGAGAGCCCAGACGATGTGACCCACTGCAGCACTTCCAACAGCACCCCCTCCCCATCTATCCACCTGGACAGGACGTCCAAGTGTGACATCTCTTCCAAGAAGCAGCCAGATTGTGGTATTTCAAAAGGGGTGTTTTCAAAAATTAAAAGCAACCTAAATGTCCATCATCAAGTGAATGGATAAACACAGTGCCGTCTATCCACATAGAGGATTGCTGTTCAGCAACTGAGGGGAACAAACTAAGGCCGCATGCCACAGCAGGATGGATAGAAAACATTTTGCCCAAGAGAGAAAAACCCACCACAAGAGACCACATGTTGTGTGATTCCATTCAGATGAAATGTCCAGAAAAGGTAAATCTATAGGGGCAAAAAGGAGCTCAGTGGTTGGCTGGGCAGGGGTGGGAGGTGGAGTGGGTGCAGTGGGAATTACCAGTGAGGAGCAGGAGGAACATTCTTGGGGTGATGAATGGCTCTGCAGCTATATGTTGATGATTGCATCACTTGGTAAATTTACAAAGACATCATTCACTGGCACACTCGAAACCAATGAATTATGTGATATATAACATAGACCCCAATCAAGTTATTTCCACTCCCATAATAGTTCTTATTCCTGGATGAAGGATTTTCTGGGTGTGAGTCTTTGGACAAGACCACCAACATCCCTATATTTTTATTTTCTTCGGTAAGAGGCAGGTAAAGTCCTTGGCATCAAATATCTGGTTTGCAAAAGCGTTATGAAATTTTGGAAATTGATCACACAACATGAAAGGTCCTCATTATTTGTTGCTTCTTTGGCTCAGACCCACAGCCAAAACTCTCAACACAAGCAACAAGTTGTACTCACCATCCATAAGGGCAGGTCTTTTGGGAACGTGGTTTGTTTAAAAATGATCATCCTCAAAAAATCACTAGACCTTTTTTCTTAGAGCAGAGTTCCTCAGACCTCTTGGATCAACATCATATGAAAAGCTAGTTAAAAATGCAAATTCATGGCCCCTGCTCAGACTCAATGAATCACAACTGCTGGGGCAGCCCAGGAACTTGCATTTTCATTGCTTCCCTGAAGATCCTTATGTTCAGTGTAGGAATGGGGTTCCCAGGTTGCAGAAACCTTTGGCCCAACTTTGCAAAATAAGCCTGGCTGTGGCTGTTGGAGGCTGACTACAGAATGATCCTTCAGCTTGCTAAGTCACATTGAAAAGGCACATTTGCTATCCAAGGAGCACATTTTGCGCTGAGGATCAGGAGGGGTCTGGGAAACCTAACTGTCTAAATTGCCTCCCCATGAACCCGTGGATCCCAATGGCCAAACCCAGTAATCCCAGGAGCATTGCTTTTGTAAGTAATTTGCACCTTCACCGGGATCTCAGCTGAGCTGGTTTAAAGGTTGCAAATTCTCCTGGTCCACTAGTCACAGGGCCTGAGGACATGAGAGTAGATACTCTGTTGGGTTTTGTCCAATTCTTTGGCTTCGAGGCCACTGAACTCCATGACAAATGGACGGATTCTCGCAGGGAACTGCGGTCTCGTCATCATGATATCGCCACAGAAACTCCCACTTCCCACAGGCACGTGTGAAATGGGATCATTGAGAGCCCAGTGGAGGCAATGGAAAACACACAGCCTCTGGGGGCGCCCACTGGGAGTGCCCCTTGGGCATTAGCAGTAACTTGGAAAAAGGCTGAAAAGGTGTTTTTTGAGTGGGCGGTTGATGGAAAGTGAGGATGGGATTCCCCACAGGAGTGAGAGAATGAATGCACACAGGTGGGTTTCTTGAGGTGCAGATGCCCCCGAATTAAAGAGAAGCAGCACTTTAAACTAGGAGCTGGTAGGACCACCTGCTTATCTCCAGCCACTCAGCTCTGGAGTCCTGGGCAACTGTCCTTAGAGTCTGGCAAGAGGAGATGAGGCAGGCGAGGTGAGTCGGAATTCTCTGGCTATCTCTGTACCGACAGGTTGACCAGGATCCTGCCCCGGGCCTCCCCTCTGAGAGCAGGAGATAGATGGATAGATGGCCACGGTCCTGCCCAGGCCTGGACCTGGCCCTCCGTCCTGTCCCACAGCATCCCCTAACCCACAGCAGGAATGTAAGACATGACTTCCTGGCAGCCCCTGCTCTCTTACATCCCACCAAAAGGCAGGAGGCAAGCCCAAAGCCCAGGGCCCCCAAGAAGGGCTGGAAAAGACTCTCTGGGACATTGGAGCAGGTTGTCACAGCAAGGGCATTACGGAGGGGCCGTGTCTTCTAGCCTGCCTCCACTGGGGGCCCTGAGCCCTACCCAAGGGGAGGAGTAGACCAGTAGACCATGCAGTCAACAATCCTGGTGCATGTGCAGAAGCTGCCGCCAGCTGGGTCGGAGGAGGGTGTGGGTGAAGCAGATTTGCAGGGGAGGATCGGGAGGCCTGTCCGTGGATCGTACATGGGGAGACGCCAACTGGCATGTGGAAAGGGAGGGCTAGGAGGGAGGTGCGAGGTGAGAGCTGTTGGCCTGTGGATGGTGTTCAAAGCCATTTCCACATCAGCATGTCTTCAGGGTTCCAAGACGATGCCCATAACCCATCCTTGCCCAGGCAAGAAGAAGGGGACAGAGACAGGGGTTATAGGCTAAGCCAGAGGCGCCTTCCTTTTCCTGGGAGCCCCACCAAAGGGTGGCTACTTCCTTGGCTTTGCCCAGAACTGGCTCCCAAGGCCACAGGAGAGTGGGGAAGATGCACATTTGCGCCCACAGGGAGCCCTGTGTGTGGCGCTCAGGGCCTTACTGAAAACTAACAGCAAAAATAAACGCTAAGTCTAGGACCGCAGAAGCTGGGATCGTGAAGTCTCAGAAGCAGGTTTTTCAGCATGCACGCTGCTGGCATTTGGGGCTGATGATTCTTGGTAGGGGGGACGGTCAAGTGCCTGGCGGGGCAGGGGGGCTCTGCAGCCTCCTGGCTTCCCCACCACTGGATGCCAGTGTCAACCTAACCACAAGATTGGGACAACCAAAAACACCTCCAGATACAGCTGAAGATCCCCTGGAGGGCAAAACCACCCCCCAGTTAGAACCACTGCTTTGAAGAATCAGAGGGAATGGTTTATTAAGTTTTACGTGACTACAATAGTTTATGAGGTGTTTTTCCATGCGTCCATCTTTGTTTTGTCCTCTCTGCAGCGGGGAGAAGTGGGGATAGCCACACCATAGAGCATGAAAAGTATCCCAGAAATATTTTTCAAAATAAAGCAATTTCACACACACATACACACACACACAGTTTTCCACATGCAGTGCACACACACACAGGTTTCCATACGAAGTGTGCACACACACACAGGTTTCTATACACGGTGCACACACACACACAGGTTTCCACATGCAGTGCACACACACACACGCAGAGGTTTCCATACGCAGTGCACACACACACAGGTTGCTGCATGTAGTGCACACACACACAGGTTTCCACACGCAGTGCACACACACACACAGGTTTCCATACGCAGCGCACACGCACACAGGTTGCCACATGCAGTGCACACACACACAAAACAGGTTTCCATATGCAGTGCACACACACACAGGTTTACATACTCAGGGCACACACAGGTTTCCATATGCGGTGCACACACACACAAACACAGGTTTCCATATGCGGTGCACACACAAACACAGATTTCCACATAAAGTGCATACACGCAGGTTTCCATACGCAGTGTACACACACACACAGGTTTCCACATGCAGTGCACACACACACAAACACAGGTTTCCATACACAGTGCACACACACACACACCAGTCTATAGCGCATGGATGAAATCCCCTTTTCTCGAGTCTGAGTTCTTTGTTTGCTCTTAGCCAATGTGAGTTGCTCTGCAGACACCTTTGATGTCGGGCACTAGAAGGCCCTGCTGGAAACAGTTTCAGCCGCTGAAACTGTTGACCCCACTGTCCTCACTGACTTCGTCTGTCTGAACAAGTGGGGCCTGTTCCCCGCACTGAGGCCTCTCTTTGTGTGGAGTATTTCGTGACGTGACCAGGTGTAGCCAATGATGGCCGAGCGAGGGTGGTTATGTGATGGGCGAAGTCTGCCAGGAGGACATGCCAGCCACCTCCAGGGCTGGGGTTGTGATCAGAGGGCATGGAGGGGCCCTCGAGGAAGGGCTGAGGAAATACCAGCTGCATGACCCACAGGTTGCAAGTACAGGTGGACATTCCTGACATTTCCAAGAGATGCACAAACCCTTGGGCAGCCTGGGGCCATGTATGGGGGCGCTGCAGCTGGAAACAGCTCAGCCTGGGACCACAACACCGGGTCTGGGGTCTCCAGTCTCCAGGGTGCAAGTCCTACCCTAAGGGCCAGGTGCGTGGCCACTGTCCTTCCTGCTCTTAAGAACTTTCACCAGTCAAAATATTTGATTCTTCAAATTTTATGGATGCATGCATTGCATTGCATAAAGTTATAAAACTTCAAACATTTGGCCGGGCGCAATGGCTCACACCTGTAATCCCAGCACTTTGGGAGGCCGAGGCAGGTGGATCACTTGAGGTCAAGAGTTCAAGACCAGTCTGACCAACATGGGTAAACCCTGTGTCTACTAAAACAATACAAAATTAGCCAGGCGTGGTGGTGCACGCCTGTAATCCCAGCTACTTGGGAGGCTGAGGCAGAAGAATCACTTGAACCTGGGAGGTGGAGGTTACAGTGAGCCGGGATTGCGCCACTGCACTCTAGCCTGGGCAACAAGAGCAAAACTTCGTCTCAAAAAAATAAAAATTCAAACATTTTACAAAGTCAATCAACACAAAATTACTACCCAAGTAGGCCTTGTTTGTCTCAAAAGGTCCGAAAATAAAGTGAGCGGAAGGACAGCCAACTGGAATCACAGCACACAGAGATGGGCTGCGTTCACATGGGGGCTTGGGGTCCAGGTTCTATGCAGAAGGATACATATTTCCTT
Source organism: Nomascus leucogenys (assembly GCF_006542625.1). Lineage (NCBI taxonomy): Eukaryota > Metazoa > Chordata > Mammalia > Primates > Hylobatidae > Nomascus > Nomascus leucogenys. The sequence continues at coordinate 88,908,838 of NC_044384.1, read as the reverse complement.
TAAAAAGTGAGATAATTCAATATGCATTTTTTTGTAAGATGTATTATTTTTTAAAAATTAATAGTCTTTATTTTAGAACATTTTATTTCTTAAAATTTTATTTTTATTTGACATAATCATTACAGATATATTTATGGGGTACAATGTGATGTTTTGATATGTTTACAGGGTGGAATGATTAAATCAGGCTAATTAACAAATTCATAACTTCATATACTTACTACTTTTTTTGTGATGAAAACATTTAAAATCAACTCTTTGGGTAGTTTTGCAATATCCAGTGCATGATTAGTTACTATAGTCCCCATTCTACGTGATCGATTGCTAAAGCTTACTCCTCCTGTCTAACGAAAACTGCATGGCCTTTGATCAACACCTTTTCTTGCCTCATCTATGCCCCATCGGCCCCCAGCCTCTGGTACTCACCGTTCTACCTTCTGCTTCTATGAGTTCAACTTTGTTTTTTTTTTCTCCCAAGATGGAGTCTTGCTCTGTCACCCAGGCTGAAGTGCAGTGGCGCAATCTCGGCTCACTGCAACCTCCGCCTCCTGGGTTCAATCGATTCTCCTGCCTCAGCCTCCCAAGTAGTTGGGATTACAGGTGCCTGCCACCATATCCGGCCAATTTTTATGGTTTTAGTAGAGACAGGGTTTCAAGATGTTGGCCAGGCTGGTCTCAAACTCCTGACCTCACTATCCGCCCACCTCAGCCTCCCAACCTCCCAGAGTGCTGGGATTACAGGTGTGAGCCACCGCTCCCAGCCGAGTTCAACTTTTTTAGATTCCACATAGAAGTGAGGTCATGTTGTATTTGTACTTGTCTTTGTGTGCCTGGCTTATTTCACTCAGCATAACGTCCTCCTGGTTCATCCACGTTATCACAAATGTCAGGATTTCCTTTTTAAAGGATGTGTAGTATTCTGTGGTGTATGTGTATCACAGTGTCTTTATCCATTCATCTGATGATGAACATCTAGGTTGCTGCTGTATCTTAGCTGTTGTGAATAGTGCTGCAATGAACGTGGCAGTGCAAACACCTCTTCAACATGCTGATTTTGGTTCCCATGAGTATCTACCCAGAAGTGGGATTGTGGATCACATGCTTGTTCTGTTTTCAGTTGTTTGAGGAACTGCCACACAGCTTTCCAAAATGACTGTGCTAATTTACATTAGCGCCATGCATAAGGCTTCCCTTTTCTTCGCCTCCTTACCAGCACTTGTTATCTTTCGTCTTTCTGATAATTGCCGTTCTAACAGGTGTAGGGTGGTATCTCATTGTGATTTTAATGTGCTTTTCCCAGGTTATCAGTAATGATGATCATTTTTCCATATATCTGTTGGCCATTTGTATGTCATTTTTTTGAGAAGTGTCTGTCTAGGTCCTTTGTTTATTTATTTATTTATTTTTGCATTTGTTGCTTGTGTTTCGGGGGTCTAGAACATTTTTAGATTCACAAAAAAAAAACTAAACAGATAGTACAGAGTGCTCCTATATAACTCCCTCTGAAGCACACAGTTCCCCCATTATTAACATCATGCATTGGTGTGGTACATTTGTTTCAATTAGTGAACCAGTATTGATAGACTATTATTAACTGAAGTCTGTATTTCACATTAAGTTTTATCCTTGGTGCTAGTGCTGTGCATTCTATGGGTTTGGAGCATAATATGCCATATCCACCCTTACAGTATCACACAGAATTGGTTCACTGCCCTAAAAATCCCTTGTGCTCCATCCACCTCATCATCCCTTCTAACCCCCAGACTCTGGCAGCCAGTGATCTAGTAATTGTCTCTATGGTTTTGCATTTTCCCAAAAGTCAGATAATTGGAATCATACATTTACTTAATAATATACAACGGGCTGGGCGTAGTGGCTCATGCGGGTAATCCCAGCACTTTGGGAGGCTGAGGCAGGTGGATCTCCTGAGGTCAGGAGTTCAAGACCAGCCTGACGAACACGGTGAAACCCTATCTCTACTAAAAATAAAAAATAGCTGGGCACGGTGGCGGGTGTCTGTAATCCCATCTACTCGGGAGGCTGAGGCAGGAGAATCACTTGAACCTGGGAGGTGGAGGTTGCAGTGAGCCAAGATTGCATCATTGCACTCCAGCCTGGGCAATAAGAACGAAACTCCATCTCAGCAACAACAACAATATATATACATACATACATATACATATACACAATGAACATCTCTGCACGTCAAAAAAAAATCCATCTACTTGATCACTTTACATGGATTCATAGTTTTCCCTGAAATAGATATGTCCAAACACATTTAACCAGTGTATTGGAGCCGTTTTCCCCTTTTTTCTATTTTAAACAGTCCCGCCATGATGATCTTGTACATGCATCTTTGCACATCTGTCTGCTCATTTCCTTAGGATAAATTCCTAGAGGGGGAAGTTCTAAATCAAAGGGAAGACCTGCACATTTGGAAGGTTTTGGGTAGAGACAGTCAAGAGCCTACCAGGGCAGGTGGACCACATGCTCCAACATGAGTCTACACCTGCTCTGACGTGAGTCTATGCTACATGAGGTGCACATTTGAGTCCTGGGCCGCTGTGAGTGTCCTGGGGCTGTCCTAACAGATGACCACAAGCCTTCAGGCTTAAAGCTGCAGGAATTTCTTCTTTCACAGTTCTGCTGCCCAGAAACCTGAAATTAAGGTGTCTGCAGGGAGGGTTCCTTCTGGAGGCTTAGGAAGGAATCTCCTCTAGGCCTCTCTCCTGACTTCTTGTGGCTGCCGACAATTCCTGGCATTCTGTGGCTTGTGGACTCATGACTCTCACCTCTGCCTCCTCTTCACATGGCCTCCCCCTCTATTCTCCTCTTCCTAGGACACTTGTCAGGGGATTTAGGGCCCACCCTGTTAAGCCTGGATGATCTCATCTCTTAAGAGCCTTCACTTCACTGCAAGGTCCTTTTTCCAAATAAGGTCACATTGCAGGTACCAGGGATCAGGACGTGGACATAGCTTTTAGGGGCCACAGTGCAACTTATGATGGGTACTACCTCCTTTTTACAGAGAAGGAAGCACTGGCTTAGACAGGATGAGGGACTTCTCAGGCTGCACTCCCCAAGAGCTGAGGGTGGACCTCGCACTCCAGGCTCTGGGTACTTGACAAATAACGTGGGTGCTCGTCTCTCCCTGCCACAAGGGCCCCACCACGGACTTCCGGAAAGGGTGGCCTCAGGACACCGTCTTCATGTGCCCCACTTCTTAGGAGCCCTCTCATCTTTAATGACAATTTAAGAAATGCTGAGAAATCTATTCTTTTTATATTCTACTTATTTCTATTTTTGCCGTAGTCTGTGATACCAACCAGCCCTTCAAAAGACAGAGCTGGGTTTGTCCAGCGGTTGAATGATCATCAAACAGTGAATGACGGCAGAGTCCTCATGGGCACTTTGGACCATGGGCTGTGGCATGGCCTGGTGGATAAGCATTTGGGCCCCATGTGGCCTTGGGTAAGAACTTTAACCTCTTCAAGCCTCAGTTTCTCCATCTATAGAATAGGGATAATAATATATGTGCCTCCTGGGCTGTTGAGGGAATTCAACCATTCAATGTAGGTGGAGTTCTTAGCACAGCATCTTGTACAGAGCAAAGGCTCATAAATATTTGCTACAGATGAAGGTGACTGTTGGACTTTTTGCATTTGCTAACTTATTTATCAATTGCTGCTCCCCTCTTGTTGGTCCCTCTGGCCATTGCAATGTGGGGCGGGCCTTTGCCCAAACTCCCAGCCAGGTCCCTGCTCCAAACACCCAGAACCCAGCCCCACTGCTCCGGAACTTCCTTTGCATTTCAAATCCCAGGGCCATGGCTTGCGTGTCAGGAGATAGAAATTGAGGATGAAGTTTCATTTGCTTCCCTCCTCTGCAACCCTGGGAGCTGCCGTGATGACACAGAGGCCTTTCAGGGGTCATGCCCAGCCCCCCATTTCTTTCCCATTGTAATTGGGCTCCTTTGTCAGCACAGGTCCCATTCTTTGGAGAAAAAGTATGGTTAGGCCCATGTACTCTAGGTCTTTTGATGTTCCTAGTTCTCTTCATGTCCTGGGTAACAAAGTCAGCGTGTGGACAGGGCCCCCAGAGGACACAGGGGCAGTCTTGATTTGGCTGGGAGGTTCCCAGTGACTGCAGAGGCTCTTGACTCAGAGGGACCACAGCAACAGACCCTGAATGGGTGGCAGTGGTGACTGTCTTGGGTCATGATCCATGAAGGCAGTGGGTCCTTCGAGAAGGGAGACCCTCCCCATGCCCGACCTGACCCCTGACAGCAAAGGCATAGAATCCAAGAGGCAACAGCACTGAAAGGTACAAAGGGTACCCCCACCAGCCACAGCCCTGCCCCTGACCCGGGAGGGGACCTGGGGTTTCCTTTTTAGGAATAGTAGCTCCAGCATCCTCAGGGTATAGGTGGATCCCCAAAGAGGTCCAAATAACGCAACTAGACCCCAATGAGTGCAAGTCAAGATACCTCACTGAGGAAGAAACATCTTGAGGTTTTGGGAAAATGGAGCCAAAAGAGGAAAAAACAAAAACATAGCAGAGTGAAACATGGAATGACCACATGACCAGCAATTCCACTCCTACGTATATGCCTGAAAGAGCTTAAAACTAGTGTTGAAACAACACATGTACACAAATGTCCACAGCAGTATTGTTTACAGCAGCCAAAAGGCGGGAACAGCACAAACGTCCACCAGTGGATAAGCCGATTAACAAAATGTGTTCTGTCCATAGGATGGAATATTATTCAGCCATGAAAAAGAAATAAAACACTGATACAAGCATACCTCCTTTTATTGTACTTCACTTTATTGTGCTTCACAGATGTTGTGTTTCTTATAAATTGAAGGTTTTCCATTCTGGTAGAGCAAGTCTATCAGTGTAATTTTCCCAATAGCATGTGCTCACTTTGTATCGCTGTGTCACATTTTGGAAATTATCATGATATTTGAAACTTATCATGGCCTCTAAGTGTTCAGGCGAAAGGAAGAGTTGCATACCTCTCACTTTAAATCAAAGGTTAGAAATGATTAAACTTGGTGAGGAAGGCAGGTTGAAAGCTGAGCTAGGCAGAAAATGAGGCCTCTTACACCAGTTAGCCAAGTTGTGAATGCAAAGGAGAAGTTCTTGAAGGAAATTAAAAGTGCTTCTCCAGTGGACACATGAATGATAAGAAAGTGAACCAGCCTTATTGCTGATTTGGAGAATGTTTGAGTGTTCTGAATAGATCAAACCAGGCACAACATTCCCTTAAGCCAAAGCCTAACCCAAGGCAAGGCCCTAACTCTCTTCAATTCTTCTTTTTTTAAATTTAATTTATTTTAATTTATTATTATTTTTTTGAGATAGAGTCTGGCTCTGTTACCCAGGCTGGAGTAACAGTGGCAACACAGTGGCTTGATCTTGGCTCACTGCAACCTCCACCTCCCAGACTCAAGTGATCCTCCCACCTCAGCCTCCTAAGTGTGGTGGCAGCCATGTGCCTGGGATTACAGGCGTGAGCCACCACACCCAGCTTTCAATTCTATGAAGGCTGAGAGATGTGAGGAAGCTGCAGAAGAAAAGAAGGAAACTAGCGGAGGTTGTATATGAGGTTAAGGAAAGAAGCCATCTCCATAAAATAAAAGTGCAAGGTGAAGCAGCAGGTGCTGATGGAGAAGCTGCAGCAAGTTATCCAGATGATCTAGCTGAGACCATTGATGAAGGTGGCTACACTAAACAACAGGTTTTCAATGTAGACAAAACAGCTTTCTAGTAGAAGATGCCATCTAGGACTTTCACAGCTAGAGAAGGAGAAGTCAAAGCTTCAAAGGACAGGCTTACTCTCTTGTTAGAGGCTAATGCAGCTGATGACTTTGAATCCTATACTCATTTGCCATTCCAAAAATTCTAGGACCCTTAACAATTATGCTAAATCTACTCTGCCTATGCTCTATAAATGGAATAACAAAGCCTGGATGACAGCATATCTGTTTACAGCATGGTTTACTGAATATTTTAAGGCCACTGTTGAGACCTACTGCTCAGAAAAAAAATTTCATTCAAAATATTACTGTTCATTGACAATGCACCTGGTCGTTCAATCATGTGCTCTGGTAGAGATGTGCAAGGAGATTAATGTTGACATTAGTGTAATCATACCTGAAAGCATAACATCCATCCTATAGCCCATGGATAAAGGAGTCATTTCAACTTTCAAATCTTATTATTTAAGAAACATCTAATGCATCTCACAAGACTATTGCTGCCTTAGATAGTGATTCCTCTGATAGAACTGGGCAAAGTAAATTAAAAACCTTCTGGAAAGGATTCATCATTCCAGATGCCATTAAGAACACTCATGATTCATGAGAGAAGGTGAAAATATCAACACTAGCAGGAGTTTGGAAGTTGATTCCAACCCTCATTGATGACTTTGAGGCTTTCAAGGCTTCAGTGGAGGAAGTCACTGCAGATGGGTGGAAACAGCAAGAGAATTAGAATTAGAGGTGGAGCCTGAAGATGGGACTGTGTTCCTGCATTCTCATGAGAAACCTTGAATGAGTGAGGAGTTGCTTCTTGTGGATGAGCAAAGAAAGTGATTTATCGAGATGGAATTTACTCCTGGTGAAAAGTCTATGCACACTGTTGAAATGGAGTCTATGCACACAGGATTTAGAATATTCCGTAAATTGAGTGGATAAAGCAGTGCAGGGTTTGAGAGGATAGACTCCAATTTTGAAAGAATTTCCACCGTGGGTAAAATGCCATCTAACAGCATTGCATGCTACAGAGAAATCTTTCCTGAAAGGAAGAGTCAGTCATCAAGGTAGCCAACTTCATTGTTATCGTATTTTAAGAAATTGCCACAGCCACCCCAGCCTTCAGCAACCACCACTCTGATCAGCCAGCAGCCATTAACATCGAGGCAAGACACCTGAACCAGCAAAAAGATTATGACCTGCTGAAGGTTCAGGTGATTGTTAGCACTTTTTAATGATATTTTAAAATTAAGATACACATTTTTTAGGCCAGGCATGGTGGCTCATGCCTGTAATCCTAGCACTTTGGGAGGCCAAGGTGGGTAAATCACTTGAGCTCAGGAGTTCGATACCAGCCTGGGCAACATGGTGAAACCCCATCTCTACAAAAAATACAAAACTTAGCTGGGTGTGGTGGCACACACCTGTAATCCCAGCTACTAGGGAGGCTGAGGCAGGAGAATTGCTTGAACTTGGGAGGCGGAGGCTGCAGTGACCTGAGATTGCGACACTGCACTCCAGCCTGGGCAACAGAGCAAGACATTGTCGAAGGAAGGAAAGAAAGAAAAAAGAAAGGAAGGAAGGAAGGAAGGAAGGGAAGAAAAGAGAAAGAAAGAAAGAAAAGAAAGAAAGAAAGAAAGAAAGAAAGAAAGAAAGAAAGAAAAGAAAGAGACAAGAAAGAAAGAAAGGGAAAAGGAAAAAAAGAAAGAAAGAAAGAAAGAAAGAAAGAAAGAAAGTAAGTTATACACAAAAGAACACATATTGTACAATCCTATTTCTGTGAAATGTCCAGACCAGGCCAATCCGTAGAGACAAAGAGTAGATCGGTGGCCTCCAGCCTGGGGGTAGGGTGTGTGATTGCCAATGAATGGATGTTTCTGGAGAGGGTGATAAAATGGTTTGGGACTAAACAGTAATTTTTCACTTTAAAATGGTACATTTTATGTCATGTGATTTTCATCTGAATAAAAGAGACAAAAAAATTCAGAGCCAGAGCATTTGAAGAGAAAACAGGAAAATGCAGGATCTCTTTATGGGTGCATGGCCTCTTTTGGCCCATTTTAGGGGAGTGTGGGGCAGGACCTCTGAGAACAGCACGTGAGTCGCTGGGAAAACCCTATTGGGCAGGAACTTCCTTTGTGGGAACCCAGGGCTATCTGTCTGGCCTATCTCAGCTGCAGATTCCAAGGCCCCTTCAGCCCCAGGGCTCTTTCTCCAATGAAGGGTCCTCGCCTTGGACCCAGGAACGACAAAGAGCCAGGGCTCTGAGGCTGCTATGTGTGCCTCTGTCTTCCCTTTGTGTGTTGGCCTGGCCCTCCTAAAAAGGCTGTGAGCACTTCCTGACCAGGTGAACCCTTTTTGACCAAACACATCCACGGACTTAAAAATAAGCCTTTAGGTACATGGATGGATGTCTGCTGGCCGAGGCTGGCATTTGCACACTTCATTGCAGCACTGGAGAAGTGAGTCTTTTTTTGTTCAATTTTTCATAGAAATGGGCACATTTCCCATTCCCCTGCCTCGCCAGCGTCCAGGGCTGATCTGAGAGGGAGCCGGGAGGGAGAGAAATCCCAGAGCCGTCATTTCCCAGATGTGGGGTTATGTGTGAGCCTAGGTTTGTGTTCCTTTAACAGCACCACATAAAGTCGCTTTAGGAAAGTCTTTATTCTTATCATGTAACTGGTAGATCAAAAAGCATCCTCATACTTAGATGATGTGACGTGACAGACAACAGACAGATGTGGTGGTGGGAGAGGCTGTGGGAGCAGAAGGAAAATCAGAGAAAGAAAAGAGAGCGCTTTGCTGGGTTCGGGGTGTTGTTCCACAAGGACAGAAAAGGGCCACGTGGCCTTAGCTTCTTCCTAGTTTGAAAATGGGTTGTTATTTCTAAGACACAGGCAAGGAGCGTGTGTCTTGCCTGTGTGGGAGGAATGTGGGAGGAAAAAGTCAGAGATTTCCACTGAACCTACGAGACCAAACAAGAAAATGCTCGATGACAGCGGTGAAACCAGTGTTTGGGGTGCCTCTATCCACCAGATGCAGCTGGTTCATATGGGGCCCTTTCCTGGACCCCACAGGAGACAGGTGGCCAAAGGATCTCAGACTAACGCATCCAAGCGTGCCTGGTTTGTCCTTAAGGAGGCCTAGCGAATGAGTTACGCGGTCACAGAGTGAATGAACAAGCTAAGACCGCCGCCCAGTTAGACTTGTAAGCTTATTCTACATGGCGTAGATACTAAGAATAGCCAACATTTATCAAAACATCTTCTTTCTGCCGAACCCTTTCCAGGGAGTTTTCCATGTAGTAGCTGATTTAATCAGCTCAGCAGCCCTCTGAGATGGGGGCTTGCATTAGGGACATTTCACAGATGGGAAATTGAGGCAGACAGGGGTGAGGGGACTTGCCCAAGGTTGTGGTGGGAAAGCAGTGGTGCTGTGATACATGTAAAAATCAATGAGAAAAATTATATTATGCTACAAGTCCCAAACAGCACCCAAAATAATCACCTAATAATGATACAGATTGGGCATGGTGGCTCCCGCCTATAATCCCAGCACTTTGGGAGGCCGTGGCAGGTGGATCACTTGAGGTCAGGAGTTCTAGACCAGCCTGGCCAACATGGTGAAACCCCATCTCTACTAAAAATACAAAAATTAGCCGGGCGTGGTGGCACGTGCCTGTAATCCCAGCTACTCGGGAGGCTGAGACAGAAGAATAGCTTGAACCCAGGAGGCAGAGGTTGCACTGAGCCGAGATCGTGCCACTGCATGCCAGCCTGGGTGACAGAACAAGAGTCTGTCTCATAAAAAAACAAAACAAAACAAAAAATACTAGCAATAATTGCCAAATGCATTTAGCCCTTGCTGTACCCAGGCACTGGGCACCCTGCCTTTCTCACTGAGTTCACTTAGTGCAGAGAAGCTTTAAGTAAGGTGGGAAACTAAACCCCCCCCATATAGAGGGAATGGAGGCTTCAGAGCAGACTGACCTGGAGAGGAGTCTTGCCTCCTATGTTTGTGGCCCTGTTACCCGGGAATCAGCAATGATGCTGTAAAGTGCCTGGTACAGGGAGATGAACCTGCAGGCCGGTATTGTTGTGACTTTGCTCTCCCCCTTGGTAGCAGCCACCGTCAGTGTGTTCAGAAGCATCCAGCTGCCATGTTTTGGGTACGGTTCCCATGTCTTCTCCAAATCCCATGTTGGAATTTGACCCCCAAGCTTGGAGGAGGGTCCTGGTGGGAGTTGTTTGGGTCATGGAGGCGGATCCTTCATGAATGACTTGGTGCGTCCTCCTGGTAATGAGTGAGTTCTCACTATTAGTTTGTGTGAGAACTGGTGGTTGAAGATCTGGCCCCTCTGCTCTCTCTTCCTTCCTCTCTCGCCAGCTTCCCATTGCCTTCTGCCAAGGTGAGTGGAAGCTTCCTGAGGCCTCACCAGAAGCAGATGCCAGCACCATGATTTCTGTAGAGCCTGCAGAACCATGAGCCAAATGAACCTCTTTTCTTAGCAATTACCCAGCCTCAGGTATTCCTTTATAGCAACACAACTGAATAAAGACCCCAGGCCAAAGGCGGAGAGGATTTCGAGGCTCTAGAATCCAAGAAGTGGGCAGGCCTAGTGCCGTCTAGGCACAGGCTTGGATCTTTTTAAATTTTGAATAAGGCTGGAAATGATTTCTCTTTTTTTTTTTTTTTTTTTGAGATGGAGTCTTGCTCTGTCGCCCAGGCTGGAGCGCAGTGATCTCAGCTTGCTGCAACCTCCACCTCCTGGGTTCAAGCAATTCTATTGTCTCAGCCTCCTGAGTAGCTGGAATTACAGGCATGCACCACCACGCCAGCTATTTTTTGTACTTTTGGTAGAGACTGGGTTTCGCCATGTTGGCCAGGCTGGTCTCGAACTCCTGACCTCAGGTGATCCACCCGCCTCAGCCCCCGAAAGTGCTGGGATTCCAGGTGTGAGCCACCATTCCCAGCCCTGATTCCTGTTTGCAATGTTGTGCAACCACTCCTCCACAGCAGTGAAACAGGCGACATTACAACCCCACTTTCAGGAAGTGGAAACTGAGGCTCAGAGAGACTGAGCGCTGTATGCCAGGTGGCTGGGCTAGTGAGGAGCAGAGCTGGAGTGTTTGGGTTTGTGCTCAGGGGAGTGTCCTCTAGGGCCCTTCTGGTCTGCTGAGGGAGCAGGGCCTGCTGCACAGGCTAGCCCAGTGTGCCCAGACAGGCCTGCACCTGCTGCAATGCCCTGCAATCACCATCTTGAAATTCTTACTAGGGTTTTAACAAGGGATCTTGCATTTTCATTTTGCACTAGGCCAGCAAATGATGTAAGAACAGGGGAAGGAACTGAGAGATAGCCACCTGGGGACCAGGGCCCTCGTCCTGGCTCTCTGTGTGGCCTTAATCGGCTGTCTACCGCTCCCTCTTGCCTTGGTCTCCCCGTCTGCAAGATGAAGGAACAGGGCTAGACTGGGATTCCCTCATGTATATTTCATGGAACACTGATCCCTCATGGTTCACTGAGACAAAGTGCCTCCAAAAAGTGAGTTTGTGCAACGGTGCAAATTTTTCTCTTGGAAAAATCCAGGGCAGTTTTGCATATTCAGGGATCTGTGTAGACTTGAAACAACAACAACAAAAAGCCTTCTTTAAAAAAAAATGGCATTAGTATTTTCCAAATATATTAGATCACAAAAGCCTTCAGCAAAGTGGGATATCGGCCGGGCGCGGTGGCTCACGCCTGTAATCCCAGCACTTTGGGAAGCCGAGGTGGGCGGATCACTTGAGGTCAGGAGTTCCAGGCCAGCCTGGCCAACATGGTGAAGCCCTGTCTGTACTAAAATACAAAAATTAGCTGAGCGTGGTGGCGGGTGCCTGTAGTCTCAGTTACTCTGGAGACTGAGACAGGAGAATTGCGTGAATCTGGGAGGCGGAGGTTGCGGTGAACCGAGATCGCGCCACTGTACTCCAGCCTGGGCGACAGAGTGAGACTCTGTCTCAAAAAAAAAAAAAAAAAAAAAAAAAAAGTGGGCTATCTACAAAATATCCCCGGGGAAATGCTAGACTAGCACACTTTTGAACTCTTCTCCAGTATTCAGGGCAAACCTTCTGCCTTCCTTTTACTATCCCCTGGATTGACCGTGTCATGCAGGAAATTCAGAGACAGATCCCGCAGGCATGGATGGAACGAGCACAGAACAACTGGCAGCTCTTGAGGAGGATCCGGGGACAGGGAAGGGGCTCGAACGGTCCTCTGCTCGAGTTTTTCAGCCCTTCCTCAGACCCAGAACAGCAGACCAGAATCACCTTTCATCCACGGCAAGGGGCTGGCACTCCAGAGACCTGTCCTGCTTGCTTTGGGCGGTCACTAGATCCCTCCGCCACATTTAGGTTCGCTCCTAAGAGCGCATGACCCTTCTGGAATCCTGAAGCTGCCCAGGGTAGGGCGGCACTGAGGCGGAAGCAGCGTGACCCTCCCGGGTCGGCTGGGCCTTTGACAGCTGATGTTTCACGGGACACTCATTCCTGCATGGCTCAGCTGCCCGAGGGCTGCCCCACCACTTCCCTGAGCTAATGTTGCCAGCGTGAAATTCCAGATTTGACTCTGAACTTCCTAGCTGGGTTTTAAAAAGGTTTGTTTGCAAGATGCATGGAGCACTGTTGGGCATCTTTTCATGGGCTCATTGGCCATTTGTATAGCTCCTTTGGAGAAATGTCTGTTCGATCCCTCTGCCAATTTCAAAATTAGGTTGTCTTTTTTTTTTTTGAGAGACGGAATCTCGCTCTTTCTCCCAGGCCGGACTGCAGTGGTGCTATCTCTGCTCACTGCAACCTCCGCCTCCCGGGTTCACGCCATTCTCCTGCCTCAGCCTCCCGAGTAGCTGGGACTACAGGCGTCCGCCACCACGCCCAGCTGATTTTTTGTATTTTTAGTAGAGACGGGGTTTCACCGTGTTAGCCAGGGTGGTCTCGATCTCCTGACCTCGTGATCTGCCTGCCCTGGCCTCCCAAAGTGCTGGGATTACAGGCGTGAGCCACCGCGCCCGGCTAGGTTGTCTTTTTTATTGCGTTTTTTCGGGGGTCATCACTGTTGTTAAGCCTCATGAGACACACACAGCGTCTCCCTCCGCAGCCTGTGTGTTTATCCTGTGGTGCAGTGGTGGGGTCTGGCCAGGCAGGAGCCGGGGGAATGAGGGGCCTGCACAAATCTTGCTTTCCCAGGTGGGAGTGGGGCCGGAGACAGCTGGGGGCATGGTGGGGAGGGGAGTCAGGGGCCAGTGGATGTACACGCAAGCAGGGCAATGTGGCCCCTGGCACCACCTCGGCCTGGTCAGCTTCTTCTGATTCCCATACATTCATTCTTAGTGTTGGCACAAAGGGGCTGTCCTCACTCCTATGGCTCCTGCAGGGTGGTGGTAGCAACACAGCAGTGCACAGAGGTTGTGCCCCTGGGAGGGCCCTGGGCAGGGAAACGGGAGCCCGGGCTCTAGGTCCCGCTCCTCCATTTGCAGTCCCATCACCTTGCGCCCCTCATCTGGAACTGCGGGATGACCCTCCCTTTCCTGCTTCCCGACTGTGGAGAGGCACAGGTGAGAACACTCGTGACAGCATGGGGCCAACCTCAGCTACTGCTGTGTGCGTGTGTGGAGGAACGTGGCTGCTGTGTTCCGGCCCCAGCACAGGCACCCCCACTCCACATCCATAACCAGGCCCCACGGCTTAATCACCGTGCCGCATGCACCCTTTTTGGCCAAGACAGGATTTCACTGCAGGGGACCATCTGAAACAGGGAGGCCTCAAAGTAAGACCCAGCAGGGCAGGGGGTGGACCCTGGGAGGGCAGGGCCTGGCGGTGGGGAGAGGCCTGGTGGCAGAGCCCCAGCAAGTTTCTCCGGAGCTTTGACAGAGGAAGAGGTGTCTGGGGAAGGTCTACCTGGGGCTGGGGCTGGGCCTGGCCAAGGGCTGGAGCCAGGTAGCTGAAGGACTGACTTCACCTTCACATACTTGGACTTAAGCAGAGAGTCTGGGCCTGGCACACAGAGGACTAGCCCAAGGTCAAGGTCGGAGACATGGCTGGGACCTGGCTGGCCTCTTCCTGACATTGGAAGCCATGGCCCAGGGCACGTGACATCGTTAGACTTAAGGGTAGCCACGACGTAGGACATAAGGGAAGGACCTTGGGGTTTTCTAGGGCCAGCACCCTCAGACTTAATCTAGAACTTTCTACCAAAACCCTGGCCTGGCCTTTGCTCCCTCCCAGTGCTTCTGATTCCCATACATTCGTTCAGTCATTCAACAAACATCTGTGGACAGGAATGCTGGGGACACAGCTCTGAACAAGATAAACTCAGCCCTGGCCTTGGGCGCTTGCCTTGTAGGGTGAGACAACGATAAGTAAGCAACCGCAACACAGGAAGAGACCTGTCAGGGAGTGGAAGTGCTCCCAGGAGCATCAACTTCGCCTGTGGGCTGGGAAAGTGTGCACTGTCCCAGACAGACAGACCAGGATCTGGTGATGTTCCCAGGAGCCAGGCACGCAGGTGAAGCATCCCCGGCTCCCAGACACATGCACCTTGCCAGGAAGCAAAACCTAGGCCTGAAACACCTGATACCCCAAATCCTAGGCCTGAAACCTCCATGCCCCAAATCCTAGGCCTGAAACACCTGATAGCCCAAATCCTAGGCCTGAAACACCCCATACCCCAAATCCTAGGCCTGAAACACCCCATACCCCAAATCCTAGGCCTGAAACACCTGATACCCCAAATCCTAGGCCTGAAACACCTGATAGCCCAAATCCTAGGCCTGAAACACCCCATACCCAAATCCTAGGCCTGAAACACCCGATGTCCCAAATCCTAGGCCTGAAATCCCCGATGCCCCAAATCCTAGGCCTGAAACTCCCAATGCCCCAGTCCTCACTCCGGGAAATAAATAAAGACTTCCCGCCAGAGGACTTAGAAAGCGGGAGCATTTACTGATGCTCTTTCTGCTCATTGGTCATTATTGTGCTTCTCAACAGGATCAAACCGTGAAACTTAAGAGTTTGAGCAGCCTTGCCTCCTGGATCTTGTCTTTGCCTTTAGAATTGTAATTATAGGATGTGTGGGATTTTTTTCCCACTTAACATGTCGTGAATATTTTCCGTGTCTATGTAATCCTTTAAAAGCTATTTACAATGATTACATAATGTTTGGGACGTGTCATGATTTGCTTTCCATTTTACCTCCTGTTAGATGCCAAGGTCATAGGGTGGAGTTTCAGACCCACCCCAGCCTGGTTTATCATTTCATTGCCCTCAGCAGGAGCCACGCCAAAGTGTCAGATGTACCTCACCTGCCTCTTCCTCCTGAAGGATCTTAGGCTTTCAGCACAGGAGGGGGCGTTAGGGATCATCCTTTTATTTTCTCAGCTGAGAAAACTCAAGACCTTGTCCAAGATCACAGGGCAAGTAAGTAATAATCCCTCTATGGTGAAAATGATGGAACTTCACTGAAATACATCAAAGAGTGGAAGGATTTCTTTTTGTACTGGAACTGTGCTGAATCTGTATACAGTTTGGGGGAGAACCATACCTTTAAGATACTGAGTCTTTTATCAAAAAAATGCTCATGTGGGCATGGTGGCTCACGCCTATAATCCCAGCACTTTAGGAAGCTGAGACGGGGGGATCATGAGGTCAAGAGATCGAGACCATCCTGGCCAACATAGTGAAATCCCATCTCTACTAAAAATACAAAAATTAGCCAGGCGTGGTGGTGCACTCCTGTAATCCCAGCTACTCTGGAGGCTGAGCCAGGAGAATCACTTGAACCCAGGAGGCAGAGGTGGCAGTGAGCCAAGATTGCGCCTCTGCACTCCAGCCTGGCAACAAAGTGAGACTGTCAAAAAAAAAAAAAAAGCACCATTTGGATACATCTTTGTTAGATTTATTCCCAGTTTATTTACGTATATGTATGCATCATATACCTGTATTTGTTGATGTTGCTGTTGTAAGTGGCATCTTTTTAAGACTTGCATTTGCTAGTTGTTGCTGCTTTATAGAAATGCAATTGAGGTTTATATGCTGGCTTTGTACCCACCCACTTTATTTAAATGTCTTATTAATAATTTTCCATAGGCTCTTTTCAGGTTTCTATGTAGACAGTATTTTCATTTGTAACTAAGAAGAGTTTTCTCTGTGTCTTTCTTCCTTTATATTTTCTTTTCATGTCTTACTGCACAGGTTAGCAACTCCAGTTTGGTGTTATACAGAAGAGTCTGGAACGTGGTCTTAACAGGAATGCTTTTAGTTTTTCTCCAAGCATGACGGTTATTGTAGGTATTTTTGGGAGAGGCTCTTTTGTGGTCTTAACAGGAATGCTTTTAGCTTTTCTCCAAGTGTGATGGTTATTGTAGGTATTTTTGCAAGAGACTCTTTATCAGATGAAGGAAATTCCCTTCTATCCTATTTTGCTAAAATTTTTAAACCATGATTGGATATGGACATTTATGGAATGCTTTCTTTTGCATTTACTAAGATATAATTTGCTTTTTTAATCTGTTATTGTGGCAAATTACATTAATTAGATTTTTAGATCTAATTAATAGATTTAAATCTAATTAACAGATTTGTATAAATCAGGCTTGTATTCCTGGGATAAACCTGACTTGTATGTGATTTATTACTCATCATTTAGAACTCTACATTTCCTTGTAAGTATTGTGTGTGTTGCACAATAATTTGTGATATGGAATCTTTTTAAAAAATCACTCCATTTGGCTGGATTATGCCTGTAACCCCAGCACTTGGGGAGGCTGAGGTGGGTGGGTTGCCTGAGGTCAGGAGTTTGAGACCAGCCTGGCCAACATGATGAAACCCCGTCCCTACTAAAAATACAAAAATTAGCCAGGCGTGGTGACACTCGCCTGTAATCCCAGCTACTCAGGGGGCTGAGGCAGGAGAAGCACTTAAACCTGGGAGGCAAAGGTTGCAGCAAGCTGAGATCGTGTCGCTGCACTCCAGCCTGGGTGACAGAGTGAGATTCTGTCTCAAAAAACAAACAAACAAAACAAACAAACAAACAAAAAACAGGCCAGGTGCAGTGGCTCACACCTGTAATCCCAGCACTTTGGGAGGCTGAGGTGGATAATGAGGTCAGGAGTTCGAGACCAGCCTGACCAACATGGTGAAACCCCGTCTC
This sequence comes from Nomascus leucogenys, assembly GCF_006542625.1. Classification (NCBI taxonomy): domain Eukaryota; kingdom Metazoa; phylum Chordata; class Mammalia; order Primates; family Hylobatidae; genus Nomascus; species Nomascus leucogenys. Next base: position 88,891,894 of record NC_044384.1, on the reverse strand, counting down.
TACTAAAAATACAAAAATTAGCTGAGTATGGTGGCAGGTGCCTGTAATCCCAGCTACTCAGGAGACTGAGGCAAGAGACTTGCTTGAACCCAGGAAGTGGAGGTTGCAGTGAGCTGAGATTGTGCCATTGCACTCCAGCCTGCACAACAGAGCAAGACTCCATCTCAAATTTTTTTTTTTTAAATCACTCCAGTTGTGCATTGTTAGTATATAGAAATAAGATTAATTTTTGTGTGGTGATCTTCTATCTTAGGACCTTGCAAACCTACTTATTAGTTCTAGGAGTCTTTTTTTAAAAAAATATAGATTTCTTGGGATTTTCAGTGTAGTTATGTTGCCTGAGGACAGGGAGAGTTTTATTTCTTTCCAATCTGCAAGGCTTTCATTTCTTTTTTCTTGTCTTATTTTATTGGCTAAGATTTCTACTATGTGTTGAATAGAATGATGAGAGTGGCTATCCTTGCCTTGTTCCCAATCTTTGGGGGAAAGTCTTTCCTTATTAAGCATAATGCTAGATGTAGGATTTTTGTAGATGTCCTTTATCAGATGGAAGAAGTTCCCTTCTATTGGTATTTTGCTGAGAACTTTATCATGAATGGATGCTTCATTTTGTTAAAAGCTTTTTCTGTGTCTGTTGAAATGATTATATGGTTTTTCTTTAGGTTATTGATAAGGTGGATTCCACTGATGGATATTTGAGTACTGAACCGTCCTTGCCTTCTGAGAATAAACCCCACTGGGTGGTGGTGTATTTCATATAATGCTGGACTTTATTTACCGATATTTTGCTGAAGACTTTTGTGTTTGTGTTTATGCGGGAATCTTGTCTATAGTTTTCCTTTTTGGTACAGTCTTTTTCTAGTTTTGAGGCAATGCTCATATAATGTGTCATGAAGTAGTCTTTAATCTTTTATTTTCTGGGTAACAATCAATGTTATTTCTTCTTTCAAAGTTTGGTAGAATTAGCCAGCGAAACCATGTGGGACTGGATATTTATTTTTTGAAAACAAATAGAAAACTATGAATTAAACGTGTTTAATAGTTATAGGAGTATTCAAGTTATTTGTTTAATCTTGGATGAATTTTGGTAGTTTGTGTCCAAGATATTCATTCATTTTGTCTAAGATGTAGAATTTAGGTGCATAGAATTGTTCATAGTATTCCTTTCAATCATTGTTGACATCTGTGAGGTATTCTTTTCTCTTTGTTAGTTTGCTAAAGCTTCATCAATTTTATCGATCTTTTTAAAGAACCATGCTTTGGTTTTATTGATTTTTCTCTTTGTTTTTTCTGTTTCAATGTCATTGATTTCTGTTCTTGTCCTTATTATTTCCTTCCTTCTGTTTACTTTGGATTTATTTTGCTCTTCCTTTTCTAGTTTCTTGAGAATAAAAGCTTAGCTTATTGATTTGAGATGTTTCTTCTTTATAATAGCATTTAATACTATAAATTTCCCTCTAAGCACTGCTGTAGCTGCTTTTCATACATTTTGACATGTTGTATTTTCATTTATGTTTAGTTCAAAATGTTTTTAAGTTTCTCTTGAGACTTTGAGTCATACATTATTTCAAAGTGTGGTGTTTAACTTCCAAGTGCTTGAATATTTTCTGTTATTTTTCTGTTATTAATTTGTAGTTTAATTGCATTACAGGACATATTTTGTATAATTTAAGTTCCCTTAACTTTGTTAATGTTTGTTTTATGACATAATATAGTCTGTCTTGCTGAATACTCCATGTGCACTTGAAAAATACGTTTTATGCTTTTTTGGGTAGAATGCTCTTTTTTTTTTTTTTTGAGGCAGGGTCTCACTCTGTTGAAGTGATGTGATCATAGCTCACTGCAGCCTCAAACTCTTGGGCTCAAGAGATCCACCCTCCTCAGCCGCCCAAAGTGCTGGGATTGCAGGCAAGAGCCACCACCCCTGCTTGGCAGAATGTTCTAAATGTCTCATAGATCCAGACGATAATAGTATTGTTAGGTTCTTCTCTATCCTTGATGATTTTCTATTAGTTCTGTTATTGAGAGAGGAGTGTTGAAGTTTCCAACTATTAACTATGGACTTATCTATTTCTTTTTCAGTTCTGTCAATCTGTAAGCTTTATGTCTTTTGAAGCTCTGCTCTTAGGTGATACACATTTGGGGTTTTTGTGGTGTCAGTAGTGAATTGATTCTTTTTTTTTTTTGAGATGGAGTCTCTCTCTGTCGCCCAGGCTGGAGTGCAGTGGTGCAATCTCGGCTCACTGCAACCTCCGCCTTCCGGGTTCAAGCAATTCTCCTGCCTCAGCCTCCCGAGTAGCTGGGGTTACAGGTGGGCATGACCATGCCTGGCTAATTTTTGTATTTTTAGTAGAGACGGGGTTTCACCATGTTGGTCAAGCTGGTCTCGATCTCTTGACCTCGTGATCCACCCACCTCGGCCTCCCAAAGTGCTGGGATTATAGGCATGAACCACCACTCTTGGCCTGATCCTTTTTAGCAGAATGTAATGCTCATTTTATTTTGGAGCTTTTCTTTGCTCCAAAGTCAACTTTATCTGAAATTAATGTAGCTACTCAACACACAGGGAGTTTTTAATTTTAGTAATTACATTTTTCATTTCTAGAAATTCTGTCTTTTTTAAAAACTTGTTGGTTATTTTTTATGGATCCCTTGATCATGTTTTAAGTTTCACTTTTATTTCTTTAAACATATTAAACATATTTATATTATTTTTTATGTTTGATAATTTCCATTTTGAACTCTTTGTGGGTTTGATTTTGTTGTCTCTTACTTCTGCTAGATTTATTCTAATGTGTTGCAATTTTTGGCTGTGAGCTACTAATTTTCCATAAAGCTTTATCTATAGGAAGTTTTTGGGGCTAGGTTTGGTGTGGCATCTACTTTTGTTGCTCCCGACAGCTCTGAGTAGGTGGATATCACTTCCAATTTACAGATAAGAAAACAGAAACTCAGAAAGGCTGAGTGGCTTGCCCAAGCTTCCCTTTGACTTAGGGTGGCATGGTGCACGCCTGAGCTGCAATCCTATGACACACAAGTCACCTGGAGTTGAATGATAAATCCGATAAATCACACCCTGGTGCTCCTGGAAGCACCGCTGTGTGCAGCACCGTTCTCTCGGTTGCACAGTTCTTTTCTCCCATGCTTCTTTCTCAGGGTGGCTCCCTTCTTGGCTGCCGGCTGGTGAGGATGCTCTCGGGTGCCTGAGCCTTGCCAGATGTGCTATGAAACTGATTCAACTTTTGGAGAGGATGGTGACAATAATGAGAAAGTAGTCGCCAAACATGACTCTGCCATTGTCTTCTTGCACTCCACCTCTCCCTCCTCGATGGTACCCAGACGCCATGACTCGGCATGCAGGACCTGGTGTTCTGAGAAGCATCCGGAAGTGCAGGAGAGGTTAGCATCTCACAGATAAACTTTTAAAAAACCAGAGGTGAGATTCACTTAACATCGATTAATCATTTTCAAGTGAACAACTCGGTGGTATTTAGTACATTAATGAGTTGTGCAACCACTACCTCCCTCAAGATCTAAAACATTGTCCTCACCCCAAAAGTCCTGGAGCCATTGAGGAGTTACTCCTCATTCTCTGCCACCCTTTACCATGGGGTAAACTTTTAACAGTGGGAGAGGAGTGACGGGCAGCCAGGCTGATAAACCCCCTCCTCCTTCCTCTCTGTAGGCCACTTGGAGGTGTAGCTCCTGCTGGGACACCTGGGGTGCTTCTGCCCAGGACCCCTCTGGTTCTCTTGTGTTGCCGTGCCTGTTACTTCTCCATGGCCCTCTTCCTCACTCCCCCACCTTGGCTGACCCCTCCCTCAGCCAGGGTAGGCACCAACGTCCTGGCCTCAAGCTCCGTGTCCTAGAGCAGAGCTTCTCAAAGCATGAGGTGCAGGGGAGATCAGGGGATCTTATCACAATGCACATTCTGGCGCACTGGGTCCAAGTGGGCCAGTCTAACAAGCTTCCAGGTGATGTCAATGTGGCTGGTCGCTTGACCACATTTTGAGTGGCCCAGCTCCAGAGGCCCCTGACTGAGACAAGTGCCAGCTGTGCTGGTGGAGCACAGGATGCTGCCCCGTGGAACAGTGCCTGAGGCTGAGTGGCGGGCGCTGTGCCTGTCTTCTAGAGGATGGCATTGGGGCTTGTGTGAGTGTCCTGGGCTGCTGAAACAAGGTTCCATACACAGCAGGGCTGAAAGCAACAGAGTTTCCTCCTCTTACAGTTGTGGAAGCCAGAAGTCCGAAATCAAGATATTGGCCAGGTTGGTTCCTCCTGGAGGCTCTGAGGGACTACGGGAGGCTGTGGGCAGTCTTCAGTGTTCATACCCCCAATCTCCTCCTCCATCTTCACTGGCCTTCTTCCCTCGGTGTGTCCATGTGCCTCCGAATCTCCCTCTCCTTAGAACAATGCCAGGCCTTTCACCTGGGACCCACCCGAACCCAGAACAACCTCATCTTCACTTGATTACATCTGTCAAGACCTTATGTCCAAAGAAGGGTGCATTCACAGGCACGGGGTTTAGGATGTGGACATCACTTTTTATGGGGACACAATCCAACCTCATACAGGGCACAAGGGAATGCCACCAGCTAAGAGTGGGGCCGGGCTGCAAACATCACAGTTGCCCCTTTCTTCCTGCCCACTGCTGCTCCCAGTGACGCACGACCTGCTTCGAGGGTTGGAGGCTCAGGAGAGGAGGGGCTGGAGGCTTAGGAGAGGAGACAGAAACTGCCCTCATCAGTGGCTTTGACACAGTGGCATACTGACCGATCCCCTGAAGGACCTGCTCACTTTGGGCACAGTGGGGTGCTCCTAGTCATCCTTCAAAACCCAGCTCAGAAATCCCCTTCCCTGAATGTTGACTCTAGTCAGGTTTCCTCTCAGTTTCTGCTGTGACCACAGAGCATTTTTTTTTCTTTTTCTTTCTTTCTTTTTTTTTTTTTTTTTTTGAGATGGAGTCTCACTGTGTCACTCAGGCTGGAGTGCAGTGGCATGATCTTGGCTCACTGCAAGCTCCACCTCCCAGGTTCACGCCATTCTCCCGCCTCAGCCTCCCAGGTAGCTGGGAATGCAGGCGCCCACCACCACGCCCGGCTAATTTTGTTTTTGTATTTTTAGTAGAGATGGGGTTTCACTGTGTTAGTCAGGATGGTCTCGATCTCCTGACCTCATGATCTGCCCGCCTCGGCCTCCCAAAGTGCTGGGATTACAGGCGTGAGCCACTGTGCACAGCCGACCACGGAGCATTTTTTCTGCAGCTTGATTACTCTCTCATCAGCCAACAGCAACAGCACGGCCACCCGGCAGGTGCTCAGACCCCAAACCTCGTAGTTGCCCATGGTGTTGCTCTTTTGGTCCCATCCTGCAGCTCAGCAATGTCCGTCAGCATGACTGAGACCTGCGTCCAGAACCCCACATCGCCCCCACTTCAGCCTCGCCCTGTGGTGCTGCTGGCCTCTCCCTGGCTGCCCTTCCTCCTCCCTGCTTGCCCCTCACCTGGCTCTCCCCATCTTGGCCAGGGAAGGCCTGGCACAGACTCTGTCCAGGCCACTTCTCTTTTAAGGCTCCCCCAAGGCTCCCCGAAGCCCACAGTTCAACTCCCACGTCCATAGCACCATGGTCAGGAAAGATGCCTTGCTCTGGGCCTTGGCAGTGGCTGCCCTGCCCGCCTCTCCTCCTCCTTCAGTCCCTTCTCTCTGCCTCCTTGCTAGGCCTTGGGAAGTCGGGCACACTTCTCATTCAAGCCCGTGGCACTGACTGCTTTCTGTGCCCGGAGCAGTCCTCCCCTGGGGAGTCCCACTACCTCCCTGCAGTTGTAAGCTCCTCACAGCAGCCTTCCTGGGCTGCCCTGCAGACAAGGGTGTCCCCATCACCCTGGAGCCTTTGCCCCTGCTTCATTCTCTCCATAGAGCTGTGCTCCACGGGGCATTCCATTACGTGCGGATTATGGCTCTAAAATCCATCTCCCTTACCGGAAATGCAAGGTATGTGACGGCAGGGACTAGAACAGTGCCTGCTCCTGGAACACACTTGTCCTGGGCTGGAAGGTGACCCCACAGAGTCCATGGCCTTTTAGGACCTCAGGGTTCTCCCATGGAAATAGGGTGGGTGCAGATAGAAGAAGATGTAATAAGTTAGCACGAGGTCAGAATGGAGTGGGGTGGGCCCTAAATCCAATGGGTTCTTTGAAGAAGAAGGACATTTGATTACAGGGATGCAGACAGGAGGAGGCCACGTGACTATGGGAGGTGAGACTATTGGGCCATGAGCCAAGCGATGCCAAGGATGCCACCAACCACCAGAAGCCAGACAAGGCAAGGTAGGATCCTCCCCTGGAGGCTTCAGAGACAGTGTGGCCATGTTAGTCCATTTTCTGTTGTTATAACTAATTACCTGGGTGATGTATAAAGAAAAGATATTTATTTCTCATAGTTCTGGAGGCTGGGAAGTCCCAGGTTGAGGGGTGCCTCTGATGTGGGCCTTCTTGCTGTCAGGGACTCTCTACAGAGTCCCGAGGGGCACAGGGCCTCAGATGCCCGGGGGCTCATGAGATATGGCTGAAGTGAGTTTCATCATAGACCCACTCTCGTGATAACTACCCCACTCCCTCCATAAGCCATGAATCCATTAACCCCTGGATTAATCCACTCATGAGGGCAGGATCCTCATGGCCCAGCAACTTTCTGAAGACCCCACCTCTCAAGACGGCTGCACTGGGAATCATGTTTCCAACACAGGAACTTTTGGGAGACACAGTTAAACCATATCGCATTGTCCCTACTGACATTTTGATTCTGGATCGCTGGCCTCTGAAACTCCGAGGGAGTAAATGTCCATTGTTTTAAGACACCCAGTTTGTGGGACTTTGTCATAGCAGCTACAGGGGATGAAAGCAGGTTTTACACGTCCCAACACATATTCGTGGGAATGAATGGATGGATGGGTGGCGGGGGCTGGACAAGGCAGTGCATTCTGCTTCTCTTAGGGGTTTGCCATGACCAGGTGGGTGGGTCCCCCCACCCGTAAGTCACGCAAGGCCATGAGCTGTGTCTTCTTTGTCTACGCGTCTCTGCCACAGAGCAGACCCTTAGCGCACATCTGCCGCGTGGATGCCTGTGGAAATCTGGCCACACAGTGCTAGTGACCACGTGGCACAGAATGTGGCAGCAATCGTGCCCCGAGCCTAGAGGTATAGTGCGAAGGAGCATGGAAAGCTGTTTAGACCCTCTGAGGCCACCCAGGCAGCTGGAAGAGCTGAGGCTCCAGGAAGGAAAGTTCTGAGCAAAGATAGGCAGGGCCCTGCCAGCAGCCCGAGGAGTGCAGACTGCAGAGTGTGGACTGCGGGAGTGAGGACTGCGGAGTGTGGAGTGCAGAGTGCAGACTGCGGAGGGCCCAGTGTGGACTGCGGAGTGTGGAGTGCAGAGTGTGGGTGTGGGCTGGGGACTGCGGAGTGCAGACTATGGACTGTGGAGTGCGGGCTGTGGAGCGTGGGGTATGGACGGCGGAGCATGGGGTATGGACTGTGGAGTGCGGGGAGCTGGGGTATGGACTGTGGAGTGCGGACTGCGGAGTGTGGGGTGTGGACTGTGGAGTGCGGAGTGTGGACAGTGGAGTGCGGAGTGCAGAGCAGAGTGTGGGGTGTGGGCTGGGGACTGCGGAGTGCGGAGCACAGAGCGCCAAGTGCAGGGTGTGGAGCGTCGCCTTTGCCCCAGAAATGAGACCAAGGCAACACTTTGTCTCCCACCTGCAGATGCTGGCAGAGAATTTTCTGGAAGCCACTGTGATATTTCAGAGTGCCCTCGGGGCCTTCATGGAACTCTCATGACAATACGAAGCAACCCCACTCACACAATGATCTCACTGTTGCTGGTGGAGATTTTTTGATGGTTAATCAAAATGAAAAGCCTTGTAGTCTGGAGAGTCATTGAATCATCCAAAATATTTCTTAACAAGTCCCCCAGGAGCCACTGCCCACCTCACCTCCCCCCGTCCCCCACCCCGTGTTCCCCCCACCTCACTTTCCCAGTAGATGCTGTTGAAGTTTTAGAACCAGAGAATCAGGAAATCAATTCCCATAGAATCACTTGGGAAAAATTCCCCTCTCCCCAGGGGAACTCAATTCCTAGATGTTCAAGGGCACAGAAACACTCTTTTAAAGTAGCCAGGCCTTGTGGGTTGCAAGCATGTGGCCCATAGTTGTTTAAAGCTATCCCCTGCCCTCTTGGAGAGGATGGGCCATGCCCAGGGATGGGATTAGTCAAACATCTTCTTGAATGTTTTGGGTTCAGCAACACCCCACATGGATTTGCCAAGTGATTTCTCGTGTAATTATTAACCCTGGGTGTATTCCAAGGGAAATGCAGCCTCGTGTTTCTGATTCACCCAGACTTCATTCAGCAGTATGTGTCACAAGCACTCGCTGGTGTCTGAGATGTCCTTGGGACCTCCTGAGAGGCTTTCTTTGACCCCCTCCCCACTGCCCATCATAAGCAGGAGGCTGATTTGTGCCAACTTCCAGTGAACCTAAATACTACTGGGACCCAGCTCAGCTTGAAATTCAAAACCCTGGAATTTCGAGAGGGTTCTCATGGTGTCCAAACATCCTCGCCCTGGAAATGGAAACCAGTCTCCACTGCAGACTGATAACTGAAAGGAAAAGCCCAGAACAAGAGCCCACTGGCACCAGGTCCTCACAGTGGCACGAGGTCCTCACAGTGGCACCAGGTCCTCACAGTGGCACGAGGTCCTCACAGTGGCACCAGGTCCTCAGGCCTCCAGAGGCCAGGCTGGCTTCCAGGAGCAGGTGCAAGTGTCAGATCTGGTAGCCTGGCTTCCTTTAAGCTCCTGTTCTTGGAGCATGGATCTGAGGCTGAGACTGAAAAAAACCAATCATGATCCCAGCTGTCCTCTGCTCTAAGGCCTGAGCTGACCCTCGGGGTTGCCCCCAGCTCCTTCTTCAGACTGGACTGCCCCCATGCCCTCCCGGGGGGCTGGAGATGCAGCCTCCCTTCCTACAGCTGCTGGTACTTCTGATGCCATGCGTTAGCCAGGGCACCCGACCTCTGGAGATGCGGGACCCCCATTCACCTTGTCCCTGCTCCCCATATACTCCACTGAAAGTCACGGTTGCCTCTCTGGGGCTCAGTCTCCTCACTTGTCTCAGGTCCAGTGAGATGTGATTGTTCCATGAATCTAAAAGTAGAACGTTCTGGTCCAAGTCGAGGCCCTGGCAAAGCTGCCTTTCCTGTCTCTAATTATGTGGCTCCATGACTCACTCATCATAAACCCAAGTCCTCAAGAAATGTCTTACGGAGATGGAGCGTTCTCAGAATGAACCCGCTGCCTGAGCCCCCGGCCCATTGTTACATGCACCGGCGCCAGGTACCTTATTCCCACCGTAGTGGGAGCAAGTTCGATGCTAAGAATAAGAGCTAGAGCAAGGCTTTGCCTCCAGGGTTTCAGTGGGGGCTGGGGTTTGGAACCAGGGCAGGGATTGGCTTGGCGGCTTGAGCTGCTCTGGTGTGTGGTGTCCTGGGACAGTCTTCACCTCTCCCACGGAGGCCCTGGGATTGCTGTCACAGTCTGTGGTGGGTGGGGGTGGGGGGGCAGAGAAAAGGTTTTCCAGACCCTGAACCATCACCAAGCCCAGCAACCGGCCATTGTCCCCTCAGGGGTGCAGAAGGTGGTCCTGTGTGCGGTGGCACCAGCATTGTCAGCTCAGAGAGAGCAGCCATGACCCTGCGGAGTGTGGCTGAGTGGCGGGAAGTCAGGAGAAAGTGGAGGGACGGCCAGGGTAGGTGGGGCGGGTAAGAAGCAGGGGTGGGGGTGGGGCCTGGCCCCAGAGACTTTTCTGCAGCAGAACACAGAACCACAGGAGCGGTATTTTTCCTGCTTCCAGGCCAAATGGGCTTGCACGGGAAGCCTGCTCCAGTTCATGGGGAGGGGATGGTCTATGGGAACCAGAGAAGCCCGCCCTGCACCCAGCGGCCGCTTCCTGTAATGCGCTCTGCCCCCAGGGAATTCCCACGGAGCTGCCCAGGAGGAGCCGGGCCAGCGGGCAGCTGGGCCTTCCTGCCAGGCCAATGCCAGGGTGAGTTCCGGCGCCTGTGTCGCTCTGTGGCCCAGGCTGGGCAGTGGCAGGCGCGTCCCTCTCCCAGGGTCTTTGTCCTTTCCCTGCCTTCCTAGAAGGGGCCAGGTCCTTGGAAAGGGGAGGAAGACTAGGGAGAAAAGGGAGAGAAACTGGCTCCCAGCACTCAAAATAGCCATCTCCTTCTATGTGTTGATTTTCTGCTTTAAGCTGGGCTGGGGTGGAGACCAGGAGCAGGGTGTGTGACGCTGATTTTCAATTCCTCCTGTGAGATTCCAGTCAGGTGGCACTCAAGCAGAGACTTCCTCCCTTCTGAGACAGGGAAGTGCCTCCGTGGAGGCGAGGGGCCTCAGTTTTGTGGAGGAGCCTGGGGTGCTGAGGGGTGGGGGTGCCAAGATGGGTGGTAGAGGGGTGGCCCTGCAGATACAGGGTCTTACCCACATGCACAGCTGCAGCGTCCTCTCCCAGGGGGGCTTCAGGCCCTCGGGGGCAAATTCTGGCAAGTTTGTAAGTTTAATTTTTCCAGTGGGTGAGGCATTCACGTGGTTACAAAACCTTAAAGTAGGCAATGAAGGGAAGCCACAGCTCCCTCAGTCCACTGCAGCTGAGAGGCTGTGGGCACACGCCGTCTTACCTCTCCCTTCTATATCCTGCTGTGGCAAATGCTGCCTCACTGTTAGGCACGTTGCTTCTTCATGCCACGGTCTAATCAGGTTCTTGGAGCCTTCTAGAATTCTGGGGCCTGAGAGGTCTCCCTTCCTTCCCGTCTCTTTCCCTCTCCCTCCCATCCTCTCTCCCTTCCCTTCCCTCCCCTCCCCTCCCCTCCCCTCCCTTCCCTCCTCTCCCATCCCTTCCCTTCTCTTCCCTTCCCTTCCCTTCTTCTTTCCTTCCTTCCTTCCTTCCTTCTGACTAACTGGCTCTGAGCGGATCTGTTGAGTAGGTGCCTGACAGGAAAGAGAAAGTGATTTTTTGGTGGCCTCAAATATGAAGTCAGGGGATCCAGGGGCCTGCTGCTGGATCTGATGGTGGGGCCTGGTTGGGAAGGCTGGGCGCACTATGGGCTGCAGGTGCTAGCACCAGGTAAGTTGGAGGCAGCACCTCCCGTCCTCTCACTGCAGCTGACCTGAAGCCCCTGGCTCAGTACCCCCGCGTTCTCAGCAGCAGGTGGCCTGTGAGCCAGGGCCCACCATCCCCGATGCTATTCCGCTTACTGGTGAAAGCAGAGGTCTGGGTTTTGGGTCCACTGTAGCTCAGAGCCTCGGGTCCTCACCCAAGGCCTCAGTGCCCCAGCCTGGCCCACAGGCAGGAGTCTGGCTTGAAGCAGAACCCTGACCAGTCCAACTCCTCTGCCCACATTCTCTTGCTGGACGGCTGCCATCCACATGAGAGGGGCTGGGCATGTCCTGCCGGGGCTTCCTCCTGCCCACTCCAGCCCTGCTGCAGGCCCTGATCTCCAGGAGGAAAACACAGCTTGGGTACTTTTCCAACAGAGGCATTGCTTCCTCCCTCCCTCCCTCCCTCCCTCCCTCCCTTCCTTCCTTCCTTCCTTCCTTGAACTACCTGGCCCCGAGTGGCTCTATTGAATGGGTGCCGGAGAGAGACAGCATTGACTATGACTTGTCACTTGTCCTGGGGGAAGATGATCGGGGGTGGGGGACAGCGATGTCAACTGTCAGTGATCAAGACCCCGGACAGTGTGAGAAAACACCCAGGGGAGACTTGGGACAAGGTCAGGAGGGTTGGCATTGGGGGCGAGTCCTAAAGAGTAACAGAAAGGACTTAATCAGACACAGTTGGGGTGTAGCCTCGGAGCTGCTCAGCTCACGGTCCCTCCCAGCAACACTGCGTTGTGGCTGCTGGTCCCTGGGTCCCTGCTTTACAGCTGAGGACACTCTGTGGTGGCTCAGCTGGAGGTGCCAGAGCCAGACTCTGCCTGCATCCCCCATCTTTGGTCAGCTTGGGTCAGGTTCCCCAAATGCAGAGTTGAGGTTCCCCAGTTCCAGCCCATCTCCTTTCCGCACGTGTCTTCATCAAGGCTTGACTTTGAGAACCACCAGCTGAAAGCAGCCCCTTTGCTCTCAGTGTTCCCTGAGCAGTGGCCCTGCTGAGTCCCTGCTCTGCTGGGGTCAGGACCATCTAGGCCAAGGAAGGAGGAAGTGACTTTTTGGTGGCCTCAAAGATGAAATCAGGGGATCCAGGGACGCAGGAGGCCTTTCTTTAGAGGAGTGAGGGGCAGGAGGGAAGCAAATTTATGCCCTCGGAAATCAGTTCGGGAAGAAGCCTGGTAGGGGCTGGGGGCTGGGGGCTCTGGAGCCACATCCCCCAACATGGCCATCCTCTGGTTGGGATGGGTCAAGTGCTCCCATGACCCACACAGCGCCGTTCGGAAGGCTCTGCAATCACATCGCACACCCACTGGGTGCTGGGTCCGTGCCTCAAGCTCTGGAACATATGGGGGCCTTAGCAGCCCCACCATCTCCATCAATCCCCTCTACACAGCCGTCAAACGTGAACAAAACATTCAGTGTGGACAATGTTCTGTAGTGTTTGAAGAAAGCGTCCTCAGACAATCTCGATTTTTTCTATTGATTTGCAGCATTCAGAGAGAAAAAAGTGTGACTTTCAGCTTACCATGGCCTCTTGACTTAGGGGGACACCCGAGGGGCACCCCTGCTTCTGGGGGCTCCGTGCTGTAGCGTTTTGAAGATGGAGCAAGGTGGGACCTGCTCTTGTGTCCAGGCAGGGGACGCAACGTGACTCCAGCACACACACGGCGTTTCCCCAGCAGCCAGAGACATTTTGGAAGAAACGCGTGAGTGCACGGTGCCCCTTTTCAGGCGCCGGGTGACCCACGGGCCGTGCGTCCAGTCTGAGGCCCTGTGCTGGCATTTGGTGACATCCATATGTGAAGCCCAAACTCATTTTCTCATGCATCCCCTCAGCCCCTCCGGCTGCATGCCCTCCGTTGCCAGACGTGCTTCTCCTCTCTGCGTAGCCTGTGGGTTTCCCCTCTGTCAGCCCAGACCCAGCTCTGGCTCCTTCTCCAGGTGTCCGGCACATGCTGGCTTCCCACAGGGCACTACCTGGCTTCACTTTGCATGTGGGTGTCTGGTCTTGTCCAGGCTGGAGGCTGATGGAGTTCAGGGACTCTGCCTCTCCTTCTTACCTACCCATGAATCCCACAGTGCCCATCAAGCTGCCTTTAATGTGCCAGATACTCAGGACAGCTTCCTAAATGTTAAAAGCAACATTTTTTTCTGCTTATTAAAAAAAGAATCCATGCTCATTGTAAGCAAGTTGGAGAATAGTCCAGGGTATAAAGAAGAGCAAGTCAAAATGATCCCATAACCTTCAGAAGACCCCTGACTGGGAATAGTTCATTATTTTTTGGTATTTTTTTCTGTATTTACATATACGTATAATTATACAATTGTAGACACATATGTTATTTAAATATAATTAGCATCAAAGTAACCCGTGTTTACTAAAAGCTTCTGCACACTCGATTGGTGAAAATGGCGCCTACAGTATTTCCAGTGCATTTCTAAACGAGTGAAGGGAGGGGCCCGGGGAGTTTCGGCGTGCAGCGCAGGTCCTGCTGGAGTCTGCCGACACCGGTCTCCAGGAGATGCCCTGGCAGAGGGAGGACACGTGCAGACATGGGCACAGGAACCAGCCCTTCATTCATTCACTGACTCAGTGCCCCTGACCCACCTGGAGGCTGGAGGTCCAGGATCAAGGTGATGGCTGATTCAGTTCCTGGTGAGGGTTCCCTGCCTTCCCGGAGTGCAGGGCGGCATCCGCTCTGTGTTCACACGGTGGGGGTGGACTGACAGCTCGCAAGGACTCTGTCTCTGGTGATGCTTCTCATAAGGGCACTAATTCCATCATAGGGCCCCACTCTCAGACCTTCCCTAACCGTAGTCACCTCCCAAAGGCCCTGTCTCCAAATGCTGTCACTCTGAGGATGAGGATGTCCTCATAGGAGCATGGGAAAGATACAGTTCAGTCTACTCCAGGAGACACAGTTCAGTCCATCCCAGTTCAAGGAGACAGGGGGCAGGGCCCAAGGAGCTTCTCACAAGACTGGTGCTGCTGGTGGGGAATGGGCTCAGTGAGCAGACAGGATGTGGCTATGGCAGAGCCTGCAGGCAGGGGCTTCTGGAAAGAGGACTAGGGTGCTGGGGATGGATGGGGCATGACGGGCATGAGGGGAGGGAGGGGTCTGGGCCAAGGAGGGGGACGCTAGCTAAGACCAGGCAAGAAGTGGTCTGGGCAGGCTGGAACCCTCGGGTAAGTGTCGGGGGGGCTCTGTAGAGCAGCGGGGCCGGGCAGCAGGAGGGCCAGATGCTGTGGAAGGGCATGGACTTTTCTTATGGGTGACAAGGGACTGTGGGATGCCACAAGCAGCTCCTTCACACTCTGGAACATTCTTGCATTGTTTTAGAGGGTGAAACAGAAGTGATTTTCATACTCTTAAAAAATATGTTTTAGGCCAGGCACGGTGGCTCCTGTCTGTAATCCCCAGCACTTTGGGAGGCTGATACGGGAGAATCACTTAGCCCCAGAGAAGTGCAAGGACAGCCTGGGCATCATACATAGCGAGACTCGTTCTCTAAAAAATACAAAAAATTAGCTGGGTGTGGTGGTGCGTGCCTGTAGTCACCGCTACTTGGGAGGCTGCGGTGGGAGGATCACTGGAGCCTAGGAGCTCCAGGCTGCAGTGAACTGTGATCATGCCACTGCTCCAGCCTGGGTGGCAGAGGGAGACCCTGTCTCTAATAATAATCATAATATTTTATTAGTAGAGTCATTTTTTCTTTTTCATTTTTTTTTTAATTTAATGTTTTGTAGGGACAAGTTTTTGCTATTTTGCCCAGGCCAGTCTTGAACTCCTGGCCTCAACCAATCCTTCCGCCCCAGCCTCCCAAAGCACTGGGATTACAGGCAAGAACCACCACACCCGGCCCAAACATTTTCATCTTTTATATTTCAAGTACTTTGATGAATTATTGTGCAAGTTTCTTGTGCAAAGCTTAGAAGAAGAGGTCTTACAGAATTTTTGGCAGCACCTCTCTCATCTACATTTTGAAGAAAAAAAATATTATTTCCTATTCTAGGGTTTGGGGTGAGCAGCATTTGTGTTTTATTTTATGTTTGTAGTAGAAGTTCACCATTTCAACCATACATTCACATGGTTATACAATCATTACCACCATCATCTCTACAACATTCCGGTCTTCCCAGACTTAAACTCCGCCCTCATTAAGCACTCAGTCCCCCTTCCATCCCCCAGCTCCTGACCCCACCACTCTCCCTTTACATCTCTGTGGATTTTGTTGTTGTTGTTTGTTTGTTTGTTTGTTTGAGACGGAATTTCGCTCTTGTTACCCAGGCTGGAGTGCAATGGCATAATCTCAGTCACTGCAACTTCCACCTCCTGGGTTCAAGTGATTCTCCTGTCTCAGCCTCCTGAGTAGTTGGGATTACAGGCACGCGCCACCATGCCTGGCTAATATTTGCTATTTTTAGTAGAAATGGGGTTTCTCCATGTTGGCAAGGCTGGTCTCAAACTCCTGACCTCAGGTGATCCCTACTGCCTTGGCCTCCCAATGTGCTGGGATTCCAGGCGTGAGCCACTGCGCCCGGCCACATCTCTGTGGGCGTGACTGCTCTAGGGAGCTCATGGAAGTGGGACCCCAGAGCATTCCTTCTTTTGTGACGGGCTTATTTCACTCAGCACAATATCCTCAGGGTCCATCTGTGTTGTAGCCAGTGTCATTTTTCCAAAAAGCCCTACAGGGTGTCCTAAGGGAACAGTTATAAAGGGACTCGGGGACCTGAGTCCCTCCCACGCAGCGACCCCACTCCTGCAGGTAGTTGCTGGTCACATTCACAGAACCCCAGGCCTCCAGGAAGCAGCCCACAGTCCGGCTGGATGAGAGGCTGGGCACGGCCAGGTGCACCGATGGGGCCGGGCCAGGGCGGCACTCCCCGGGGTAACCCGAGCAGCTCTGATAAGCCTCCACCACACTGGCTGCTGGCTGGTATCAGGCTGGCATGTCCCTTAGGTCAGGTCACTGACAACTTGCGTTTGAACAGGGAGCCCAGGCTGTAGCCACGGGTCTCATGGGAATGTCACTGAGTCTCAGAAAGACCCCATGAAAGGGGAGGCTTTGTTCCCACTCCAGGGTGGCCGGGGCAGGGACACTGTGCGTAAGGACTTCCTGATCTTATTCTCACACCAGAGGAAACGGAGCTTTAGGGCTCAGAGACAGAACATGTTTGTCCAGGTGTGGCTCAGACATAGACAATGGGATGGGGTCCCCCTTCAGGAGGTGCAGCCCAGGAAGCTTGGCAGGGCCACAGCCTCATCTCTGGGGTTGGCCAGGGACTCCTGGACCAGACATCGGCTGGCGGCTGCCACCACCGCCCTGACTGCTGCCCGGCCCTGGCAAGGGTGTGGGGAAGGCGGTGAGGGGTCCCAGCTCTCCCTGCTTTGGTCTCCCGGCCTCTGGAGCGGCTGGAAGGGGCTAAGTAGGGGTAGGTAGGATGAGGGCAGGGTTCTGACCAAGGAGAGGTATGTCAGCCTCAGCGAAGCAGGGTTCCCTACCCGCTGCGGTCGCCAGCAAGCATGGCTCCTATGAAATCCGGCTTTAGAGCTTTTCTTGTTTTTGTTTTTGTTTCGACTTGATAGCCTTTATTTCTTAGAGAAGTTTTAGGTTTACAATGATATTGAGCAGAAAGTCCAGAGAATTCCCATATACTCCCCTGTACTAGTTCATTCTCACACGGCCTGGCCAGGCACCGTGGCTCACACCTGTAATCCCAGCACTTGCGGAGGCCCAGGTGGGCAGATCACCTGAGCCCAGGAGTTCAAGAGCAGCCTGGGGGCAACATCGAGAAACCCTATCTCTACCAAAAGTACAAAAAAATTAGCTGGGCATGGTGGCACACGCCTGTAGTCCCAGCTACTCGGGTGGCTGGGGTGGGAGATCACTTGAGCCTGGGAGGTGGAGGTTGCAGTGAGCTGTGATGGCACCACTGCACTCCAGCCTGGGCAACAGGGCAAGGCTCTGTCTCAAAAAAAAAGAAAAAAAAATTGGGAATTACAATTCAATATGAGATTTGGTGGGGACGCAGATCCAAATCATATCACCCTCTCCCCCCAGCACAGTTCCCCCTGGTATTAACATCATGCATTAATGTGGCACATTTTTACAATTGATGAGCAGTGTTGATACATTATTATTAACTAAAGGCCATAGTTTACATCAGGGTTAACCCTAATTTTCTATTGTAAATTCTGTCTCTCTCTTTTTTATTTTTTTTTTGAGACAAAAATCTCAAACTGTCACCCAGGTTGGAGTGCGGTGACACGATCTTGGCTCACTGCAATCTCCGCCTCCCAGGTACAAGCGATTCTCCTGCCTCAGCCTTCCGAGTAGCTGGGATTACAGGCACCCGCCACCATGTCTGGCTACTTTTTGTATTTTTAGTGTAGACGGGGTTTCACCATGCTGGCCAGACTGTTCTCAAACTCCTGACCTCAGGTGATCCACCAGCCTCTACCTCCCAAAGTGTTGAGATTACAGGTGTGAGCCCACCGTGCCCGGCCTTCTGTTGTAAATTCTCTGGGTTTTGCCAAATGTCTAATGCCCTGTATCCCCATTTTAACATCATACGAAGAGTTTCACTGCCCTAAAAATCTGTCTCCACCTGTTCACCCCTCTCTCCAAATTCCTGGCAACCACTGATTATTTCACTTTCTCTGTAGTTTTGCCCTTTCTAGAATGTCAAAGAGTTGGACTCATATGGTGTGTAGCCTTTTCAGACGTGCTTCTCTCACCTACTTAATATCATGGAAGTTTCCTCCATGTCTTTTCAGGCCTTGATAGCTCATGTCTTTTTAGCGCTGAATAATATTGCACTGTCTGGATGCACCACGGCTCATCCCTTCACCTACTGAAAGACTTGTGGGTTGCTTCCAAGTTTTGGTCATTATGAATAAGGCTGCTGTACACATCGGTGTGCAGGTTTTTGCATGGACGTCTCAACTCCTTCGGATAAAGGAGAGGAGCATAATTGCTGCATTGCATATTCAGTGAGATTGTGGTTAGCTTTCTAAAAAATGGTTTTGTTAGATATAAAAAATGAATACGACATTCTGAAATAGAAAAAAAGGATTTACTCTTTATCTGAGTGGGATGAGATTAAACTGCGTCTTCTTCATGGTTTGAACGTGAGAGCTCCCTGAATACCTGACGCTGCCATTGGCATGAATGAGGGGAAGCCCCTCCCGACAGCTAGATGATAGGACAGAGCCCTCTTAGCCCCCTCTCCCCATCACATCCCCCCGACCCTGCCCACAAGGGAGCCTGGGGCACTGGGTGTTCACCTGCCTCCCACTAGGTGAGATCTTACCTTTTTGGCTCCTCTATCCTAATCCTCACCCACAACGTTCCCGCGGTGGCCTTTGCAGCTAATATCCAGCGTCCAGAGAGTCCCCGGGCTTGGTTAGCGTTCCTCCCAAGGCTGACCCTGAGCTAAAGACGTAGGGACAGGGGAGGTGGTCCCAGGAAGCTCAGGTGAGACAGACAGAAAAGCCCAAGGTGTGTGTTTTGATGAGCAGGTAACCTCAATGGGAACCCGGGGTCCATTCCACTGGAGACCCTTTGTCCCCCAGAAGGTGGGGAGGCTGGGACATGGGGTCTTCCCCGACGGCTTCCTCTCCTGGCTGCTGAGGGTCTCCTCTCAGGTGCTGAATAGAACAACTCTAGGGGTCTGAGCTGGAGAAACCCCAGGCAGAGGAGCAGAGAAGGCAGCTGCCCCAGACAGGTGCAGACAGGCAGAGGGGATGCCCTGGCGCTGGTACCGCCTCCTCTCATCTCCTGCAAGGGTCCCCTCACCTTCTTGCTCTGCCTGAAGCTTCCTGCACTGCAACTCACCCAGAGGTTCTGTTTCCCCTGGTGCTGGGGAGGGGGGAGGTGTCCTCTCACTCCACTTTCTTTCCAGAATGTTCTACCTCCCTCCTACCCAGGCTTTGAGCTGGGACCATCAGACTCTGCCTTTTACTCTGGAGTCATCTACGAATCCCAGGTCGTCCCTCACTCCTGGAAGATTTTAACCCCGGATCGCGGTCGCTTCCCCACATCACTCCTGCCCAGTTCTTGAACATCCCTGTGGGTGGTCCCGGCCTCCCAGAACCTTCACCTCCTCCTCTTCTTTCTTCCCCTCCCCTCCCTTCTCATTACCTTCCCCCCATCTCAACTTCAAGCACCCCCTCCAGCACCTCAACCCCCAGATCCCACCTCGCCTGTCCCTCTCATCCACACGGTCACTGCCCCGCACTCCTCACCTCTGTACTGGGATTTCCCTTCTCACGTCCCTCTGTGGCTTCTGTCTTCACCCTGCTGCACCTGGGCACAGGACTGTCACCTGAAATTCCCACCACTGACTGGCCAACTGACCTTGGCGTCCGACGTCCCCTCTCCCTGACTTGGATTTCCCACCTTCTCTGCCCTCTGCCACCCTCCAGGACCCCACCTGCTGCCCATATGTGCTATATCCCCTCTCCTGGCTCAACAGCCCCCTCTGTGCTGGGCTCAGACCCTCACCAGCCCCAGCCTTGCCTCTTGGCTGGGTGATTCCATCAACTTATAAACACGCCTTCACCTTAAAAATAAGTCAAACCTCACTAGACGCTGCTTCTCCTTCTGGCCACTGCCCTACTCTGTTCCTCTTTCCAACAGCACTTCTGACCACGTGGACACCCCTGGCTGCCCTCTCTCCCGCCTCTTGGGAGAAGCTGCACCTCACCCCCGGCCTGTCCCCCATGGCTCTTATGTCACCGGACCTAAGGGTCAGCCCTCAGGGCTGATTTGGCCTGGCCGGTGGGTCACTGTGGCCTCCTCACTCCCTCCACCTCCCTGACCCGCCTTCGGAGGCTCCAGACCTGTGAGCCACAGGGGGGCCCCAGCCTCGGCCCTTCCTTCCCTCCTCCCCGGGTCAGCGTCTCTCTTCGTTTCCATCACCTGCTGTACCCTGAAGGCTCCGCTTTGTAATTCCAGTCTGACCTCCCTCCTGGACTCCAGAATCAGAGACCCAACCATCTAGGAGTCCTCCTGGCAGCGTCCTGAGTCCAAAGCCACACAGGACAGCTCATCTCTCCATCTCCCCAGCTGACCCTGTGGCAGCCCTGTCCCCACTGACTTAGGCTCCAGCCTGGGGCATCCTGGGTGCTTCTTTCTGCCCGTTGTGTTCCACCCTCGGGTCTCCCACAAGCTCTGAGCAGCACCTCCTGCAGTGCGTCCTCGATAACACGGAGCGATGACTTCAGATTCTTTAGAAAGTTGATTGGGTCATGAACTCCTTGGCCATGGCTTCTGTCTCACCCAGAGTTGGCACTGAGCTCCGAACACACCTGCCAGGCTCTGTGTCTCTGGTTCCCAGGCCTGTGTAACCTCATCTCTTTCCATCCCTTGCTCTGTTGCCCTGCCCCCACCGCCTCCCCCGAGGCCTCCTCCTCCTTCACGGACCCTTCCCGGACACTCATGCCCTCTGCTTGGGATGGGTTCCCTTCAGGTAGCCCCGTGGCTTGCTCTCCATCTCCTCCCAATCTCGGTTCCGACGTCCTCTTGGGCTGCAGGGCCTGCCTTCCTGACCATTCTCTCTCAAGGGCAACGCCTCCTTCTCACCCCCTGCAAACACTTCCTAGCCCCCTCCATTAGGCAGGTGAGCTGCTGCACCAAAGACCCCCCCCAAACATACGCTAACTCAACACAATACACATTTTTTCCTTGTCCGTGTAAAGCCCACATGGGTGACCTTGACCAGTGAGCAGCTCACTTCTGAGCAGCAACTCAGGGACCCAGGCATCTTCCATCTGTTGCTCTGTCACCCCAAGGTCTCAGAGTCCTCTCCTGGTTCCCCTGCATCAGCGGAAGAGAGAAAGAATTGCACAGGGGAGGTCTGCACAGGCCGGGCCTGGACAGGAGGTAGATCACTGCACTTCTCTTCTGTTGG
Source organism: Nomascus leucogenys (assembly GCF_006542625.1). Taxonomy (NCBI): domain Eukaryota; kingdom Metazoa; phylum Chordata; class Mammalia; order Primates; family Hylobatidae; genus Nomascus; species Nomascus leucogenys. Next base: position 88,870,776 of record NC_044384.1, on the reverse strand, counting down.
CTACAGGCGATGGCAGAAAGCAGGGAGACGGGGGCTGGCGGCACCCCCAGGAGACGGGCAGCTCATGGCCCTACCTGCCTTAGCTTTCCCCCAGTGCCTCTGCCATGGGACTGATTAGGTATTTATGGACTGTCTGTCAAGCCTCCCGACCCCCGCAGAAGATAAACTCCATGAGAGCCAGGCCCGTCTGTTCTGCTCACTGCTGTCTTCTCTGCCTGGAGCATCACTGGGCACAGCCAGACGTGTTGGAGCCACATCACAGGGTTGTTGGATGCTCAGTGAGTGGATTTGGCGCCTGGGTCCTAGTCCACACTCTCCTATGGTGACAGAGCTTGGGTGTCAGGGCCCACCTACACCTTTTCACTATATTCACCTCACCCTTAACAAGATGGAGTTTCACTCAGTCACCCAGGCTGGAGTGCAGTGGCATGATCTCGGCTCACTGCAACCTCCACCTCCTGGGTTCAAGTGATTCTCCTGCCTCCGCCTCCTGAGTAGCTGGGACTACAGGCGTGCACCACCACACCCGGCTAATTTTTGTATTTTTAGTAGAGATGGGGTTTCACCATGTTGGCCAGGCTGGTATCGAACTCCTGACCTCCGGTGATCCTCCCACCTCGGCCTCCCAAAGTGCTAGGATTACAGGCGTGAGCCACCACACCCAGCCAACACAAAATATTTTTCATGTTTTGAGATCTCACCATGCTTCATGACAGCCGAATTTGTAGCCATCTCCCAAATGCCCCCAGACTTCTCCAAAGCCGTCATCTCTCCAAACAGTATTTGGCTGGTACTAGGTCAGTTTCACTCCCCGCCCCTCCCCCGCCCCACCTGTTTATCCATAGCTCTGCGATCTACACATTAGCAGATTGTATAGTTGTTATTTTCTGTGGAATTATTTTCTTAGGGCTTCTTAGGCATGGGATTATGAGGTCAAACAGTGTGGCACGGGTCTCCTTGGGCACCTGCATGTCCTGTTCAATGGCTGTAATGTTGGTTGGAAAAATAAACAAGAGAGGTGGGTGCTTTTCTGTCTGATGTCTACACTTCAACCCTTATTTGAAATAAAAACGCTTTCTGAGAATAGCATTCAGTGGATTAATTATTTTTGAGACAGGGTCTCACTCTGTCACTCAGGCTGGAGTGCAGCAGTGCAATCATGGCTCACTGCAACCTCCACCTTTCAGGCTCAAGCGATCCCTCCCACCTCAGCCTCCTGAGTAGCAGGGACCACAGGTGTGCGCCACCATGCATGGCTAATTTTTAAATTTTTTGTAGAGACAGGGTCATGCTATGCTGCCCAGCCTTGATGATGACATTTAAAATAGCTGAGAGAAATGTGGAAAGTGTAGAAAACGATTAAAAAGGCAAACAAATCCAGAATGCCACCACCCAGACATCACCACTGTTTGTTGGCATTTTCCCTTCCAGATGTTAGTTTGGGTGTATGTGCCTGCTTGTGTATGCATGTGTGTACACTCTGTATGTGTATATATGTATGCGTACACACACATGCCATGCATATAAATATATGTACACACGCTTTTTTTTTTTTTTTTGAGGTGGAGTCTCTCTCTGTCGCCCAGGCTGGAGTGCAGTGGCTCAATCTCTGCTCACTGCAAACTCCACCTGACGAGTTCAAACCATTCTCATGCCTCAGCCTCTTGAGTAGCTGGGATTACACGTACCTGCCATCATGCCTGGGTAATTTTTGTATTTTTGTAGAGATGGAATTTCACCATGTTGGTCAGGCTGGTGTTGAAGCCTCGGCCTCCCAAAGTGCTGGGATTACAGGCATGAGCCACCACACCCATCCTACTATGTACCTACAATTTTACATTTCTCAGAGCCAATTCTTCAGTATCTAGACTTTTTCCCACTAATACATTTTTCATGGCATTAAAATCAATTCATAAATATTTTAAAGATTCTGTAAAATTGCATTATATGAATTTATTAACACAAGTGATTGTTCGTTTCTGTAGTGTTTTATTTTAAAAACATTTAACAGGACGGCACGGCTCATGCCTATAATCTCAGCACTTTGGGGGGCCGAGGCAGGCAGGTAACGAGGTCAGGAGATCGAGACCGTCTTGGCTAACATGGTGAAACCTCGTCTGTACTAAAAATACAAAAAATTAGCCTGGCATGGTGGCACACGCCTGTAGTCCCAGCTACTCGGGAAGCTAAGGCAGAATAATCATTTGAATCTGGGAGGCGGAGGTTGCGGTGACCCGAGATTGCACCACTGCACTCCAGCCTGGGTGACAGTGTGAAAACAAGACTCCGTCTCAAAAAAAACAAAAACAAAAACATTTAACAGCAATTGTGGCTTATTTTTTCTGGTCACAATTTTCTGGACAACTTGGAAAATACTAAAAACTTTCAAAAAGAAATAAACATCACCCACAACAGAACTATCTGGGGGTGTTTTTATTTTATTTTATGTTCATTTTTATTTTTTTGTTGAGACAGGATTTTACTCTCTCGCCCAACTGGAATGCTGTGGCACGATCATGGCTCACTGCAGCCTCGAACTTCTGAGCTCAAACCATCCTCTCGTCTCAGCTGGGACTACAGGTGTGTGCCACCACACCTGGCTAATTTTGGTATTTTTTGTAGAGGCGAGGTTTCATCATGTTGCCCAGGCTCGTCTCAAACTCCCAGGTGCAGCAATCCACCCACCTTGGCCTTCCAAAGTGCTGGGATCACAGGTGTGAGCCCCCACATCCTGCCAAGAGAGTGTTTTTAAATTAAGAAAGGGGCACAGTGGCAGGCTGAGTCTTCCTTTCAAGAAAACCTGGGCTCCTGACAGCACACACATGTGCAGGGCCCATTTCTAAGGACTGATGCCCAGGGCTCCCTTGAGCAACCCTCTTGAGGGGCCTGGGGCACTGGGAGTCTCCTCTCCTTTGCTGGAGGTCGGGACACAGAGGCCTGACTCGCTCCGACGCTGGGATCCTGCTTTGGTCCCAGCATGTGCTCTGGGCCTCTTCCTTCCCACAGGGCATGTGCTCAGGACACTCTGTCTCCTTCCACTCTCCTGGGCTCATGCTGACCCCTCAGCTCTTCCCCTGTGCCCCTCCTGCTTCAACCCCACTCATTCTCAGGAGTTCTGGAAATCAGCAGCTGTACTGTGTGCACAGCTCGGCACCCCCGCCTGGCTGCCCCATAGCCTAGAGGGCAGAGTCGTGCACACAGTAGGGCTCAGGAAAGGCGAGTGGAGACATCTATTTATTTGTTCATTCAATCACTCAGCTCAGCACCCCAGTGTGCCTTGCCTGTGCCAGGCACTGTTGCAGGCACGGGTGTGACAGGGAACAAGGCATGGCCTGCATGGGCTCTCCTAGTTGGCAAGAGGATTCAACCAGGGTAACTCAATCCATAGTAATATGAGTCTGAGAACAGAGAATCTGGGAAGAGGTAAAATGGGGTGGAGGAGAAGGGAGTGCTGGGGGTTGCTGGTGCTATTCTTTGATGCAGGGTGGTGGGGACCCCCCAGTAAGGCGATGCCGCACAGAGGCTGAGGGGAGTTGGGGACAGCGAGTTCCCGCAGCAGGATCTGCCGGTGCAGGCATCCTGGGCGCACTTTTGCTTGGCATTCCTGAGAAACAGCAAGGAGGCCCTGGCTGGAGTGGGGCAAGGGAGAGGCCCCAGGAGGCTGGCTCTGAGGATGTGGTGGGCTCCAGCAGGGACCCTGAATTCTATTCTAATCGAGGGTAAGTTCCAAAAGGTTTAACAGGTGGGGCACCACAACCAGACCCTGAAGCAGGTTCTGGAGTCCCCACCTCCCATGCCAAGGGCCAACCCTTTAGTTGCCAGATTATGGGCAAGTCTGGCGGCTACTCAGAGAGCAGTGCATGCTGACCACTGTGGATGCAGGGACACATTCTAACAGCCTGCGCAGCCGCCCCTGAGCACCACGGACCAGCAGCTGTCATGCTGAGTGAGAGGATGGCCACCGGAGGCGTGCGTCAGGAACAGCCCCTCCTCCTGTGCGAGGAGAGGACCATGGAGGCAAGCATGGGGACGGGACAGGCAGGGACAAGGGCAGAGGAGGCAGGTGTGGGGACGGGGCAGCCAGACATGAGGGCAGGGGGCAGGCTCAGGGAGCAGGTCCCGCGGTGGCCCTCCAGGGAACCTCTCTACCTGTGCAGCCTCTCCTTTCAGGCCCCCTGGCAACTCCAGCCCCAGCTCCCCCCAGCCCCTCATCACACCACGCAGGGTGATGGAAATTCTCCATCTTGGGTGTTTTGCTGTCATTTCCCAAGGGAGCCATTTGTCCCCGAGGGGACCGTGAGCTCCTTGGGGCTTCCATGACAGCAGTGATGTTTGTCTTTGGACACAGACAGACCTGACCTGAAATCTCTGCCCTGTCACTTGCAAGCCACGACTTGGTTCCGGTCACTTTCCTTTCTCGGTCTCCACTGTTTTGTCTGAACTTGAGGGGTGACGCCCGCCTGTTTCATGAGTCATTGCAAAGACTAAAGGAGAGACGGCAAGCAAAGCAGAGGCCAGCATCTGGTAGGTGTGCAGGAAGTGATGGCCAATAGCTGTGTCCTCAGGGCCCCTACTCCCCAGCGCCTTGGCAAGAAGTTGGGCCGCTGTCAGGCAACACCCACGCCTCCTCCAGCCCCGGGGAGGGAGAGGGCTGCATTCCTGGAAGAAGCCCAGGCTTTATTTATCTATTTATCTATTTACCCAGCAACTCATCTCTTTATTTCCAACTCTAACATCATCTCATTAGGGAGGCACCAATAGGGACAAAAAAAGTGAAATTGATACCGGGTCCTTTTTAAGTGGGGAGCTGGCTGCCTGTGGCCTTGGGAGAGAGGCTGCTTTCTGATCTCTTTCCAGTGAGTGGGTGCCCTGGGGCTTCTGCGGAGACTTTCCTAAGATCCCTCTCCATACCAGGCCAGCCACCTCCGTCCTTCACCACATCAGGGGAAGGCTACACGCTGCTTCAAAGTCACAGCAACGCTCTGCAATTGGAAACATGCATGTTTTGCAAAGTATCAATTTAGCAACCAGTTCCATTGGCCAGGCAGGGCAGGCCAGCTGGTTGAATTTCTATTCAGGAATGGCATATGGCCTGGAGTCCAGAAGGCCTGGGTTCGAGTCCTGGACTTGGCATTCACGAGCTGGGTGACATTAGACAAGTTTGTGCCTCCTTCTGGCCCTGGTGTCCTAGTTCCTAGGTGGAAAACCACCCAGGAGCCGTTATTGACTGGTTCAGACCGTATGGAAGACACAGAGGAAAAAAGGTTTCCCAGACCAAACCTTGGGATGCTTAGTAGAGGAACCTCATTCCACGTCATCAGGCTCAGCTCTTGAATTGATAGTGGAACTGGTAGCAACCTATCCTGGGCTTCTCTGTCAGTTTGGGCCCTTTTGCAATGGCAAACAGAAAACCCACCCCAAAGTGTCCCACCCAGTTGGGAAGGGTGGTGGCAGGTAGGCTTCCAGTGCAGTTTAACCAGGGCTCTGGCTTCAGAGTTCAGCAGTTCTCTTGCTGTGTCTGCTTCTTGTTGGTGCTGTCATCAGGCTGGGTTACCTCATGGCAACAAAGTAGCTGCAGTAGCTCCAGGCATTGTATCTGCACCCCTTACTGGTCAGAGCAAGAGAGAGGTCTTAATCTAACAGAAGTCTTGAGCCTTGTTCTGGTTAGACCAACCTGAGTTAATCACTGTGGCCAGGGAAGTGCTGTGTGCTTGCCGATCAGCTGAGTTATTTTTGATCCCTAAAGGAGTCACTCTGGCAAGGAGGTTAAGATGATCATGATTATCTTAGACCAAACAGAGGCCACTCCTGCAATTTGGAGTGGGGTGGACCCTGCAGAAACCACCTAGCTGTCATACATGGGCAGTTTGGGGAGATCTAAACCTACTTGGATTCAGCTCTTGCCATTGGACTCTAAGCCATCCAGTCTCTGGGCTGGGGCCATGCATTCAACCTTCTGGGATGACCTGGAATCTGGGCTCTGAATGTGGCTCCAAAGTGGCAGTGCCCTTCTACAAGCACAGCTTTGAGAAAAACAGAGCAGGGAAATGCACATTTATTCTCTTCTACTGTGCACTAACCTCTTTTGCCTGTGCCACCTCACCTGGCCTCACAACAGCCATAATGCCCTCGTGCAGGTCAGGATATGGGCACAGTGAAACCAGGTAGTCTGTTCACTGTCCTGAGCAAGTGAGCTGCAGAGAATGTTCTTCCAGACTCTGGTGGCCTGTCAGTAGACCTGATTAGCCTTGACTCCAAGGAGGCTGTGAATTGTGGAGGGAGGGATTGGAATAGAAATGTTCTAGAATCAGGGGATGGTAGGTTATGCTGATAATGGAGTCCTTATAGATTGTGAGCATCCCAGATAAGCTGAGGTTTTGGAAAGAGAATACTTGGATTAGGGTCCTGCAGCTACCGCTTATGACCAGGAGACTTATCTGAACTTCCTGAGTTCTGTGGTGACATAGTTCAGATACTTGTCCTTGCCCACATCTCGTGTTGAACTGTAATCCTCAATGCTGGAGGTCAGGCCTGCTGGGAGGTGTCTGGGTCATGGAGGCAGATCCCTCATGGCTTGGTGCTGTCTTTGTGATAGTGAGTTCTTGTGAGATCTGGTTGCTTATCTGACACTGCCTTCACTCTCTCTCTCTCTTACTCCTGCTTCACCTTCCGCCATGATTGTAAGCTTCCCGAGGTCTCCCCAGAAGCCAAGAAGATGCCAGCTCCATGATTTGTGTTTAAAGCCCGCAGAACTGTGAACCAATTAAATCTTTTTCTGTATAAATTACCCAGTCTCGGCTGGGCGCGGTGGCTCACACCTGTAATCCCAGCACTTTGGGAGGCCAAGGTGGGTGGATCACGAGGTCAGGAGCTCGAGACCGTCCTGGCTAACATCGTGAAACCCTGTCTCTACTAAAAATACAAAAAATTAGCCGGGCGTGGTGACAGGCACCTGTAGTCCCAGCTACTCAGGAGGCTGAGGCAGGAGAATGGCATGAACCCAGGAAGCAGAACTTGCAGTGAGCAGAGATAGCGCCACTGCACTCCAGCCTGGGTGACAGAGTGAGACTCCGTCTCAACAAATAAAAATAAAAATAAAAACAAAAATAAATAAATAAATAAATAATTACTCAATCTTGGGTATTTCTTTATAGCAATACAACAATGGCCTAATGTAGAAAATTGATACTAAGAGTGCGGTATGGAAGTATTAATATGAAGATACCTGAAAATGTGGAAGCAGCTTTGGGACTGGATAAGGAGCAGAGGTTAGAAGAGTTTGGAGGGCTCAGAAGAAGACATAAAGATGAGAGAGAGTTTGGAACCTCTTAGAGACTGGTTAAATGATTGTGACCAAAATGCTGATAGTGATATGGACAGTGAAGTCTAGGCTGCCAAAGTCTCAGATGGAAATGAGAAACTTATTGGAAACTGGAACAAAGATCACATGTGTTATGCCTTAGTAAAGAATTCGGTTGCATTGTGGTCATGCCCTAGGGGTCTGTGGAAGTTTGAGCTTCAGAGTGATGACCTAGGGCATGTGGTAGAAAAATATTTCTAAGCAGCAAAGTGTTCAAGATGTGGCCTGGCGGCTTCTAGCAGCCTGTGCTCAGATGTTGGGGGAAATAAATGACTTAAAGTTGGAATTTATATTTAAATAGGAAGCAGAGCATAAAAGTTTGGAAAATTTGAACCCTGGCCATGTGACAAAAAAAGAAAATGCTTTTATTCAGGAGAGGAATTCAAGCAGGCTCTGGAGCAACCAGTTGCTAGAGATATTTGCATAACTAAAAGGAAGCCAAGTGCTACTATCCAAGACAATGGGAAAAGACCTCAAAGGCATTTCAGAGACCTTCACAGCAGCCCCTCCAATCACAGGCCCAGAGACCTAGAAGGGAAGATTGGTTTCAGGGTCCAAGTCCAGGGCCTTCCTGCCCTGTGCAGCCTCAGGACATTGCTTCCTGCATCCAGCGTGCTCCAGCTCCAGCTGGGGCTCAAAGGTGTCCAGGTATAGCTCAAGCTGCTACTTTGGAGAATGCAAGCTGTAAACCTTGGTGGCTTCCACATGGTGTTAAGCCTGCAGGTGCACAGAACAGTGCAACAGTGAAAGAGGTTTGGCAGTTTCTGCCTAGATTTCAGAAGATGCATGGAAAAGGCTGGTTATCCAGGCAGGAGCCTGCTGCAGGGGTGGAGCCTTCACAGAGAACCTCGACTAGGGCAGTGTGGAGCTCCCACACACAGTATCTACTGGGGAACTGACTAGTGCAGCTGTGAGAAGGGGGCCACCATCCTCCAGACTCAAGAATGGTAGATTTTTTGGCAGCTTGCACCCTGCACCTGCAAGAGTTATAGGCAATAACACCAGCCCATGAAAGCAGCTGTGGGGGCTGAACCCTGTGAATCCACAGAGGCAGAGCTCCCCAAGGCCTTGGAAGCTACCCCTTGCATCAGTGTGCCCTGGATGCAGGATATGAAGTCAAAGGAGATTATTTTGGAACTGTAGGATTTAATGACTGCCCTGCTGGGTTTTGAACTTGCATGGGGGCTATAACCCCTTTCTTTTAGCCAATTTCTCCCTTCTGGAATGGAGATGTTTATCCATTGCCTATACCCCCATTGTATCTTGGGGGTAACTAACTTGTTTTTGATTTTACAGGCTCATAAGTGAAAGGGATTTGCCTTCTCAGATGAGACTTTGGACTTTTGAGTTAATGCTGGAATGAGTCAAGAGTTTAGGGGACTGTTGAGAAGGCATGATTGTATTTTGCAATGTAAGAATGACATCTCTTCCCCTCATGATGCTCCTGCTTACATGGCAGGAACAGGAGGAAGAGATAGAGTGGAAAGAGATTTGGGAAGAGCCAGGGATGGAATGATATAGTTTGGACCTTTGTCCCCACCCAAATCTTGTGTTGAACTGTAGTCCTCAATGCTGGAAGTGGGGCCTGGAGGGAGGTGTTTGGGTCATGGGGGTGGATCCCTCATTGCTCAGTGCTTTCTTTGTGAAAGTGAGTTCTCCTGAGATCCAGTCATTTCAAAGTATGTGGCAACCCCCACTCTCTCTCTCTCTCTTCTTCCTGCTTTTGCCATGTGAAATGCCTGCTCTCCCTTAGCCTTCTGCCACAATTGAAAGCTTCCTTAGTCTTCACCAGAAGCTGAGCAGATGCCAGCACCATGCTTCCTGTAAAGCCCACAGAACCATGAGCCAATTAAACCTCTTTTCATTATAAATTACCCAACCTCACATATTCCTTTTTCTTTTCTTTTCTTTCTTTCTTCTTCTTCTTTTTTTTTTTTTTTTTAAAAAAAAGACAGGGTCTTACTCTGTCACCCAGGCTGGAGTCCAGTGGTGCAATCATGGCTCACTAAAGCATCAACCTCCCAGGCTCAGGTGATCCTCCCATCTCAGCCTCCCAAGTAGCTAGGACTACTGGTGGCACAGGCTACCATGCCCAGGTATTTTTTTTTTTTTTTTTTTTGGTACAGATGAGCTTTCACCATGTTGCCCAGACTGGTCTCCAACTCTTGGATTCAAGTAATCCTCCCAGGTTGGCCTTCCAAAGTGCTGGGATTACAGGCATGAGCCACTGTGCACAGCTGGTATTTCTCTGTATCAAGAACAGCCTGATACATGTGGAAATGGGAATATTGAATGTTAATAAGTCCTGCTGTAAAGGGTAAGCAAGTCAGCTGTGCTCCTCACACCTTTCCACTGAAGGGACCCACCAGCCGAGGGAGAACTTTCTGTCCCTGGCCACCATCAAGTAGTCTGAAATGCCTTTTGTGGGGTGGGGATTGTGTCTCGTGGGTTCTCACTAATTCCCTTGGAAAGATACTATCAAGGTGGCAGTCAGCACACACAAGGCTACACCCTTGAAAAATCACATGAGATGTCCAAAGAGGTGCTGTGAATGTGTCATAAGAAACATCATCTTTAGTGACTTAAAAACGTCTGGGATTCTTGGAAGGTGGGAAGTAGACAGGAACAGCTACAGGAAAACAGCCACAGCTCTGAAGCATTTGTAGAAGGCTTCCTAGAGAGCAGGGGAGCCAAGTTCGGAGCCAGGTGGCTGAAAAGTGGGCAGGTAGGGCACAGGTCGGGGTCCCTGAACCCAGCATGGTGGTTTTCCTCAGACCGTGGGCAGCAGAGACATTTGCTCCCTCACCATCTGTGAGAGTAAGTGCTGTGCCCAGGGGGGCAGGGCCCTGGAAGAACAAGAGCTTGGCCCCCTCCTTGCCCCCACACCATTGTTGGGGGTGGCTCAGACCAGGGGGCAGAGGAATGAGTAATTCTGGCTACAGCACTGATCTGGCAACTGGGGATCCCCAGGACTTTGAGTAACAAGAAGACCAGACCCAACAACAGAAAAACAAATGCTGCAGAAATAAAATTAAACAGCAAAAGGAAGAGATTTAAAATATACACACTCATAAACATTACTATCTTCAGGTAATGCTGAGGATGTCCAAAACAGAAGCAGTTGCAGGGCTTGGGAATTACACAACTGATTGTCAAAAAGAAAATAAAAATCAATTGATGGGATAAATACCACAATGGACGCAGCTGAAGAACAAATTCATGAGCTGGAATTCCAAGCTGAAGAATTCTCCCAGTACCCAGAAGGAATGAACCAAGAGGAAGATCCAGATGTTCCCACATCCGCAGATGGAATTTCCAGAAAGAATTAAAAGTGCAAACAAAGATGAAGTAATGGTGGAAGATGTCATGTGTATTAGTCTGTTCTCACACTGCTATAAAGAAATACCCAAGCCTGGGTAATTTATAAAGAAAAGAGGTTTATTTTGGCTCACAGTTCTTCAGGCTGTACCGGAAGCATGGCAGCATCTGCTTCTGGGGAAGCCTCAGGATCATGGCAGAAGGCAAAGGAGGAGCAGGCATCTTACAGGCAGGAGCAGGAGGAAGAGAGCAAATGGGAGGTGTCACGCACTTTTAAACAAGCCAGATCTTGTGAAAACTCACTCACTCTACAGTACCAAGAAGGGTTGGTGTTAAAACATTCATGAGAACTCTGCCTCCGTGATCCAGTCACCTCCCACCAGGCCCCACCTCCAACACTGGGGATTGCATTTCAACATGAGGTTTGGGTGAGACGCAGACTGTATCATCATGGTAGATGTTTTCCCCAGTGGGGGCAGGATATGAGTCTTAGGTTGCTGGGATCTACTCCATATAAGGCAGAACAGTTGTGAAAGGGGAAAAGATTCTAAAAGAAATCTGAAAGATGATTCACATTAAAGATTTTAAAAAATTTACTGTATAAATTTAAAGTGTACAGTGTGATGCTTTAATATACACACACACACAGTGAAATGATTACTACAGGTAAGCAATTTAACATATCCTTCATCTAACATAGTTACCTTTTCATGTGTGCTAAGAGCACCTAAAATCCACTCTTAGAAAACTTTTCATTATAAAATGCAATATTATTAGCTAGAGTTCTCATGCTGTACTGTAGGTCTCTGGATCTCTGGATTTATTCATCTTATGTAATTGCAACTTGGTATCCTTTGATCTACCTCTCCCATACACCCTGACCTGCCCCACCCACACACAGTAAATATTTAGTTGGGTGAAATTTCAGGATAGTATAGATAGAAACTCCTAAAAGCTTCCAAGGGTAAAAACAGGTCACATTCAAGGAAATGAGAATCTGATGGGCACGAACCTCTCAGCCATACCAGGTGCAAGAAGACATCAGGGAAATGGCTGCAGAATTTAAGATCGTGCAGAGGTCTTAGAGACTGCCTGGTGGAAACGCTGCATTTCACCAAGGGGAAGATGAAGCTGCACTGAGGAACAGCCCACCCTGCCTTAAGCTAGTCAGGCAGTGCCATGACTGGGGCAGCAGTGTGGTTGGGAGTTGAGGTGCAAACGAAGTTTCTTCCTAAAATTCAGTGAGTATTCATCTCTATGCTGGGTGGCCTAGGGTGCAGTGGCAAAACAAAACAAAACAAAACAAAACAACAGATGCAATTTCTGTTGTCATGGAATTCATGTCCTCATGGAAGAGAGGGAAAAATGTAAAATTGCAATTGTGGTGAGTTCTGCAAAGGAGGCAAACATGGGCGGAGTTGACCATCCAAGGAGGTCAGGGTCTCAGTCTTCCCAGAGAAACGGATGGTTTAGCTGAGCCCTGGGGATGGATGGGAATGGATTAGCTATGCCAAGGCCCTGCTGTAGGAAGAAGCACAGGGTGGACAGAGCCCAGGAGCCTAGGTCAGTGGAGAGCAGCTGACAGGGCCAGGGCCAGTGGGCAAGGCTGGAGGGGAGGAGGGGGAACTCCTACAGGGCTTGGCAGGACTAGAGAATGGGCTGGAGGGCTGCAAATGGAGGCCAGGGAAGGCTGATGGAGCCGTCCGGGGAAGAGATGCTTGGGCTAAGGCAATGGCAATGCAGGCGGCAGGAGGGGGCAGCTCAGAGGAGGTGCAGGAGGTGAAGAGGACAGTGCCAGTGGACAGAGGGAGTGTGGAAGTGAGGACAAGAGGTGCTGGGTTGACTGTGGGTTTCTGGTGAGGATTTCCCTGCTCTAGACCTTCACGGGAGTGGAATCACACAACATGTGGTCCTTCCCGACCCTTCTTTGACTCAACATCATGTTTAATCATGACTTTTTATCACCTTCAGCTGCTGAAGAGTTTTAAGCAGGTGGGTGACTCACACAAGTGGCCTTCCAGAAAGATGACCTCAATGCCGCCATGTTCCCATGGACCTGAGCCAAGCTCTTCCCAGCAGGGGAGCAGCTCACTCCTGCCCTCAGGACCTGGCACAACTGCTGCAGTTTAGAGGAAGCTTCTGGCACCCTCTCCTCCTCCTCCACCTGGTTAGAAGCCAGGATCCCTCATCTATGTCTCTGCTATCAGCTGTGGCTAGACCAATAGGAGCTAGATGTCTCTGCCCATTTTCTATTGCTTATAACAGAATACCTGAAACTAGGTAATCTATAAAGAAAAGAAATTTGTTTCTTACAGTTCTGTAGGCTGAGAAGTCCAGATTGAGGGGCTGCATCTGGTGAGGGCCTTCTTGCCGTTGGGGACTCTCTGCCAAGTCTCAAGGCAGTGCAAGAAATCACATGGTGATATGGTTTGGATGTTTGTCCTCTCCAAATCTCACATTGAAACATAATCCCCAATGTTGGAGGTGGGGCCTGGTGGAAAGTGTTTGGATCATGGGGCGGACTCCTCATGAATGGCTTGGTGTTGTCCTCAAGATAGTGAGTAAGTCCTCTTGATATCTGGTTGCTTAAAAGTGTGTGGCCCTCCGCCTTCTCTCTCTTGCTTCCACTTTAACCATGTGATGCCTGCTCCCACTTGGCCTTTCGTCATGAGTAAAAGCTCCCTGAGGCCTCACCAGAAGCCAAGCAGCTGTGGGCACGATGCTTCCTGCACAGCCTGCAGAACTGTGTGCCAATTAAACCTCTTTCCTTTAAACATTTCCCAACCTTAGGAATGTCTTTATATTGATGTGAAACTGCTGAGTACACACGGCCGGGGCTGAGCATGCTGGCTCAGATCTCTCTTCCCCTTTTTATAAAGCCTTCAGTTCCACTCCCATGACAACCTCATCAATCCATTAACCTATTAATTCACTCATCTACGAATGTCTTAATCCATTCATGAGGGCAGAGGTGTCACAACCCCATCACCGCTTAAAGGCTCTACCCCTCCATCCTGCGCCGTTGAGGATTACATTTCAACACGAGTTTCGCAGGTGAGAAACAGGCAGACCACAGCACCAAGTGTCCAGGAAGAGCAAGCCCAGCCAGAAGCCTTGGGCAGGTGGCAGCCACGGGGTTGTCTGCTAGAGGATCACTCCTGGGTGGAGACACCTGGAAGCTCAGGCGTGCCTCTTGTTTCCCCTAAATTAAACAACTGGTTTATTTGACCTGATTTGCAGAGATGGATCTGCAGGCCCAAGGTCAGGATGACTGAGAGCTCTGGTTACTGTGGATTTTAGGTAAACAGGATCCCAGAGGGCATGGGCGGAGTCATGGCAGCTCCGGGCACCTGTGCAGGTCTCCTGTATGGAGTGCTCAGTGGAGCTGCCTGAAGTCATCGTGCAGGGAGAGGGAGGTGCCACATACTTTTAAAAAAAACAGCTCTGGGGAGAACTCACTCACTATACGGGATCAAGGGGAGATGGTGCTAAACCATTCACAGGAACTCCACCCCCATGATCCAATCACCTCCCACCAGGCCCCACCTCCAACACTGGGGATTGCAGCTCAACAGGAAGTTTGGGTGAGATCCGAACCATCCAAACATCTTCATCATGGAAGACGTTGTCCTGTGTGGACGTTTCCCTGTCTCCATGTGGGGCCATGGCAGGTCCAGCTCTCTTGGGCACATTCAATGCTAGAGCCATACTGTGGGGTTGTGAGACTCAGTGTCTAGTCCTGGCTCTTCTGCTGCTGGGCTGTGTGTTCCTAGGCAAGTAGCACAACCTCTCTGAGCACCAGTTTGCTCCTCTGTGAAGCAAGAAGCATCAGGGCTTCTGCCTTCCTCACTGGGCTCCTGGAATTGATCTGTGGAGTGGAGATGCCCTTCCTTTGACTCTGGCAGCCACCAAAGCCCCAGTCACACTGCACTTTCAACACCAGCTGTGAACACCCACATCCTCCTACACAGAGTGTGTTGTGAGGACAGGACCAAGTTGTGGCAGACGTTTGTCCCTTTACCCCTTTTGTGGTTCTTATTTTTTATTTATTTATTTTTTTGCCTAAGATTCTTTCTACTGGGACATTCCTCAATGTATGAGTCTTTTTTTTTTTTTTTTTTTTTTTTTTTTGAGATGGAGTCTCTCTCTGTCACCCAGGCTGGATGGAGTGCAGTGGCACTATCTCGGCTCACTGCAAGCTCCACCTCCCGGGTTCAAGCAATTATCTTGCCTCCGCCTCCCAAGTAGCTGGGATTACAGGCACGTGCGATCATGCCCAGCTAGTTTTTGTATTTTTAGTAGAGACAGGATTTCATCATGTTGGCCAGGCTGGTCTTGAACTCCTGGCTTCAAGTGATCCACCTGCCTTGGCCTCCCAAAGTGCTGGGATTACAGGCCTGAGCCACCGCGCCTCGCTCAATGCATGAGTCTTGGTGGGACTTTGTGACACCAGGAGGCAGAGCCTGGGTGCCTGGGGAAGAGTGGGACAGAGGTGGAGGGAGTCACCCCTCCTTCTGAGGCCCCTGTGGCTCTGTCACCTGTAGGAGGCTGTTCTGTCCATTGTCCAGCATCTACAGAAAGCCATTCAGCAGCCTGTCCGCCAGGTGTTCCTTCCACACAGTGCTTCCAGGCCTCCAAGTGTTCTAGAACATCTGGGGCCTCTCATGGTGTCGGCAAACATCTGGGGTTTGACGGGCTTCTTGGGGCCTGGGTGGCTGTTTGGGGCCTAAAGAGATGCAATGGGGAGTTGCAGAGAAGCCAAGAGGTGGGGCTGGAGAAAAAGCCAAAGAAGAGGTTCTGGACGGGAAGGGGACCAGGGCAGGGGACACCAGCACTGAGCTTTCAGCTTGAGGCAAGATCTCCAGGTGGGGTGGACACAGTCTGCAGAGGGAGTGAACTCCCTGTCCCCAGGGCTATTCAAGCAGAGGCTCCTTCCCTGGCCTTTGTGTCTCCTCCTTATGCCTGGCTCACCCCCTTCTATGTAGGGAAAGAGTCATCACAGCTCTCCGCATGGGGAGGGAAGGAGGGAGGAGGATAAGAGGGAGCAAAGGAAAGAAGGAGATGGAGGGAGCAAAGGAAAGAAGGAGACGGAGGAAGAGAGGAAGGTGAGAAGGAAGGAAAGGAAAAAGGGAAGATGGGAAGCAGGGAGGGAGAAGAGAAGGGAGGGAGAGAAGGGGGAATCTGGCCCCCAGAAGAAAGACCCTAACATTATCCCTTCATGCAGGCTGATGGAAGCTGACTTCCGTGGGGCAGGAAGTGCCCTACGCCTGCGGTCACCAGGTTGGGGGGGGCGGGTTTGGCAGAGGTCACCTCAGTTGTCTCCCCACTGTCCCCAATCACCCAGGCCAGGTAGCAGGAGAAATAGGTGAGCCCCTCTTCCCGGCCCTGGATGCCATCCGTGTGTAGGACACTGACAGACACCACAGCAACAAGGCCCAGGCCCCATGGAGGGGAGGGTGTGGACACTCGGGAAGGTCCTCCTGCAGGCTGGGAGCCTTCAGGAGCTCAGGGGTCAGGGAGGAGGGAGAGACCTCCAGTGTGACCTGGCCGGGGAGTGGGAGAGCAACAGTGAGAGGGCGGCCCCTCCACTGACCCCAGAGAGGTTGGCGGGTGAAGGCCAAGGCCGAGCTCTGTCATACTTGCACTCTCAGGAAGGACTGGTTGGCACAGAGGGGCCTCCTGCTGAGTCCCACAAGCAGGTCAATGTCTTGGGTTCAGTTTCTGCTTCCGAGCATCACGGCGTTCAGAACAACTTGGCAGTTGAACGACGCTTTCTATCCTGGGTCGTGTCGGGCGGAGGAGTTTCATCCCGAAGGCAAAGGGGCCCCAGTCCAAGAGCAGGACACCGTCACTGGCAGCTTGCGAGCCCAGATGCTGGAGAAAGTGTCCCACTTGGGACCAAGTCACCGCAAAGTCTCCACCTGTCTCCACTTCCCCAGGTGCCCAGATCTGTCCCTGAACTTCAGGGTGATCTCGGGGGCACTTGCAGCCCTGACCACATGATGGGCCCCACCAGCTTCTGGAACCCTCAGGGTACCTGGGAGGCTGCCAGGCAGATTAAAGATGCCCCAGTTTTGACCATGCAGTCAAAGCAGAAGCCACAGCCACTCAGAGGTGCACCTATCAGCACCAACCATGGCCCTGGAGTCTCGCTCCTTTCAGTGGCTGGCTAGGTGCATGCACCTGTGCACCTGGAGCTCCACCAGGAAACATACTTCAAAGCCTGAGCCGAGGGCGTGCTGACAGCAACTTTGGAGGGCCACCTCCACCTCCCCTGCTGTTTCTGCATGGACCCCAAATGCTCCCACTCATGAGACCAGGCCCTGGGCTGAGAAGGCAAGATTCCCTTGCCTCACCCTGGCCGAATGAATGTCACCCTCCAGGTGCAGGGGGCTTGCAGCAGCAGCCAAGCTGACGGTATCCCTTCTGCTGGCCCCTAGACCTCCACCTTCTGGTCCTTGGCCTCCATCTCTCCACTGCGCACTGACAGCCGAGGGCCAAGGATCGACCCTGGACGGGTGGGCAGGCATCCTCACTTTCCACTTCCAATGGAAGGGGAGAGCGACTTGGAATTCTAAACATCACTTTCCTCTTGATGGGGGAAAATGACCCTTGGAAAATTAGTGACAGGGCAACAATCATATTGCGGGTGTCTGGTGGGGCTGTAGGAAGGATTAGAGGAAAGCAAATGCTTCCTCTGGCATCCACTGTTTGCTTGGACCACATTCAGAACATCCCAGTGTGACTACTAGGTCCATGGCACACCCCACAACAGGATGGCAATGATGCGCTGTTTCCAAACAGATGCATCCCCCTCCCTCATTCGGCTTTCTGGTTCGCGCACTGAACAGGGACCGACAGCCCTGTGGCAATTGGGAGATGCCTCCGTCATGGATCCATTCAGCCGCTTGGCAAGAAGCAGACAGAAGCCCTCAAGGGACGACTCCCCCGCCACATGTGATGCAAACAAGACCGACCTCAGGAGTTTGGCTCAGAATACGGAATAACAACGTCACGTTGCAGTCATTTCCACTGTAGGTCACCAGAAAACGTTTAGAATGATGGGCATTACCCATGAAAGATTGAAATATTTCCGTCAAACTTGGACTTGAAGGACTCGATTTCTTTCCTCTGTGAAAGGAGATGGACCCCACCCTTGGCATAGCGTCCTGCACTGTTTGTGTAGTGTCTTGCTAGGGGGCCAGAAAACCAAGCTGGAGCCCGGGGCTGTGGGCATGAACCACTGCCCTGTGTAGCTCCCTACAGACCTGCACCTCCGAAAGGTTTGCTAAGATGCTGCCCCATCCAGGCCCAGAGTCAATGAGTTTCAGATCTTCTGCCTCGGCCACTCCTCCCTGTGGACAGAACTGCTAATTTTTGAAGTTCAAGGGATCCCCGTTTTCTTATGAGCTGAGCCCAGTCACCGTTTGGCCCCCAAGGCTTCCTTTGTTTTTACTGACCCAGTGTGGCCATTTCCAAGTGGCCAAGCTGCCTCACTGAGAAGCACAGACCTGTTAGAAGACATCAGAAGCACCCCCAGAAGATGCCAGGCCCGCCAGCAGACGGAGATGCATCTTCAGAGAAGAGAAGTTGTCATGCTCAGACCTTCCAGGAAGCTGGGCTGGAGATGGGTGTGAGATGGAGCCTCTAGTCACCCCATCTATCCTGATCTGACCCACTCAGTGGCCACAGTCAGGTTTTACAGAGTCCCCCAGAGGGTGGGGTCTTAAGGAACTCAGTGACCCAGACAGACCTGAGCTTCGGTCCAGGATCTTTGGCTTCACGTGCCGTCTGTCCCAGTGGGATGCTGACCAGGTCGGGTGGCTCCTACCTCCCTCTGGGGCTTGCTGGTGTACAGGTGTGCAGGTCAAGGTGATCACAGGTTGCTGGAAGCACCCACTTTCCTGCAGGTAGATGCTCACACCCGCTGAAACAGCCCCCAGGCCTGGGTCTCTGGATTCTGCCTCACATCCCAGAGGCATGGGATGCAGAAGCCTGTACTGCCTAGAGGGGAGGGGGAAGCTGGGCTAGCAAGGCCTTGTTACGGCCTGAGTCAGAAGTGGGTGTGACCTACAGGGAGGGGCTCGAGCACTGGACACGAGCGTGCCAGACCCAGCAGGGGCTGTGGAAGCAGCTCTAGGCTCAGTCTGCAGACCTGGCCTTCAGACTACCCTTCTCATCTCCCAATCTCGGTCTTCCCATCTGCGAAATGAGATTGTTGGCTCTCTCCTGGGGTCATGCCAGATACCCTGTTCCCAGATGGTAAATACGCTTCTGAAGAAGGTCCCCAGGGTCTTAGCTCAGGGACCAGCCACTGCAGTCAGGCAAGGACAGGCCGCTGGACATGCTCAGATGAGGAAGGCAGAACTTTGAGAAGCAAGTTGAAAACCGGAATCTCTCATTTGGGTATTCTGAGTGGCATGATACGTTACGTGTGGGCTACCTGGAGAGGCTGGCCTGTCAGGCTATTTGGGTTCCCTGTAAGCGTGGGCAACATGGGGCCATGGGAGGGAGCTGACAGGAGTGGCCAGGGCTGACCATGCCGACCATCTCCACCAGGACTCAGGATGCTGGCAGGACCCCATCCAGACTTCTCCCAGTTTCTACATGCTGGATTTAGCACATAGAAGCACTGTGCCCCCTGCGTGTCCAGAGCCTGGCACGTGGCCGGCTGTGAATACACAAGTACTGAACACACAAGTACTGAACAAATGAATGGATGTGCCGGTGCCAGGCTGGTTGAGCTGGCCACGGGCTGTGCTCGAATCCTTGATGTTTTTGTGCAGAAACCGCTCCACTTCCCGCATCTGCCTGCCAGGAGGCCTGGCCCTCGGTCTGGGCTGAACTGGGAGCTGTTATCCCTGGGAATGGGTAGGGGCGATACCATCTTGGGTACCAAATCCTTAGGAGGGAAGAGCAGCAGTCATCTTTGCTGCCCCCAGGACACACCCTGCTGAAGAGTCCGCTCTGTTCTCAAGGCCTTCTTCTCTCAGTCAGGATGCCTGGTGGTGGTGGTGGTGGTCAGTGAAGGGGTGGGCGGGCAGTACCAGCTGGTCTCTGTGGGGAGCCTGAACTCCAGAGCCCAGCAGAGAGAGCTAGGCCTGGGCTCTGGTGCCTGCAGGTGCCAGCCAGGGGCCTGGCTGTGTCAGTTGGTCTGAGGGGCTCAGCAGGCACCACATCTGCCCCTGCCCAGCCAGCCTGGACCCAGGTATCAGGTGCCCAGTGGTGAGGAGGTGGCTGCCCAGAGCGAGTCCTTCCTCACCTGTGCCATGGTGACCACGCCTCCCTATGTTCTGTGGGCACACCTGTGTGGACCTGCTGGATTTAGCACATAGAAATAGAGGATGGCCAATTAAATTTAGATTTCATGTACATTCACTTCATTTTCAGATAAATAAGGAATACTATTTTGTCAATATGTCCTGTGCGTTCTTGGGGACATGCATTGATACACACTTATACCAACAAGTGGTTTGCTGTTTATCTGGAGTCCTGTGGACTTTCTGGAAGCACCATCCCTATGGGCTCGGCACCCAGCACAAACATGAATCAGACTTCCTCCCTAAAGCGTTTCTCTGATCACCTCCCCTTCCTGCCCCCAAACCACCAGTGTCCCCAATCTGCAGAACTCCTCAACTCTTTAGATCACAACCCCCATCAATCAAGATCCTCCTACCATAAACCCCACATACTATTGTACTCAGATCTTTATTATTTTTTTAGAGTGTTACCTTATTGATTTTACTCTAAGCATGGAGTGGTCTTGATTTTGTTTTACTCTTTACTCCCCAGCATTATTGAGGAATAACCAACAAATTAAAATTGCTTATAGTCAAGGTGTACACCGTGAGAATCTGATGTACATATAGACTGTGAAATGATTATCACAATCAAATTAATTAGCACACCCATCACCTCACATAGTTACCATTGTGTGTGTGTATGTGTGTTTAGGGGGTGAGGAACTAATGTATTTTTTACGAGTATGCAGAAAAGAAATTAGTTTCTAACAGAGCTAATATATGCCCACCTGGGACCCAGCAATTCTGCTCCTAAGTATTTACCCAAGAGAAATAAGTGCATGTGTGTATAGCAAGACACCCACCAGAGCACACATGGCAGCTCCATTTAGAAGAGCCTCAAAGTGGAAACAGCTCAGGCGTCAACAGGAAAACAAACACAGACCTTGGGCAATGGAACACTTCTCAGGAGTGAAGAAGAGTGGTTCTGACAGAGGCAATAACATGGATGGATCTCAAAAACATTAGGACAAGAAACAAGGTTCATGCACTATGATTTCAGCTGTATGAGGTTCAAGGATGGGGGAAACTCATTCATGGCGGTGTGGTCAAATGCAAAATACCCAGTTACAATTTGTGTTTCAGATAAATGATCAGTAGTTTTTTTTGTATGTGTAAGTATGTTCCAGGATATGTCCCAAATATTTCATATGACGTACTTATACTAAAACTTTATTTGTTTATCCCTCATTGTAAGCATTGCTGGGCATCCTACTTGGGTTTTTTGTTTGTTTGGTTTTTGTTTTTGTTTTTTTTTTTTTGGCTGTATTTTGCAAACCTAATGGGGACTCTCTGGGTGTGTGAAACGAAATGTCCTATAGCCAGATCTTGGTGGTGGTTTCATGGGTGTACACACACACACATAAAAATTCATCAAGCTTAGGATTTGTTTATACACTTATGATTTGCCAATTTCGGTGTATGCAAATTATACCTCAGTAAAAAGGTATGAAGACAGGTACTTTCTGTACCTGATAAAGGACACTGAAACCAAACCAAACAACCCCATATCTAATATTCTACTTAATAATGAGAGACTAGACTTTCCCCTAAGATAAGGGACATGGTAAGATGTCCATTCTTATCACTTCTACGCTGTCCTGGAGGTTCTAGAGGGGGCAATTAGGCAAGAAAAAGAAAAGGCATCAAGATGGAAAGGAAAAAGTAAAGCTATTTCTATTTGCAGGTGATCTGACATGTAGAAAATCCTAAGAAATTAAATAAAAAACTATTAGAATTAATGGATGAGTTAGGTATGGTTGCAGGATATAAGATCAATATATAAAAATTCCTTTTATTTCTATACACTAGCAATGAACAAATCAAATATAAACTCATGTATCTATAGTCAACTGAATTTTGCAAAAAGTGTCAAGGCCATTTAACAAGGAATGTCTTTTCAACAAATGGTGCTGGAACAACTGGGCATCCATGTGTCAAAGATGCAATTGCACCTCTACCCCATACGGAACACAAAAATTAACTCAAAATAGATCAAAGACCTAAATGGAAGAAAGCTCTAAAACTTGTAGAAGAAAATGTGGGTTTAAGTCTTTATGACCTTGCATTCTTACATATGACTCCAAAAAAAAAAAAAAAATCAAAAAACAAGTAACCAAACAAAAAGAAAAGATCTAGAATAGATGAATTGGATTTATTCATCGAATTCATAAATATAGGAAAACAGTTCAATTAGATTTCATCAAAATTAGATGAACTGGATTTCATCCAATTCAAAAAATAATAGATTAATTTCATCAAAATTAAAAACTTGGCTGGATATGATGCCTCACGTCTGTAATTCCAGCACTTTGGGAGGCCGAGGTGGGTGGATCACCTGATATTAGGAGTTCAAGACTAGCCTTGCCAACGTGGTGAAACACTGTCTCTACTAAAAATACCAAAATTAGCTGGGAATGATGGCAGGCACCTGTAATACCAGCTACTTGGGAGGCTGAGGGAGGAGAATCACTGGAACCCAGGGGGCAGAGGTTGCAATGAGCTGAGATTGAGCCACTGCACTCCAACCTAGGGGACAGAGTGAGATTCTGTCTCAAAAAAAAAAATTAAAAACTCGTGTATTTCAAGGGAGACAATCAAGAAAATGAAAAGACAACCCACAGAATGGGAGAAAATATTTGCGAATGTCATATCTGATAACGGTCTAGTATCCAGAATATATAGAGGACTCTTACAATTCAACAACAAAAAGACAACCCAAATAGAAATGGGCAAAGAGCTTGAATAAACATTTCTCCAAAGAAAACATGAAAATGGCCAATAAGTCCATGAAAAGATGCTCAACATTATTAGTCATTAGGGAATCACAAATCCAGAGCAGACTGGGATGGCACTCCACAGCCACTAGGATAGCTAAAATTAAAAAGGCAGACAGCATTAGGTGTTGGTGAGGATGTGGAGAAACTGGAACCTCATTCATTGTGGTGGGAATGTAAAATGGTACAACCTGGCAATTCCTCGAAATGTTAAACATAGAGTTACTGTGTGACCCAGCAACTCCACTCCTAGATATCTTCCCAAGAGAAATGGTAGCACTTGGACATGAACATTCCCAGCAGTGCAATAACAGCCAAAAAATGAAACAACCCAAAAGCTCATCAACTGAAGGATGGATAAATAGCCTGTACTGCGCCTGAACAATGGGGTGCTATTCAACCATAAAAGAAGGTTTGCATTGACACACACTACAACACGGATGAACCCTGAAAGCAGCCAGTCACCAAAGCCACACGCAGTGTATGTTTCATTTATATGAAATGTCCAGAAGCAGTCAATCTACAGAGCCAGAACGTGGATTCGTGGTTGCCGAGACTGAAGTGAAGCGGCGGATGTGGGGTGGCTGCTAATGGTATGGGGTTTCTCGGGGGTGATAAAAATGTTCTAAAATTAGGTAGTGGTGATGGTTGCACAACTCTGTGAATATACTCGAAACCACCGAATTTACACTGGAAATGGATGAATTGTATGGTATTCTTGGTCAATAACGCTGTTATTTTTAAAAAGATCTGAGAAAATAAGGATAAATGTCTAGCGTTTCTTCCGCCCCCAATGACTGGCCTTGTCACCCTTGGGCGTGTGGTCTGCCGACTCAGCCCAAACTCAGCCAGCCACTGGAGGCCCTTGGTGATGTGGGCTGCCCTCTGTGCCTCCTGGTGTACACCCCATGGGGAAGGATGCCCAGATGTTCCAGAACCTTTCCACCTTGTGCCCCGCCTTCATTTACCTTAAGCCTCACCCACCCACCTTCATCAGTGGCCTCCCCTGGGTTCACTGTGACTGACCCTGATGGCAGAGGCATCCTGGGTAGCTGCCCTGGATACCCAGCATACGGCAGGAGGGGCTCACTTGTGGCTAAACCAATGGATATGGTTTGGATCTGTGTCCCCACCCAAATCTCATGTGGAATTATACTTCCCAATGTTGGAGGTGGGTCTTGGTGGGAGGTGATTGGATCCTGGGCACAGATTTCCCCCTTTGGTGTGGTTCTTGTGACAGTGAGTGAGTTCTCCCGAGATCTGGTTGTTTTTAAAAGTGTGTGGCACCTCCCCACCCTCTCTCTCTTGCTCCTCCTCAGGTTATGTAAGACGTGCCTGCTTCTCCTTCACCTTCCACCATGATCATCAGCTTCCTGAAGCTTCCCCAGAAGCCATTATGCTTCCTGCACCGCTTGTGGAACTGTGAGCCAACTAAACCTTTGTTCTTTATTAATTACCAGCCTCAGGTGTTTCTTTATAGCAGTGTGAGAAGGAAGTAATCCACCAGCCAGTCTCCCCGAGACCAACACCTAACACTTCATGGGAAGCAGAGGGGTCAGAGTCCCTGCGAAGGCCTCACCCAGGGCACACGGCAGGAGGTGGGTGGGTGCAGGGTGTGCCCACAGCCTCTACCCCATCCCTACTCCCTACTCCATCCAGGGAGGCCCCTGCTCAGCCTTCTGGCCTCTGCTGGACTCTTTGAGGGCTCTTACAGGCTCAGAGAAAGGCAGCGTCCTTTTAGGAACGGAAAACTGGAAAGAATGATTGAAAAGAGAGCTGCCTCCGAGGAGTGGACTGCCTGTTGGTTTCTTGGTGCCTTGTAGGGGAAGGGGACCTGCCCAGGGCTCCATCCGCTTTGGGAATAGCCGTCTCGGGAGCGATAGAGCCAGGCCTTTGCCCTGCAGAAGCAGCAGTGAACATCCAAAGATGGAGTTTAGACATGCACTATTTTCCAGTGGTGCAGGGTTTGGCTCTGTGAAGCCAGCACAGCCAGATAGTTGAGAGAATTTTAAGTTTCACCCATCTAATGTTCAGTGTGATGAGGACACGGTCGGAAGCAGGGCGGAGGCTGGGGTCCCCCGGTGGGGTTTTAAAAATCTGTACCAGCTTCTCAGCCTGCAGTGATTTTGTCCCCATGGGCATTTGATGGGATCTGGAGACACTCCCTTGTCACAACTGGAGGGGACGCTTCTGGCCTCTTGTGGATGGAGGCTGGGGATGAGGACAATAGAACAGCCTCCGCTCCTCCCCTCAACAAAGGATGACTTGGCCCAACAGGCCAGTGACACTGTGGCTGAGACACCTCGATCCTGTCCCAGGGAGGGACGAGGCCAGACCCTGGCTGAGAAACCCCGATCCTACCCCAGGGAGGGACCAGGCACAGACTCTGGCAGAAGGCGTCCGAGCACAGCAATTCTCCCAGTGCATTGACACTGGCTAAAGACATAGCCATTATTCTTTTGGGTGATAAAAGTGATGCATGCTTGTTGGAAAAAAATTTGAAGAACACAGAAAAATCCAAAGAAGAAAGTAAAAATCATTTAAAGCAGGGGGGAGACCAGCAACATGATACACGCTCATGCTTCATGTTGTATTTTAATCTCAAATAGCATAACTGTGCAGTGGACCCTTAAACAACGTGGAGAGTAGGGGACCAAGCCCCTGCAGATGAAAAATCCACCTACAACTTTTGACTCCCCCAAAACTTAACTACTAATAGCCTACTGTTGAAAGGAAGCCTTGTCAATAACATACAAAGTCAATTAACACATATTTTGTATGGTATAGACTATTCATGCCATAAAGTAAGCTAGAGAAAAGAACATGTTACCAAGAAAATCATAAGGAAGAGAAATGTATTTACTATTAAGTGGAATAAAGGTCTCCATCTTCATCGTCTTCATGTTGTGTAGGCTGAGGAAGAGGAAGAGGAAGAGGAGGGGTGGTGGTTGGTCTTGCCCTCTCCTGGGTGACAGAGGCAGAAGAAAACCCAGGTAGAAGTGGAAAGGCCCTCCAGTTCAAACCCGGGCTGTTTGAGGGTCAGCTATACATTGATTTGATGAAATTGCTGCCTGGAGTTCCATGTCTTCTCCTAAGCACAGACCACGCTCATTCTCAGTTTCAATTTCTTTAAGGTGAAGTGGAAACTTACGGACACCTGACACAGTCTGAATTCAGGATTTTTCTAGAATGATATGAACGGGCATCACAATTGTTTCCAGCTGCCTCACCCTTTACTAGGTGGAAGCTTTTTTTTTTTTTTTAAAGCAACTTATCAGTATCATTTTCTAAAGCGTAAAGCTTCATTTTCATAGAATTAGTAGCCATCTTTTTGTACTCAGATTTCATAAGTAGGTTTATGTACTAGTTAACAAAATAAATTAAGTGATGTGTGGTCAGCCTCCCATATCCATTGGTTCTGCATCAACATATTCACCCAATCTTGGATCAAAATGATTTAAGGAAAAAATTCAATTAAAAATGCAACAATAAAAATAACACAACAATGAAACAAAAAATACAGAATAACAACTGTTTGCATAGTATTACAATTACTTTAAATCTAGATCACTTATAATGTCTAATAAAATGTGGCATATTATATTTTACTACGAGGGTCCACTTACATGTGGATTTTCTTCCAACTCTGCCAACCCTGAGACGACAAGACTGCCTCCCCCATAATATTACGCCACATTTTGTTAGGTATTATAAGTAATCTAGATTTAAAGTATGCAGGAGGATGTGCCTGGGTTCTATGCAAACACTACAGCATTGTATATAAGGGAGTGGAGCATTTGTGGATTTTGGTCTCCTCGGGGATCCTGGAATCAATCCTCCTTGGGTTCCAAGGGATGACCGTAGTTGTGATTAAAAGTACAAAGGTATTAGCAGATGCGTGAACCCACTGACCTCAGTGGGCAGATGCAGCTGGGAGTAGGCGGGCAGGGTGCCAGGAAGCAGGTGCCAGCTGGGACTGCAGCTCCATGTGGGCATCAGTGGAGCTCTGCAGCCAGAGTGGGGTGTGTGAGTTAATGCGGCTGGTTGGCTACTTAGAGGTCAGCTTGGTGGAGACCAGCTAGGTGGGTCTGGTTAGGAGGCCTATGTGGATTAATGGGGCCGGTTGGCTTAGAGGCAGCTTGGTGGAGGCCAACCAGGTGGGGCTGGTTAGGAGTCCTGCTATTTGCAGTCTTTCAGTCTCTGTTTCTCTGCGTGTGGATGTAGGTTTGCAAAATTGGCATTCTATTGTACATGTGGTCTAGCAGCCTCTTGTTCCCACTTAACAGCATACACACTTCCTGATCATCCTGTTTCAATGTGGTGGAGGAGGAGCACAAAGCTCGCATCTCTCACCCCAGACTCTGGAGCCTGAGCCAAGAAAAGAAGGCCTGTGGAGTGGCGCACAGAAGCGAAGACAGGGATGGAGACGAGGGGTCAGGCCGTGGCCTCGCTGCACTCTCTTGGGTCCCATGTGATTGAGCACCAGAGGCAGCATCCCCCAGGCGGCTGTGTCGGAGGTCCATGGACAGGCAGGCCATGGGGGGATGCTGAAGCCTCCTGGTGGGGGCCGTTCTGGTGCTGAGTGTGCCTCTGGGTGGCAAAGCTGGCCTCATGTCGGGGATGGAGCCTCTGCTGGGTGGTGGGGCTGGACAGCCAAGTTGGGCGGTCACGTCCATGGCTGGCCCGGGGGGTTGGAAGGAGTTCTCTATTCAGCAGGTCACCTCGGTGCTGGGCTTCCTACTCTGGCCACTTGTATGTGATTGTGACTATTTTTCATTGGCAAAATAAAATCCACACTAGAAAAATCCCCAGGATTCTGGTGCTTTCCACACTTGCAGGGGATTTTGGCATGCCTGGGCACGCGCCTGTCTTGTTTTGGCGACCCCAGGTGCCCGTGCTGCCAACATCATTTGGGGGCCAATGGGTTCTTATGACATCTTCACCACCCCGACTCCGCCCCGTTTACCAATTCAGGGAAACACGTGCCCTGGGCTTGGTAGGTCACTGGAGATCCCCTTGTTCATCAAAGGGAGGACACAGCCTGAGTAGAGTGTAAAGAGTTTCTGCCCAACCCCACCCTCCCAAACCCAACAAACCCATCCGTCTACCCACATCTACTCCTCCAGCCCTCCTTTCCTCCATCCACCCATTCTTCCTTCCATCTTCCTCCTTTCAGCCCTCCCCACTCCTTTTCCTCTCTCTCTTCCTCCCTTCCTCCCTCTCTCTCTTCTATCCCTCTCTCTCTTCATTCACCAATCCTCCAGCCCTTCCTCAACTACCCATTTTTCTATCTTTCCATCCTTCCTTCCATCCTTTCATGCATAGCTAACCTCTTCCCTCCCTCTCTTCCTTCCTTTCTTCCTTCTTCATGCCTTGTTTCCCCCCTCTCTCCTTTCCATCTCTCAATTTCTGGACACATTTCCTAGCTATCCATTTTTTCACTCATCTATCTTTCTCTCCTTCCTTACCTCCCTCCATGCATCTGCTCTCCCTCCATCCTTCCTCCCCATCCCTCCTTTCTTTCCATCCAGCAGGTGCTGGCTGAGCCCCAGGTGGTGTCAGACCCTGGGGTGCCAAGGTGATTCAGACCCAGCCTTGGCCTTGATTTGCCCACAGTCTACTTGGACAGACAGACGAGGCAGTGTGAACTTTCCCTGCAGGGTGATGCCTACCTGGGTGCCATGGAGCCCAGAGGAGGGGTGCCTGGCCCAGGTTTGGGTGGGGAGGAACACCCCGCCCCAAGGGAGGGGGATGAGCAGGAGCCTGTGGGTGGCCAGGGGTGGAAGTGTGACACGTCTCCAACAGAGCGAACAGGTTGAACCATGGGTGGGAAGCAAGAGGGGTGCATGGGCGGACTGGTTGGAGCAAAGGTCAGAGGCAGGGCCAGGAGGGTGGGCTGTGAGGCTGGACACACCTAGGAGAGATAAAGAGGTACAGGTGCCTTGGCACACACGTGTGCAGGAAGCAGGGGCCTGGCCCACAAAGACAGCGTGCCCCCTGCACCTGCTGTCTGGCCAGTTTGCACTGATGCATGCACTGCTCAGGCCCTGTGTGGGGCTTCTCAGGGTCTGGGGCAGGTGCAGAGTAGAAGGGAGAATGCAGCACTCTGGGGCGCCAGGTGCCTGCTTGAACTTCCGGGCTCCGAGCAGTTCCCCTGCCTGCCAGGCTGGAGGATTTGTCTTCCGGGGCTGCATGGATGGAGCCTCCCCGACTGCAGGGAGGACAGGTCCCTGTATTGGTGCAAGGACTCAGTGCCTGTGAGCTGTGTGGCCTCGGGGCAGCCCCTTCCCTCTTAGGGGACCTGTTTTGGCCCACTGGACACTATGATTGAAAGCACAGGTTCCAGCTTGCAGGTTTAAATCCTGGCAATGACTTTGAGCAAATGGTTTGCCCCTCTGGTCCTCAGCGCCGTGCCCTGCCAAGTGGGGCAGCAGCCCCTGCTGTGTGAGAGCCTGCATGCTGGTGGCAGCAGCTGAGCCCTAAGCAGGCCTCAGCCCTGGACACTGCAAATTGTTCCCTTGAGCTTCCATTTCGCAGTGCTGCCGGAGGCGCGGGAAGACAATGAGGTGTGTTGTAACATGCTGCCTGGTGGGAGCATCTCTGTTAGGCCTCGAGGGCCCTCCTTTGAGGTTGGCCAGGAAGGGGCAGGAGAGAGGGGAGCTGGGGCCAGCAAAGCAGGCTCAGAGATGCCTCCAGATTCGGTCTGAGTTGAAAGGTCTCTGGTTGCAGTGTGGAGCAGGTGTGCCCCACATTGCAAATCCCACTGGGTCTTCTCGTTGCCCCACAGCAGCCCCAAGAAGCAGGTGGTGCCGCTCACCCAAGCCCTGGAGTCAGGAAGGGACAGAAGAGGGACTCGCCCAGGCTCTGCAGGTTCCCCACAATGCACTCCTACCTCCTGCTTGCACTTACTCCTCATGATGAAGTCTGTACAGTTCCAACCACTGTGCGGGTTACAGCAAAGAGGCTCCTCTGAGTAGATAGAGTGAAAGGGGTGGGCTGGTCTCATGGTCAGGGTTGCCGCTGGCTGGGCACCTGCTGCGTGTCCCAGGGTGAGCTGGATTCTTAACCATTCAGCTTTACACACCTTCCACTTTAGAAGAGCTGCAGCTTCACGGAGAAGTTTTGGACATAGCAAGAGCTCCCGCGTACCCCACACCCAGCTTCCCCTACTGTGAACATCTAATATTAGAAGGGTGTGCTTGTCACAGTTAACGAACTCATGTCAATGCATTCTTGCTAATTAAGGTCTGTAGTTTATTTGGCTTTCCCACAATACACTTTTCTGTCCCAGAGCCCCATCCCAGAGCCCCACTTGACACTGGGTCACCCCCATTTCCTGAGACTCCCTGGGCTGCGGCAGCTTCTCTCTTTGCTTGCTTGTGACATCCTGACCAGTTTTGAGGACTGGTTTTGAGGATTTCACAGAATGCCCTTTAACTGATCTCGTAGTTGGACTGGGTTATGGGGTTTGGGAAGGAAGACCACAGAGGGAAAACACCCTTCTCATCACACCTGCCGCTGGCACGTGCTGAAGGCATGACTTATCTCTGTGGTCCCCTTTCTACTGAGGAAGGAGGTACAGCAGCTCACAGAGGTGACATGCCTGGAGGAGGCAGAGTGGGCCTCACCACCCAGGGATGTATCTAGGGCTCGATATCCCTCTGCCTATACCTGCACTTGCATATACCTGTACCTGCGCCCCTCCACCTATACCTGCACACCTCCACCTGTACCTGCACCCCTCCAAATATACCTGCACACCTTCACCTATACCTGCACACCTCCACCTGTACCTGCACCCCTCCAAATATACCTGCACACCTTCACCTATACCTGCACACCTCCACCTGTACCTGCACTCCTCCACCTGTACCTGCACCCCTCCACCTGTACCTGCACCCCTCCAAATATACCTGCACCCCTCCACCTATACTCACGTTTGTACATACCTATACCTCCATCCCTCCGCCTATACCCACACTTGCACATACCTTCACCTGCACCCCTCCACCTATACTTGTAGTCCTCCACCTATACCTGCACCTCTCCACCTGTACCTGCACCCCTCCACCTGTACCTGCACCCCTCCACCTGTACCTGCACCCCTTCACCTATACCTGCACCCCTCCACCTGTACCTGCACCCCTCCACCTGTACCTGCACCCTTCACTTGTACCTGCACCCCTCCACCTACACATGCACCCCTCAGCCTATACCTGCACCCCTCCACCTACACTTGCACCCCTCCGCCTATACCTGCACTGCTCCGCCTATACCTGCACCACTCCGCCTATACCTGCACCCCTCCACCTATACCTGCACCCCTCCGCCTATACCTGCACCCCTCCGCCTATACCTGCACCCCTCCACCTATACCTGCACCCCTCCGCCTATACCTGCACCCCTCCACCTATACCTGCACCCCTCCACCTATACCTGCACCCCTCAGCCTATACCTGCACCCCTCCGCCTATACCCGCAACTTACACATGCCCATACCTGACCTCTGCACCTGTATCTGAACAGCCTATACCTATACCAGCATTTTCATCAGTACCCTTTGGAGTTGAGGCTCTGAGTCCTGATGCCAAGGTCTCAGGCACTGTGGGGTATCAGTTGGCCCCAGACAGTAAATGCAGCCTGCTTCCAGGGGCAGGCATCCACCCGAGCCCCACTCTGGCTGGCGTTCCTGCACAGAGGCTGCTGCGGTGCCCTGTGTGTGGGGAAGGGTGCACCTCCCCTGTCGTCTCCCTTCTGGGGGCCGGCCCCCGCCCCCACCCCATCCCACCACAGAGCCTGATATCTGGGGGTGAGGTCATCGTTATTTATCGGATGGCCCTGCTGCCTGGTGGTGTTTGCACACAAAGGCCCCGCTCTGGGGCTGTGCCATGCGGGCCGGCATTCCAGCACATTCCTGCGACCCGCAGCCCAGCCCTGGACAATAGCTCGCCCTCTCTCCTTTGCTGGGCCGGCCTCTGTGAACAGAGCACTGTTGACAGCCGAGGCTGCTCTCACTCCCGAAGAATTCCAAAAATGGAACAATGTACGCCCGGCCTGGGACTCTCAGGCAGCTGCTCAGAGCAGGGCCCCGGAAGGCTGCGGTCTGGAACTGCCTCTGTAGCTGTCCATTTGGCCGGCATTTCAATGGGAACCTGGGGTGGGGCGGGGCGGGGGGTGGGCCGCGAGAAGAGAGGAAACAGAAAACACCCAAACCAACGTGGAAGCAAGCCAGCACTTCCCTGGCTGCACGATCCCCGTGGTGAGGAGGCTGAGATGCTGGGCTCAAGCACACTGTGCTGGCCAAGTCTATGCAGGCACTGACCTTTGCCCAAGACCTGTGAGTGTTTCCCCAGCTCCTAGATCAGCTCCTGCCTCAGACAAGTAAATGGGGGTGGCAAGGCGGGAGTGACACATTTGAGCAGTGGGGGAATGAGGGGGAATGAGAGCCAGGACCCCTGCCTCCTGGTCCAGGGCTCAGGCCACTACTGCCTCCCAAAGATCTGTCCTTAGCCCAGGTTGGGATCACCCTACTCCTGAGGGCAGTACCCCCCTGCATTGCAGTCTCAGGACAACTTCTGAAAGCCCACTGTGGCTGGAGGAATGACCACAACTGGACGTCCACAGCCACTTGTCCCAGGATTTCTCTATCCTGCAATGCGGCCGGATAATTCTCTGCTGTGGGGACTGTCCTGGGCCCTGTAGGGTATTTAGGAGCATCTGTGGCCTCTGCCCTCCAAATGCCAGTACCAAGCCCCTTCAGTTGTCCCCACAACTGTCTCTCTGTTGGGGGCAGAATGAAAAGAGAGGAAAGAGAGAACATCCAACCACCCTCAAAGCGAGGTAGAGCTCCCCTGAGTGCATGGTGCTCGTCAATTCAGGAAAGCACTGAGAACACTGCTGGAAATTGGTTCAGCAGCTGGGGAGGTGGACACCGAGGACCAGGATGGCTCTGGCCCCATGCCCATCTTGGACTAGAAGGAAAAGACAGAAGGACGAGTCTGTCTGTGAGTGATACCAACACGGGAAAGCAGAGTTAGAGAAGGAGGGATGGAGACCCCAAGTTCCGATGACAGACTCCTGGAACCAGCTATGCCTGAAGCTCTTCTACATCAATTAACCCTCTCCTTTTGGCTGTAACCAGTTTAAATTGGTGTTCTGTCACTTGTAGCTGAAATGTTCTGGACCAACCCACCTTCTTCACCCAATGGCACGCTGCTGTCTCTTCCCAGCCAATCTTGGTCAGGAGAAACATCCACTGTTGCTGCAGGGGCTTGGGCTGTCATGGCCTCCCAAACCCAGCTGAGCTTGCTGCATATTGTTAAAGCCCTGGGGGCGGAGGAGAGCAAGGCATCCCGTACCCCTCAAAGTCTGCCACCAGCATTGTCATCCTAGCTGCCCCTGCCTGCCCCAGGAGCTCCTGTCATCAAGCCCTGCCTCCTCTTTTCTTCCCGGAGCTCACATCATCCCCAGGAGGTACTTAGGACCAGGGATCTTAGGCCTGGTGCAGAGGTGAGGACAGAGGTGTAGAAGCTGGGACTCGACCTCATGCCCTTCAAGTTCCCAGTTGCCTTTGTGAACGTTTGGGCCCTGGGATCAGCAAAGCCAGCCTCCCCTCCTGGCCACGTGTTCATGCTGGACATGAATGGAGCCCCTGGAGACCAGGAAGGGTGAGGCCTCCAAAGCCCTGGGGAAGATCCTGGTGGGGGGACAACCCCAGGCTGGATGGACTTTGAATTATCCAGGTGGCACCAGGACCTCGGCCTTTTTCACAGGCGGGAATGATGTGGCAAAGCCAAGCTGGCCCCAAGTGGCTTCACATATTCCACGGGGAGCAAGGACCCACTCACTTCCCAGCAGCGCCTGTGTGTGTGTGTGTGTGTGTGTGTGTGTGCGTGCGCGCGCACACGTGCACGCGTGCATGCATGCATGCACCTGCACACCCGTGTGTGTGAGTGTGTGAGTATCTAGCGGGTGCTGGTGAGGTAAGGGCAGCTTCTTCCACCTTCCAGGCTCTGGGTGGGTGTCCTGGGGCATCTTTGTCCTTGCCCTCCTCACTTAAGACCCGCTATCCTGGTGCATGGCTTCTCCCAGCCCCAAGGGTTTGTGGCAACTTCCCACCGGTCACAATCATACATTGAAAAATCTACTTAGAAGCACCAGGGGGGTTGGGTGGCCTTTCCCTACAGGGTCTCCAGAGGTTCCAGCCCCTCTTGTTCCTGTCCATGCTTTCCTGCTGGAGGTGGGGACTCTGGGGAAGCCACCTACTCCTCATGCAGCTCTTCCAGGAGTGCAGCGGCTGCTGTGGCCAATTGTGCCCAGAAGCCTGCCAGCCTCATCTTACTGGCCAGTTGTCAAAGCCCAGATCCCAGGTCTCACCATGTTTTCCTGTGAGTGGGCCCTCGCTGACTGGGACCACCTGCCACTCAGCAGGCACTTGAGCCCAGGACTTGGGCCTCTGGCAGGGCTGCTCCCCTGTTGCTGCAAGTGCTGCGTTTTGAGGAGTCATTTCCACGCCCCCAGCATAGTCATGAAAAGCCCCTTGGGTTTGCCCTGAAAGCCCAGGTTGTGGTTGAGGGTCTTTCTGTGCATCTGGCAACCACACAGCCCTTTGCCTGTGCCCTGCAGAAAGGCCGGCTTCTCCGCCCCCTTGTCTCCTCTGTTGGGGGTGGGCCTGGCCCTGTCATGCCAGAGAGGAATATCGGTGAAGCTGCCGGATGGCGTCACCGCGGGAAGAACAATTGGATGATGACAATCGAAGGAAGGTGAAAGATCTTGTCCCAGTCTTCCTGTTTTTGTGCGCAGTTGACTCAGATGGGCACTGATAACGCTGCTGAGGGGTGGTCCTGCAGCAGGGCTGGGGTGGCTCTGGATCCACGCCCATCTATGCCATCTCCTGCTTCTTCCTGTGCAGAGCAGGGGTCAGATGGCAAAGCCCTAATGGCTCAGATGTGGCTGGGGGCACCTGGAGGTCCTGAGATGGGGAGCAGGGATAGAGATGAAAGGTTCTCACGTCCTACCCTCGAGCTGCTCCTCGTGGTGATGGCAAGCAGGTGACGGCGGCAGCAGGAGAGCAGTGCCCTCTGCCAAGGGAAGAGCTGCCCAGGCCCAGAGTCCCGGGATGTAGTGGTGCCCAGTCTTCTCACAGAGCAGAACACATCCCTGTCAGGTCTTCCTGGCCTCTGCTTAGACCTGGCGGGGGAGGCGACCTGTCAGGGAAGGACTTCTTGAGATGTCCTAGCTGCCCTAGTCCCCACACTGCTGGACAGCTCACCTTCCAGAAAGCTCTCCCACCCCCTGGAGTCGTGCCGCCCCACGGGCCCCAAGGCCACCGAACTCCGCCTCTTTCCAAACTTCCTCTGATGGTTGAAGTGCCCCCTCCACACGCCACGAACACAATGCGTGAGCCAGGTTTTTGGCATGTTTTCGTCGCTTTCTTCATAACTGCCCAAACTTGGAAGCAACCCAGTTGCCCTTCACGAAGTGAATGATAAATAAACTGCGGTACGTCCAGACAGCGGAATATTATTATTCAGTGCTAAAGAGAAATGAGCTCTTAAGTCGCTGAAAGACAGGAAGAGTAATTAACTGCACATTACTCAGTGAAAGAAGCCGATCTGAAAAGGCTACAAGCTGTGTGATTCCAACCCTGTGACATATGGAAAAGGCAAAACTGTGGAGACAGGAAAGGATCAGTGGTTGCCAGGGTCTGGGGGAGGTAAGGAGTGAGTGGATGGAGGATGGAGGACATTGGGGGCAGTGAAGCTATTCTGCGTGATACTGTAATGGTGGATATATGTCATTATACATTTATCCAAAGCCACAGAATCACCACACCAACAGTGACTGCTTATGTCAACTACTGACTTTATAATAATGGGTCAATATTGGTTCCTCAATTGTAACAAATGTACCACAAGATGCAAGATGTTAGTCACGGAGGAAACTGTGTGTGTTTGGGAAGGTGGGTATGGGAACTCTGCACTTCCTGTTCAGTTTTGCAGTGAACCTAAAACTGCTCTAAGGAATCATCTAATCATTGATTAAAAAAAAAAAAAAAAGGAAATTTGCGTGCACCACACGCCAGCTTCGAATCCTCAACAGATTTCATCACCGACAACAGTGTTCCTTAGGCTGATCTGATGCAGATCCTTTGAAAAGATTCCCATGGGTTCCTGGTGTTGGTTAAAATGCCTTTTATTCCAATGCTTTGGAAATAGTGCAGACACAAAACTAGGGTAGGCTCCTAGGCTGACAGCTCTAATACAGCCCCAGAACCAAACCAAGCTGACAAATCTCACACAGAGCTGCAAAAGCAAGGCGATGCCTGCGGACAGCAACAATGTGGTGAGTGACATCTTGCTGGGTCCAAGGTGCTGTCTGTGTGGCAGGTGAGGGACTGACGGACGGCTTGGGTGCCATTTCTTTGACATGGGCATTCAGTGCCACCCCAGCCGCTTTCTCTTTTTTCAGCCTGGGAATCTGCCCTGAAATTGCGATGCCAGTGGGCCTTCCCAGGTGGATGAGTCTTTCATCTCCATGCTGCATTCTCATCCCCGCTCACAACCCACAGCGTTCCAGGAGGCTTCAGTGTGAGCTCAGAGGTCAGCAGGTCATCTTTAACCCCCCTACAGTTTCCTATGGCTGCTGTGACAAATACCACAATTGCAGTGGCTTAAAACAATACACGTGTTATCTCACGGTTCTGGAGGTCGGGAATCGGACACCATCTCACTGGGCTGCAGTCGAGGTGGCAGCGGGGCTGGGTTCTGCTGGAGGCTCCGAGAAGAGCCCTTGCCCTTTCCGGCTTCCAGAGGCTGCCCATGCTCCTTGGCTCACAGGTCCTCCTCCATCTCAAGCCAACAGCACGTCCCTCTGACCTCTGCTTCTGTCCTCACATCTGCTTGGCTCCCCCCGCCTCCTCCTCCACTTATAAGCACCCTTGTGATGACGGTGGGCCCACCAGACAGTCCAGAGCCATCTCCGCATCTCAGCGTCCTTAACCTTCATGCCTGCAAAGTCCCCTTTGTGGTGGAGGTCACACTGTCAAGGGTGACGGGTTAGGATGGGGCATCTTTGTGGGAGGCATGATTCTGCCGACCACAGCATCCCTCTTTCCCTCATTTCACATCCACTCAGTTCGGAACCCTGCTGGCTCTACCCCACCAGCACCACTGGGGCTGAAGCCACATCATGTCTCCCCGGAGGACTACCCCGGCTCCTCGTCGGCCTCTTGGCTTCCATTGTGGTCTCTCTCCAGTCTCTTCTCACCCCAGCAGCCAGGCGGTTCCTGGGAAAATGTGAGACCAAGCTTCCCACTAGTTCTTGTCTTCGAGGAAAATCAAAATCCTTCCAGTGGTCGATGAGGTCCAACCCCATCTGCCCATCATCCCAGTTCCCTCTGCTCCACCCCACAGGCCTCTGCGCTCTCCTGCCTTGGGGCCTTTGCACTGGCCGCTCCCTCCTCCTGGGCTGCCTTGCCCTGTACCTCCATAATCCCTGTCCACTGTGCTCCAAATGCCCCCGGTCCACTCCGCATCACTTGCCACTTCTAGCAGACCCCACCGCCCTCTCGCTCCCGATCTCCTTGCCTGTCTCACCACACTGAAGCAGCATCATGGGGCAGGGGTTCTGCCTGCTGAGTTTGCTGATAGACCAGGGCCTGGCTGGAGTGGGCGCGCCACACAGATTGGTGTGGCATGTGCAGGAATGGGTGAGAGGAGGCTGGCAGAGGCCTCAACAGAGGAGGAAGGTACAGAACAATGGGCTGGCATATCCACCGGGTCTTCATGCCAAGGGCCCAGGGCTGGCTCCAGGCAGAGCAGGAGACCACAGCCCAGTGCCTTGGGAGGTCAGAATCATCTCTCTCCTCCCTCGCCCCACAGCTTCCCATGGGCTAACTCCATTACCAAGGAGCCTTTTGGAGCAAACTATTCATTGATTCACTTACTAAGCAAATGTTGACCAGGTCTGGTCAAGAATGTGTGGATGCTGGGATAAGCAAGATCCTTCCAGAAAGTCCAAGTTCATGCTGGGGATGCAGGACAGGATGGTCCTGGCTGCACTGACCGAGCACCTGCTGTGCTCCGAGCATGTTCCAGGTGTCAGCTCTTTATCCTCCCCGTGGAGCCTGCAAAGCTCAACCTGGCCGTCTCCTCCTTCATGCTGTGTCCCTGCTCCCACACCTTCACCCTCGCCACTGAGCCCTGCCAGCTCGCCTCTCCCACTGCTCACCTCAACCCTCCCCATCACAGGGTGTGTTTTGCAGTCTCCTTGTTTGTTTCTTCCATCAAACTGGGGACTCTTGGAGGTCAAGGCCTGGGGTCTTCCAAGTCTTCATGTCTCCAGCAGCTGGTGCACAGCAGGCCCTCAGAAAACGTGGATAAAAAAGAAACGATGGCTGGCTGGCTGCATGATGAGTTGATAAATGAATGAATTCCAGGGGGAGGTCTTGCTTGGGCAGAGTCACAGGGGTAAGTGAGGAGAGGGGAGGTGGAGGGGCAGGGGGAGGCCCTTGATCTGAGCCTGAGGAGGGATGCGGAGTTTGGAAAGGGAGGTGGGGCTAAGCAATGATACTGCTGCACTGCTGAGCACCTGCTGTGCTGGGGTCTACC
This sequence comes from Nomascus leucogenys, assembly GCF_006542625.1. Classification (NCBI taxonomy): domain Eukaryota; kingdom Metazoa; phylum Chordata; class Mammalia; order Primates; family Hylobatidae; genus Nomascus; species Nomascus leucogenys. The sequence goes on along the minus strand of NC_044384.1, from coordinate 88,832,411 downwards.
ACTGGACTTTCCCAATGACACGGTCAACTGGGGACCAGCGACTCCCACTGGGCCGAAGGTATAACCGTAGGAAGTGGTAGAACTGGGCTTTGACACGAAGGCCTCAAAGGCCTGCCCGAGACGTCTGGACTCTGTCTGCAGGCTGTGCTCTCAGAGGGCACACAGGGGCCCCCCTGCCTTGGGAAACAGCTTTTGAGCCCGCCTCAGGGACCCCACCTCACCTGCACTCGGGATCTCTCTGCTCTCACCTGCTTCCATTGTTTTAATGCTTCCAGATGAGTTTGTATCTGGAAGGAAACAAGGATTCATCGGTGAATTGTATTTCTAGCTGCCACGGGTACTGGGGAGCCATAGGAGGTTTCAGAGTCAAGAAGAACTGGATGAAAGGCGGCCCCTGTCACTCTTGGAAGCCCTTGACTTTTCAAGTTCTTTGTCTTCACAGCACTGACTATAGGCTGTGTATGTCCCGGATCCCAAGCGTCGGCAGTCCTGCCAGCCTTACCACTCTGCCCTGCAGAGACTGCAGCTTTGGACAACAGCCCATTCGGTGGAACAGGGCCAACTAGGGATGGGCCTCTTGCCCCAGATGTGCCTGGGATGACGGTGGGACAGCTTCACTCCATCCCTGGGGCCTGGACCAAATCTCCAAGGAGCATGTATGAGGGGCTGGGGGGCTCCTCCTTGGCTGGGGTGTTGAGGGACCAAGGGCTCCTCCAACAAAACTCCAGGCCCCTTTCTGACCTATGCAGTGGTGGAGCATGTCCTTGGGGAAGAATTATCAGACACTCCAGGGTGCAGGAGCTGACCCAGGTGCATGAGGTCCTGGCTGGGTGACCTGGGAATGGCACCCCCACCCCTGGGGCTGGAAGCACTCACCCAGCCTGACCCTGGAAGCTCACCCTCATCACCCGCTGAGAATGTCAGGCTGGGGTTACAGAGGTCAAGGTGGAAGTCCAAATCCAGCCTGCCAGCCCCTGGGAGGCTCGGCCACGGGGGTTCTCTGTGAGGACAGCCACCCTCTTTCTTGACTGTGGTCACAGAAGCCTGATGCATTGGATTGTGCCTTTTTGATTTTGCAAGTGAGACCTGCCCCTGTCCCTGCAGGGAAGCCTATGGCTTGTGGACGCCTCTCGGCCCTTGGAGCACCCACTGACCGGTGCATGGGAGTCCGCAGCCCGCCTGCAGCCGAAGCACGTTCCCACTGCCCCAGGCTATTCTTAACAAGCCAAGCCTCCGGCTCCAGGGCTAAAAATACCACACGGGAGGCCTGTGGGAAAGCTGCCGCTGGCTATTTTAGTGATTTCACGCTGGAGGTTTGGGGTCCCTGCGTGCTGCCAGGGCAGGGAGGGCACTGCGGCCTGCACTGCTCAGGCCCCCTCTCGGCCCATGTTGGGGCCTCTCTGTGTCAGGGGTCCTCAGCGCCCAACGGCAGCCACCTCTGGTGTCCAGGGAGGCAGAAGGAAGGGCCTGGGAGTCTTGAGCTCCCTCATTTCAGTTTCGGAGAAACCAGCTCCAAGTGGGGAGCAGGTGCCCAGGGTCACAGTGTGGTCTGCGGTGGAGAGACCAGTGGGCACCCGGGGTCACAGTGTGGTCTGTGGTGGAGAGACCAGAGGGCGCCTGGGGTCTTGGTGTGGTCTGCGGTGGGGAGACCCCTGGACTGCTGCCTGGCATGTGAGGCCTGGTCCAGCTCTCCCCCATCCGAGGGGCGTTTGGGGGCCACAGCCGTGGTGTGCAGGTTCTGAATGGGCTTCTTAGACCAAGGCATAGCTTCCCATTACCTTTCTGAAGCCTTATTTGCACACTTTCTTTCCCATGAGCCTTTTCTTCCTTGATTTCCTATCATCTCTCCCACAGTTTGGCAGGCGTGGCAGAGGGGGCTTTGGCCCCGCTGTGGGAATGCAAAACCAACACTCAGGAAGGAGAGGCGCGTGTCAAGGCTACGGCTGTGCAGGGCTGGGCCAGGCTGGCCTCACCCTCCCAAGCCTGGCTGTCTTGGTGGTGCCCCTGGCGCTCACGTCGGCCCTTTCCTGCCGGTTCCCCATGCCCAGGGCCCCGTGCCGTGCTGGTGACTCATGGCCATTGTGTTCTCAGACTGGAGGGCCTGGCTCCTGGGCAGCCACTGTGTGTCTGCACCCATGAGCTGTGTGTCCCCGCGACAGGGCCCTGATGGGCAAGCATGGTGATCGCCCCGGACAGGCGGCACAACGTTCCATTGTGTGGGGCCCACCCCGGGCCGGTCCACTAGCTGCCCCTGCCCAGCGGGGCCTTCTCCAGGGCTGGACAAAGGCTCCTTCTCTGTACCCTCCTGTTGCCGTGGGAGAGGCCTGGCTCTGGTGCCCATCTCAGGGGCTCAGAGGAGCAGCTGGGGTGGCTGGAGGAGGCCCAAGCCTGCTTCCCAACACTGCCTGCTGCAGACGGAAGAGGCCAGACTTGGGTGTCAAAACGGCTCCATTTCCCATTGGCCAGAAACCCTGGGCAGTCGGTCAACCTCTCTGGGCCTTGCTGTATCTCCCTCTTACCCTGGTCCAGGGGCCCAGGCCAGTCCTTGCGTGGGATCCAGACCCAGGGATGTGGTGAGTGGCTGTGCTCAGGGAAGTCCCCCACGGCCTGAAGGACAGAGGCCCGGGATGCATCACGATGTTCTTTTGTGGCAGTGACAGAGGCAGGATGGAAGGCCCCACTGCCGGGCCCACTAAGGTGGGACCAGGCCAGGGGAGAGGAAGTTCGAGGCATGTGCCATGCATGCAGGATTATCAAGGTTGAAGGGTGGCGTGGGACCCTCTTCCTGCTGCTGGGCTGGGGCTGGAGTCCTGGCCTGGAAGGCCAAAGGGCCTTGGCAAATTCCCTCCATCCATGTCTGTGCCTCAGTCTCCTCCGCTGCAGAATAGAGATCCCTGAGGCGGCTCCCATCTTGATCCGTGTAGGGACCTGGGAGGACAAGGGACAAAGAGGCACAGCCGGTTACCAGGCTATCACTGTGGGGAAGCAGATGGGGATGTCAGGGTAGGAGGCAACTGACAAGATGCCCTTTGGACAAGATTTCTGCCTGAGCCAGGACCTGCCTCCAGGACCTCAGACAACACCACCTGGACTCAGGAGTGCCTCGGGGGCCTCCACAAGAGACGCCCACCCACACCTGCCTGGGGAGTGCCCTGCTGCTGCTAAGGAGCTCCCTGCTGTGCCACACCGGTCCCCTTAAAACTGGAAATTCCGCGATCCACAAGAAATCAGCCACAGGGAGGCCCAGTGCCATGACTGATGGGGAACTGAACCCCAAAGGGATCACCAGGGCCAGCACACGTGGACACCACACGGCCCCTTCCTGAGGACAGGGCGGAGGCCAAGCCTAGCTCCCCGTCAGCCCTTACTAGGGCCCTGCCCTGTGGGGACCTCAGAACATCATCCCCCAACTCACAGATGAGAAAATGGGCCACAGAAAGAGTGAGCATCATGGCAGACAGGATTTCCACCCTTGTTCCCGTGAGTGATTTTTCGAGGCCCCTGGTGGCCTGCAGCCCTCACGGGGCTCCCTCTCCTTCCCATGCCGTCCCACCCTATCCAGCTGGCTCTCCTGGGCTTTCCGGGCCCCTCTCTCCTCCCATCCTCCGCTCTCCTCCTCCCTCCCCCTACTCTCTTCTGTGCCAGCTCCAAGCACCGCACCCAAGCCTTGGGGACACGGTGTGGCCTCCAGCATTCCTGCCCTGTTTTCATTTAGGGGACGCCCCCAAAATACTCCGCCTGCGGGAGGCGGCAGCCGCCCCAGGCCCCCTGGGAATGAGCTTGCAAGCCTTGGCTGGGCCTCGCTGGCAGGGGCAGGGAATGCAGAGGCGGCAGAGTGGGGGGGGCCAGGACCCCCCAGCACGGCTTTTCGGGTTAACGCGAAAGAGGAGGCCGTGCAGCTCTGGGCCCGGAGGGGACCTCAGGAATGTGGTGGTTCAGAGCTGACATCCACATTTCCCTGTCTGCCTGGATCCAGTTCGGGGACAGGGGGGCAGAGCCAGGAGCAGGGCCAGCAACACAGCCAGGCAGCCGTCCTGGGGCTGGCTGGGAGTTCAAAGCCCTGCCACAGAGCCCCAGCCCTGCCACCCATTGCGGGGGCTTATGGAGCTCCTCAGATGGGCTGGGCCTTCCTGGAAGATGACCCTTGGGACTGGGAGAGGCTCCTCCCCTGTCCCCACAGGCTGTGCCCTCTCTCCTCATCCTCAGTCTCTGAGCAGATGGCACCTCCCTCAGGAATACCCCCCAGGACCGCGAGGGGTGGGCGACTGCTCCTCCAGCTTCCCTGGCCCTGCGTGTCTTCTCTGGAGCAAGCTCAGTTCTGAGCGTTCCTGGGCCCACGGGCCCCTCGCGGCAGAGGCATGGCTTTTGCGCCTTCACCTGGTTTTGGAATCACAAGCCAAGTTCAGGCAGCACCTGGGGAGATGAACGTGGAGGCCCCAGTGGGCAGGTGGACCTCGTGGTGCTGACCAAACTCTAGCCAAGTTTCAAGGCCCGGCTCTCAGACACTCCCCCAGATGGCCCACAGCTAGCTAATATCTAGTGCTGAGATGGTCCGAGTGGGGCAGGGCGCAGACCCCGACGCGGGCAGGATTTCTTCCCAAAGCTGTGCCATCCCTCGAGTCCCTGGGGATGCTGGTGACAGTGCAGACCCCAGGCCCAACAGTGGGGCTGCAGTGACCCACGGTTATCATGGAAACTCCATACCTGAGGTAAGAGCTTGGACCTTGTCCTGGGAGGTCCCAGGCTGCATCACTCTGGGCCTCAGTTTCCCCTTCTGTCATGCAGGAAGACATCGCTGTCCTGCCTGTCTGTGGTTAAGAAAGGGTCCCCATTTGAGATGCCTCCAGGATCTCAGACAGCACCACCCTGACACAAGAGTGCCTAGGGGGCCTCGGCGAGAGATACCCACCCCACACCTGCCTGGCAGGCTCCCTGCTGCAGCTAAGGATGCAGCAGAGGCTAAACAAGGGAGTCCTGCTGCCTCACCCCTGCAGGCAGGACCACAGGAGCCCTGGCGGAGCTCCTGAGCTGGGCCTCCTGGCTTCAGGAAGCAGAGTGGCAGCAGAAGGCCTAGAGGAGAACCCCATTGGCCCTGTGGTCTGCCCACAGATGCTGTACTTGCCTCCTGACCTCAAATATTGGCTAGGGCAGGCAGAGGGGTCAGCATTGCTGGCCAGGCAGCAGGCGCCGGTCAGTCTGCTGCTGAGTGACACAGGCAATGTCCTGGCTGGGGCCAGCCCCATCCCCCACCTGTGCTCCCCTCACCAGACAAAAGGCACCTCTGCAGCAAGCCAGAGCCTACGGCCAATGCCTGCCCTTCTAGCCCACGCCCCCATGAGAGGGTCCCACCTCATCGGCGGTATTGCCTGTGCCTAGGCAGGCACCTGGGGCTAGGGGTGGAGCTTCCCCTGGCTCTTCTGGTGTCTGGGACAAATATTTGTTGAATGAATGTTAAGTCCAGCGAGGTCAGTGGCATCATCAACCCTGACTCCAAGAACTCCTGAGCCCCCAGCACATTTATTCTCCCCTCCGGCTGACCTTGACTGAGAGGGGATGAGAAGACCTTGGAACCCAAAGGGTCTGGGTCCGATTCCTGGCTCCATCACGTTCCTGGGGGAAACCCTTTGCCTCTCCGACTCTCTGGATCCTCATCTGTGGCCTGGGCACTACATCACCCAATTGCTTGGAGGTCAAGTAAGATTTAGTGTGCAAAGCACCTGACCTGGAGGATCTGGCCGTGAACTCCCCTCCGCCCCCCACTTCCCATACGCAGTGACATGCTGAGCTCAGGACAAGATGTGGGGCGAGCGGTGGTGGCGGGGGGTTGGGTGGTTCAGAGATTTGAGCACAGCCCACTTGTGTCAAACTACTGGTCAGCCGTAGCAGATAAGACCAGGACACAAATCATTGTAAATCACATACACTAGAAGATTCTCTGCCTTCAGAAAAAACAAAGGAGCAAGTGAAGCCTCTGGTGCTGTGGACGGCTTCAGGGAGGAGGTGACCTGCAGATGGTCCCGAGCACAGGGTTTGACCCAGCAGAAGGAGGACAGTGCAAAGCACAGACTGAAGACAAGTCCCCAGGAGCCCAGGGAACCTGCCCACGGCCACCCATCGCTGATTGCTGCCCAACGGCTGGGCTCAGCAGCGGCGTGGGCCAGCGCGACACAGGGCCAGCCCACTTGGCGGAGTCAGAGGGGTGTCCTCTTCTCCTTCCAGAAACTGCCGGGCCTTTTCTAGCGCGTGAAACATTCCAGTTTCACACTAGAGGTCCTTAAAAGCTGTGCCTTTGTGAGGCGTCCTTTGTGAAAACACCTCTGTAACTGTCCTTGGGAGGCAGGGGAGTCACCTGAAGTTGTGACATCTCAGGGCTCCCTTGGGACATCATTCAACAAGGATATGCAGAAGGCAACACCCTTCTGGAGGTGGACAAGAAGCAGGTGCATGGGGCTCTGGGCCCACAGCAGGGGTGCAGGCCCGGTGGCCATCAGAAGACCCTCCTGCCAGGTTCTGTGTGCACCCGTGCCAGGACTGTCCCTCCCTTCTCCCGCAGAGCCTCTGTGTCCTCTCACCGGGCGGCCCTGACTCTCCTTCTCCCATGACCTCCTGTCTGGAGGCCATGCCCTGGCCTGTCTGTTTCTTGGCTGAGTGTTCTGAGGTCGCTCTCTATCTCGAAGCTGCAGAACGCAGGTTCTAAGGAGTGAGGGGGCACCCTGAGAGCACCCTCCCTTCCCTGGAGCTGATGCAAGGCTCACAGCAGGTACATAGGGCCCTAGTTCCCCTTTACTTCGCAGTTGGGAACCTGAGGCCTGGGGAGCGGGAGCTGCCCGTGTGAGGTCGTGGAGTGAGTCGGGCATCACCCAGAGCCCCAGCCCGCCTGCCCCCGCGGGGTCCTTGGCTCGGCTGCCTTAGACAAAGGCTCTTCTTTGAAGCGCCTGAGACAGAGCCCCTGGTTTCCGGCCCCAGCCCACCGGGAGGCACCCGCCTCGGCAGCTGTCTTCATTTGCTGCCCGCCAGCCGGGCCGGCCCGGGCCTTGGTTTATTGTCAGCTTCCTTGCCAGAAATATGCTCTAACAAATGCTGTAAACAAACGGGACAATTGCAGACCATCACGCCTGCATTTCTCTCTCATATGCATAAATTGGGGTGCGGCTGGGGCTGCCTGGCCAGCAGCCTCTGCTAAGCAAAAGCCCCCTCTGGACGTGGGCCTGACCAGAGCAGGCTCTTCCCCTCCTCTGAGCCCACAGCCCTCTGAGCCCGGGTCACAGACAGGTCCCGATGCTATCCAGCCTATCCATGGAGATGGTTTCTTCATTTATTTAGCAAACACTGACCTAGTGCTTGCTGGGGGTCAGCACTGTTCCAATATACCATGAATGTCCCTCATTTTATCCTCATAAAAACCTATGAGATAAGGCATCTCATGATCCTACTTTATAGAGAAGGAACCTGAAGTCCAGAGAGGTTGAGTAACAGGCCCAAAGACACACAGTTAATAAGTGGAGGAAGTGGAATTCCACCCCAGGCTGTAGGCTCCAGAGTGTAAGTCCTGGCCAGAGAGAAGTTTGGGAAGAGGGGTCCATGGGGCAGAGGACTTGGAGTCCTGAGGGAACAAAGAAGGGGACTCCAGACCATGGAAAAGCAGATGGCTGCCCTCCCTTGCACAGACCTGCTCTGGGCATAATTGCTGGGACTCTGGGAAGTCATGAGTACACACACTCTCTCCTTCCACGGACCTCAGAAGTGTCTGTGAAAGCTTAACTGCTATGGGCTGAATCACATCCCCCTACAATTCGTATGTTGAAGTCTTAACCCCCAGGACCCCGGAATGTGACATTATTTGGAGACAGGATCTTTACAGATGTAATCAAGTTAAAAGGAGGTCACTAGGGTGGGTCCTAATTCAATATGACTGGCATCCTCATAAGATTAGGACATGGATCCACATAGAGGAACAACCCTGTCAAAATGCAAGTAGAAGATGCTGTCTACAAGCCAAGGAAAGAGATTGCAGAAGAACCAGCCCTGCCACACCTTGATCTCAGACGTCCAGCCTCCAGGACGGTGAGAGAAGAAACATCTGTTTGTAAGCAATCCAGTCTGCAGAACATTCTGGTATGACAAACTATATAAATCAATCAGTGTAACTTCCTTCTCTCTCTTCCTTTCTTCCATCCATCCATCCATCCATCCATCCATTTATCCATCCATCCACTCATCCATTCATCCACCTACTCATCCATCCACCTACTCATCCATCCATCCACTCATCTTCCATCCATTCATCCATCCATCCATCCACTCATCCATTCATGCACTCATCCATCTATCCATGCATCCATCCATGCATCCATCCATCCATTAATCCATCCACTCCTCCATCCATCCACTCATCCATCCATCCATTCATCCATCCATCTACTTCATATGGTTTGGTTGTGTCCCCACTCACATCTCACCTTAAATTGTAATAATCCCCATGTGTCCAGGGCAGGGCCAGGTGGAGATAATTAAATCATGGTGGCAGTTTACCCCATACTGTTTTCATGGTAGTGAATGAGTCTCATGAGATCTGATGGTTTTATAAATGGGAGTTCCCCTGCACATGCTCTCTTGCCTGCTGCCATGTAAGATGTGCCTTTGCTTCTCTTTTGCCTTCTGCCATGATTGTGAGGCCTCCCCAGCCATGTGGAACTGTGAGTCCATTAAACCTCTTTCTTTTATAAATTACGCAGTCTCAGGTATGTCTTTGTTAGCAGCATGAGAAAGGACTAATACACCACTCATCCATCCATCCATCCATCCATCCATCCATCCATCCATCCATCCTTCCATCCATCCATCCATCCACTCATCCATCCATCCACCCATTCAATCATCCATCCATCCATCTACTCATCTGTCCATCCATACACTCATCCACTCAACCACCCATTCAATCATCCACCCATCCATCTACTCATCCATCCATCCATCCATCCATCCATCCATCCATTTGCCCACCTCCCTCCCTATTTAAAGGGCTTACAATATCAAAGCTGTTAGAGACCTTACTTGCTGGATGGAGCCTGGTCTAGCCCTTCCTCTGTAGGGATCTCCTGCAGGTGTCCCCAGGGCCTCTCTGTGAGCCACTCTGTTTGCAGATGCTCAGGCTGCCCTCTGCCCCACAGAGCTCTTCCCTCTTGCCTTGGGGTGTTCGTTGGGCTTGGCTCCTCCCCATGGGATGGCACTTGTCACAGGGAAGGAGCTCCAGTGTCTATGGCTGCCCCCAGCCTCCACAATCCCAGAGGGCTGCATGGGCCTCTATGTGAGGACCTGGTTCAGGGAAGGCCTTTTGCCACAGTGAGCTGCATCAGCCTGGACTGTCAGAGAAGCCCTCTTGGAGTGACTGCTGGGTTCAAGGGGGTAAGTAGGAGGTCTGGTTCCTTTTGCCTGGGAGACTCAAAGTTGACTGGACTCTGGACCTTTCAGGGCCCCTGCCACTTGCCCGGAGTGTATCTGAGGTCCCAGGGTGTGGCCTGAGAGCTTCTGGTGGGGACCCCTGAATTGAGTGAGGGCAGCCATCACAAGCCCCATTCTAATGGTGGCAGAGTGTGGACTCTGATGTGTGGACCGCTAGATCGGCTGAGTGGCACAGCCTCCTGGTGCCTCCTCATGTGTCAAATGGGAATCTAGTAACACTGGCTGCCCCAGTGGCTGCTCTGACGGAAGGAGGGGAGCTGGTCCTGGGCTTGCAGCTGTGCTTGGTGTGAACATGCTGTCTACAGCGTTGCCAGCAGAGCCCCATCTCAGCCTCATGCCCAGCACATTGTAGGTGCCTGGCAGCTGGTACACAGTTGCTAGCGGGCTGTGCACTCAGGCCTGGCTCTGTCCCTGGGCTGGGTGCAACTGGGGTGATCTGAGGGTTCCTTGGGAACCTGAGAGTTCAAGGGAACCTTGGGAATTGGAGAGGCCTGTGCTACCTCACAGTCTCCTCCTCACACTGCATTGTCTGCAGGCCCTTGGCAACTCCTGACCTCTCCGAAACTCTTCTGCACGATGAGGTCAGCAGGGCCCCTGCCGGCGTTCCACCCAAGCTACTGATCCCGCCTAGTGCTGGCTCAGAGCCAGAGTCATCACTGTGGTGACCTGAACACTTTGGTCCACGATTCATAGCAGGGAAGAGGAATTGAGTCTGGATGATGATGTCTGCAGACCTTTCCTAACTGTTTCACAGAGAAAAGCGTTGAGGGGTGCAGACCCCACCTCAGCTCCATCCTGAGGGTGGGACTGTCAGGTGAAGAGAAGCTCTCAGAGGACTTCTCAACTTCCCAAGACTCAGAGAAGAGGATACAAAGGGTCTGAGAGCCCTCCAGCCCTGTCTGAGCAACTTTTTTTTCAGCATGCCAAGGGGACCACAACATTGACTCTGGTCAGGGTTCTGGGTGCCCGTGACATCTGCAGCCACATACCCAGGGGCCCCCAGCTCCTCTCCACGCCAGCACAGACTCCTGGGAAGCTGACGGGGTCCTGGGATGTGCTCAGGGTCAGGCCTGTGGAAGGGCCCTAGCCAGTGTTGGGAACCGGCTGCTGGCTCCAGCCTGGGCTCACTGTGTGGCCCAGGCACGCCATGTCACCCTGCCTTCCCCTGGGAGAGAGGAGGCCAAGGCAGCCAGGGAACGCCTCTTTGTCTTGGTGCCCATGGCTGTCAGATAAAGCCGTTGAGGCAGCCGCAAGTGGGGCATCCAGACTGCTTTTCCAGCCACACCAGGCCTCGCCCCACTGTCCCGTTTGCCCGAAGGGGGCTGATGAGTTTAGTAATGTTTACCGAGCACCCGCCCACCTTGTGGAGCTGACAGCCAGGGAGAGGAGTCGGCTGCAGACTTTGCCCTCACAGGCAAGACAACCACACCTTGAACTCTGACTCAAGGAAGAGAGTGGGCAGCTCACCAGAGAGGCCAGAGGAGGCAGCAGGAAGGTGGGGTCTCTCCAGCCAGGGGCTTCCTGAAAGAGCTGCCTTCTGAGCAGGCCCCCCAGGCTAGGGAGATGTGCACCTGCCGGGCTGGGCAGGAGAGGGTGGCCCAGTGGAGGACCCAGCATGGGCAGCGGTTTGGAGGTGGCAGGTCCCAAGGGAAGTGGAGGGTGTGTGTGCATTCTGAGGAAGATAAGGCTACGTGCAGAGGCCGAGAGTGCAAGCCAAGAGGCTGGAGGCTGTGACCCTCAGGCTCCCGGCGGCCAGGCAAGGAGGAGAGGAGAAGATGCCACACTAGAGAAGCTGGCCCACACCACCCCTTTGTCTTCTCCTCGCCTGCAGCACCCTCCTCTCATCCCAAATGTGCACAACAGGGCGTTCTTCTGCTCATAAGAATAATACATGTTGATTGCAAAAGCAATCAGAAAACAGAGAAGAATTAGGGCACCGCAGGCAACCTCGGCAGAGATCATCAGAGCTCACATGCTCACACTTAGATGTAGTTCCTTCTGGTCTCTTTTATGTTCTTTCACACATATCCCACCCACTTGTTTTTTCTTTTCTCTTTCTCTCCTGTCTCTTTTTTTTTTTTTTTTTTTTTGAGACAGAGTCTCACTTTGTCACCAAGGCTGGAGGGCAGTGGCGCGATCTTGGCTCACTGCAACCTCCACCTCCTGGGTTCAAGGGATTCTCCTGCCTCGGCCTCCCGAGTTGCTGGTATTGCAGGTGCCCGCCATTATGCCCGTCAATTTTTTGTATTTTTAGTAGAGACAGGGTTTCGTCACATTGGCCAGGCTGGTCTTGAACTCCTGACCTCAAGTTATACACTGGCTTCAGCCTCCCAAAGTGCTGGGATTACAGGCATGAGCTACCGCACCCGGCCCATACTTGTTTTTTCTAAGTCACATCACAGTGTTGTTTTGTAACTTTATATTTTCATGTAAAAACATATGATATCTTGCCATCGGATTGCTGGTTTCTCTTTTTTTTTTTTTTTTTTTTTTTTTTGAGACAGAGTCTTGCTCTGTCACCCAGGCTAGAGTGTAGTGGCACAATCTCGGCTCACTGCAGCCTCCGACTCCTGGATTCAAGTGATTCTCCTGCCTCGACTCCTGGGTTTAAGCCATTCTCCTGCCTCAGCCTGCTGAGTAGCTGGGATTACAGGTGCTCGCCACCACACCCGGCGAATTTTTGTATTTTTTGGTAGAAACATGTTGACCAGGCTGGTCTCAAACTCCTGACCCCAGGGTGATCCTCCCCACCTCAGCCTCCCAAAGTGCTGGGATTACAGGCATGAGCCACCTCGCCTGGCCTAATTGCTATTTTTTAGGAACATATTCCTTTGTGAAATGTTAAAACACATCCATCTGGGGAAGTAAGATGCCAGCCCAGCCCTAAGCAGAGGTGTGAGTGAGGAAAGACAGGAGCAGGCCCTCAGGGTGCAGGAGGCAGGTCCCCAGGGACATGCAGAGGCTTGGGCTCAGCACGGGGTGGAGGCGGGGGTGCAGGGCCTCCCCAGGGGTAGGGACTCTGATCCCTCTCGGTACCTGTGCAGAGAGTCAGCAGGACGGAGGACCAAGCAGCAACTTTCCAGCCTCCACTCCCTTGTTGGGCTGTTCCCTTCTCCTATCTTACTGCCCCACATGGCTGGCCCTCATCCTCTGGGAGCCTCCATTTGTCTGATCATTCTATCCACTAAGGGGTCCCCCAGCAATATCCTACCTCACCCCCAGTCTGTTTTCTATGGAGCAATGGCATAACCTGCAGCCATTTTGTTATTCATTTGTTAGCAGCCCCTCTCAGACCCATGGAGAAAGAACTGGCACCCATTTTGTCCAGGGCAGTGCCTGGCACGAAGCAGGCAGGTGCTTGTCAGACAGGTATTGAATGAACCTTTCCTTGCCCCATCCCCACCACAGGGGCCACGGGCTCAGAAGGGCCCTGCACATGGTTGGATGTTCTGATTGTCCTGGAAGGAGGGTCTTGCATTTTCATCTTGCACAGGGCTCCACAAATCTCGTAGCTGCCCTGCTGTTCCCACATCCTGGCCCTTAAAAAGTCATGGGCAAGAACCCTCCTATCCCAGGCTGTGGCGGCTTGGGGCCCATTCCTTTCCTGAGCCCAGTTTCGCCCTGCAGGGTGCAGGGTGCTGGCTATGAGTCCTTCTGCCCCACCGCACCTCAGCCAGGTGAGGACAGGGTCGGGGTCTTCATCCCTTCAACCTTGACCTCTGCTCTTCCCTACAGGCAGCCAGGTTGTGACAGCCTGTGAGGACCTCTTGGCTCCCAGAGCCTTCTCTCTCCTGGAATAGAGATGACACAGTGCTGTCATTGAACTCAACCTGCAAAAACGATCTGTTGCAAAGCTCATAGGAAATAATGGAGCAATGTTACACGATAAACTGTAAAGTGTGGTGAGCAAGTGAACAAGTGTCCAGGACCCAGCGAAGCCCCAGGCTACTGGGCTAGGAGTCAGATGAGAAGAGGCAGAGGGCAACCTCCTGTAGGATCTAAGGCCTCCATGTGCTCAGCCCATGGCTGTCGTCACGGTGATGTGTGCATGTGATGTCTCTGGGCCATCCTTGTTCTTGAACGCAGGCAGAGTCCCATGGTGATGTGGCATGTCACGAGCTGAAGTGGGGGCACCTGCATGCAGGCTTGTGAACCAGCTAGACAGCCTTTGGACCTTTCGGAGCCTCACTTTCCCACACTGAGAACTGGAGTGGAATTCCCAAGGTGCTGGAGGTTGAAAGGCTTTGAGAATCTAAAACGCTTTGCAGAAAGCAAGACCCTCTGTGTGAGTTAAGAATGCTCACTCAGTCCCAGCAGGTACTCAGAGGGATCCTTTTATTTCTCCAGAACATTCTGCAGGTGAGCTGGGGAAGCCCACTGTCCCTGGCCTCACCCCTGAGCCCGAGCCTTCAGCCTGGGAATGGTCTGGCCTCTTCCTTGCCGGCCCTCCAGCCTGGCCTCGCAGGACCCTGGGCGGGAACCCAGGAACCCTCACCCGCTATGTGCTTCCCCAAGAAGCGCTCCCTGTGGCCTAATTTGAGAAAACAATGGGCCTCAATCCATATTAATGACCCTCGAGGGACCCTTTGTCCTCGGTGCACAGGCTGTAATCAGCGGGGCTCTGGGAGCTCTGGCCTAATTTGGAGGGACAGGTTTTATCATCACCCTTGATTCGGGTGACCCAATCTGACAGGCCCACGACCCCCTGTATGTGGGGTCCACGTCAGAGATAGGCTTCCTCCCAGCGGCCCACCCTGGCGGGCTGGGGAGAGGGAAGGGGGAGGTGGTGGCCATGGGGGAATTTCAGGGTGAAGAAGGGGTCACAGCCAGACCCCCGCCTGGATGGGCCTGTGATCGGGGTCTCGGGAGATGCAGGATATTGATTAGATCAGTGAATGGTGTGGAGGCAGCTCTCCCCGGGCACGTGCTCCCAACCACCCGCCAGCAAGCGTCTGTTGCCTGCCGGCGCCAGGGCTGGGTGGGTACTCTGGGACAGGCTGGCCTCCAGGGAGAGGCCAGGCAGGAGACAAGGGGCTGGCTCCAGGGACTGCCAGGAGGGCCCCAGGGAAGGGGAGCCGGGAAGCATTTTGGCTGCCTCCGGCCTGAAGTCGTGAAAACGTGTTTGCAGGTTAGGGCCCTGGCATCCTCGTTGCACCATTTGAGCACCTATGGGGTGCCAGATACATGACAAAGGGCCACCTCATTTAATGCTTCCCTCAACCTTCCCAGGCCCTGATCCCCATGCTCTGGGTCAGGAGGCCCATTCGAGGTCAAGGGGTGGGCGAAGGCTGACGAGACAAATCCAGGGACTAGCTCCTGAGCCCTGAAACCTGTCCTCACCCACCCAGGAGTCCCCTGCACGCTCTCCAGGGTGTGCGGTGCGTGGCTGCTGGGTTTGGGTGCATTAGAGCCTGAGGCAAGGGTTTGAGTCTGAATTCTTGCTATGGACTGAATGCGTGCATCCTCCCTAAATCCATATGCTGAAGCCTTAACTCCCAGTTTGATGGCATTAGGAGAGGGGCCTGTGGAATGTAGTTGAGTCCTGAGGGTGCGGCCCCATGATGAAATTAGTGCCCTGATAGGAAGAGGCCCAGAGAACCGGCTCTGTCTCTGCTCTCTGCCGCACGAGGACCCCACAAGAAGACGGCCACCTGCAAACAGCCATTGAATCTGCCAGTGACTGGGTCGTGGACTTCCAGCCTCTAAAACTGTGAGAAATAAATGTTTGCGATTTAAACCGCACAGTCTGTGGTGTTGTGGTGGCAGTCTGAACTGACGGAGACAGCATCTGATTTGGGAAGCGACCCCGGGAAGCAATGGGAGGGGACGAGGCTGGTTCCAGGGGGTTGGAACCGGAGGGTCTGCGCAAGGCCTCTCTGCTTCCTGGGGTCGGCAGCTGCTGGGCACCTGCTCTCAGCATTGGCTCTGTGCAGGGACAACTCAAACCTCTGTTCCCACCACTGCTGCCCATGGCCTGTTGGCTGGAGCCTAGCCTCTGTGGGGCAGGAGGTGCGCATGTCCAGGTGAGGAACAGCAAAGTCACGAAGCAGAGGGTGTGGATCCGGGAGTGGGGAAGGCCTGGGAACCGTGGCACCATCCATCACGCCATCCTCCAGGTTTCCTCACTTGCTTTTGGGACAACCCTGAACTCCTCAAGGAGGCAAGGAAGGCCTCCTGGACCTACCCCTACCTGGCCACCTCTGGCTGTGCCATCCCGACACGCGGGTTCAGGCTTCTGTCTCCTCCAGAACCATTACCCTGCTGTGCCCATCCTGCCAAATCCTGTGTGTGATTTTTGCCCGGGTCCCCTCATCCATGAAGCCTTCCTGGACCCCACTCTTAGGGCAGAACACCCCTTGTGTGCCCCGAACACCCCTTGCACCTTCTGCAGAGCTCCTGAGCAGCCGTCCCTCCACCCCCACCTCTGAGGCTTCTTTGTGCTCACCTGGCCTGCGGGGTCATGAGCTTTGGGGCTCAGCAAATTCTGCTGGGCCCTGGAGGCAGCAAGGTAAGCAAATTAAATAATAATAAATCATAAACAAGATCCCTTAAATAAGGTAATTTACCCTAACATCCCCAAGACCCAGCAAAGCCTCTGGCCCACGGTAGGAGCCCCCTACCCTCCAAAAATCGCGGCATAAACACAGATGAAGGAGATGGGTAGACAATTCCTATTCTGGAGTTTTTGGATCCAGAGGCGAGGCAATCTTTACAAATATGGTCAACCTGTGTCAGCCAAACAGCCCGAGCCCTGGCCTACTTCCCAGCCCTGTGCTCATCTGGAGGGGGAGACCAGAGTGGGTGAAACAAGGTTCCCACTCTAGAGACATTGTTGGAGATGAGACTGTGTTTCTGTCAGGCAAGGGTGTTATTGATTTGATTTAGTTCGTTTCCATTCAACTCAGTTAATTCAATTCAGTGCAACCCAGTCTCATCCAGTCCAACTGAGCAAAGGTTTTCCAAGTACCTCTGAGGGTGGCACGCTAGCCTGGGTCCTGTCTGCACTGTGAGATGTAGAGGAAGTGCCTCCTTGTCTGCCTTCCTGGCCCTTCCAATTCAGTGGGGCTGGAGTCCACAGGACACAGGAAATTGTCAGAGGTGGGCCAGTAAAGTAGCCAGGGACATGGGCTCAGGTCTGGGTACCATGTTTTCCTGGGAAAGCTTTTGCATTCCCATGGGCTCACCTGACTAGAGCAGGGAAGAGGCCACGTGGTCCTTGTCTGTCTCCTAGCCTGTCTCTGCCATGCGATTGGAAGCTATGTGAAGGCTGGCTCCCCGCCCTGCTTTCTGGGGCTCCTCTGCACAAATCTCAGGGAATGAATGATGCTGTGAAGTGGGGCTTTCCACTCCCTTTTGCAGAGCTCTTTCTGCTACACTTCGCTGTCTCCACACTACAGGCTGGCATGGTCAGGACAGGCTTCAGGACAGGGGGTACTTGAGCTGAGCCTCTAGGGTAGGGAAATAATTGATACTGGAGAAAAGACAGAAAGACAGCAACTGTGTGAACAGTGGCCTTTTTAGCTTCCTGGCACTGTAGATGCAATTAATTTCTGCATTACAAACTATCCCAAAACACAGGGCTTAAAACAATGTCTGAATCTTTAGCTTGGCAGGTGAGGCTGGGCTCAGCTTGCGGTTTTCTGCTTTGGGCTGGGCTCACTGGTGTGTCCAGCATCAGCAGCAAGTCAGGTAGGCAGCATCACTGATATTGCCTGGGTTCTTTCTCATCTCTGGGCTTTGGCTGGAACAGCTAGACCAGCTTGGCTTGGCTCCACAAATTCGTAATTCTCTTGCAGGCTGCCAGGGCTGTGTGGAGGTATGAGAGACCACAGGGCAGCACGCAAGGTCCCTGGAGGCCTGAGCTAGAGTCAACACTCTGCCACTTCCACCATATTCTGTTGGTCAAAGTGAGTCATACAGCAAGTCCAGGTTCAGGGTGGGGAGACATAACCCCATTCTCCATGGGAGACGCTGTAGAGTCTCTTTGCAAATGGCATGGCTGGGTAGGGTGTTTGTTCTCAGTCTGCTCCCTCAATTCTTCCACAAGAAGGTACCAGCTTGGGGCGAGCTCCTACCTGCCACAGTGCCTCTGCCCTTTCACCTTGCATCTCCAGCTGGCACACAGCCTCAGAGCCCATCTTGCTGGTTTGTCTATACCCAGGCCTACGGGGGCAGGCCTGTGAGAATGTTGTGTCCTGGTGCCAAGACGGAGGCTCCACACTGGCCAAGAGGCCCTGACATGGAGTCTTGGTTTCCCCAGGGAAAGGATGCCAGAGCAGGGCAGGCCCTTGAAGACAGGCTCTTCTTCTTTGGTCCCTCCAGGGCCCGGCTATCTGGAAGACTGGCCTTGTTCTTCCTCCAGGCACAGTGAGTGATGACCACAGAGGTCTGGGGACCACGTGCAACTCTGTGGCCCAGGCTGGCTCCTGGGTCAGCTCTGCTCTGCTAGCTGCTGAAGACCAGCTGGAGGGGAGACTGAGGCCTGCCTTTCACAGCCTGCTGCTCCTCAGAGGGGAGGCTCATGAGGGCAGGCAGGCAGCCACATGGGGGCTGGAGATGGACTCTGGGCCTCAGTTTTCCCATCTAATCAATAAAGCAATTGGACAAGGTGACCTTCAAGGCCCTTACCGCTGGAAGCCCTCAATCACTGGTGAGCGATTGCAGAGCAGGGGTCCACAGCAGTCATGGGGTGAACACTGCATTGTGTGTGGAGCCAGGGTGTGGAGCTGGGCTGTAGGGGGCTTTGAGTTTGTCTGGTTGAACCCCCAATTTTCCAGAGTTGTCAAATGTGTGTAGGCTCAGCCTCACCCAGCCAGCAAGAGGGAGGCCAGACTCAGTCACAGGCTGACGACTCCCCCCACCCTGGAGTCAACGCCCTTGCATGGGCCGAGTCCCAGCACTCGGAGGGAATGGAGAGTTACGAAGAGCAGGGCCAGACGGCTGGCGATGGTGCGGTCACACAAGGCCAGCCTCAGTAGGTGTCAGGGTTTGGTTCAATGCTATGCTGTCCCCGCCGAACAGCCTGCAGCAGTTTTGGGAAATACAGGGGTCTGCATTCTCACTTGGCACGGGGTCCTGCAGCAGATGCAGCAGGTCCTGCTGGGGATCACGACATCAGGTGGGACCCAAGGAGCAGGCAGAGCCACCTTCACCCCCGCCCCCCACCTGCACCTGCCCATTCCCCACTCATTAAAGCACCCGTCAGAGTGGGAATGAATGCATGTGAGTGAATGAATGAATGACACCATGTAGGTAGCCGGGTTTGACTTTGATAGCCATGCACATGGAAGCCATGGGAAGGGTGTGTTTAGGGCTTTGTAATTCAGACTCTGGTGGCAGTTGCTGCCTCTTGGTCACCCGCAGGGCAGGGGCTGGGGCTGGGTGGGACAACGCAGAGCAGGGCAGTGTCGCCCCAGGAGTGTGGCCAGGCTCATCTCCTCCATACCTACTTCCTCCCAGCTCTTGAGTTCCTCAGTTTCCCTTCCAGCTCCTGAAGGCCGGCTCCCTCTTGCCCCTGTAACCCTCTGCTCCCCCTCGCCCCTGTAGCCCTCTGCTCCCCATCTCCTAGTCCCCCCTGCCCCCATTCTCACCCTCCCGGGCCCGCGATGGGGGGTGAGAGCAGGGAAGGGGCCGGCCACCAGCCCTGCCAGCCGAACTGGCCCCGGCCCGTGGACCAGGTGGCGCGGTGGCTGCCCGGCGGCGCGGGCAGCTTTCATCCCGGGCCGGGGCCTGAGAAAGCGTGGGGGCTGCTTTATCCCGGCCGAGCCAGCGGCTCCTGAGAAGCATTGAAGGCGCATTACTCAGACTGACACATTCCGTTTCCCTCGGCGAGGACAATGAGGGAGGGCCAGTGCAGGATATGGCGCTGGCCTTGTGCGCGGCTGAAGGTTTTTTGAGAAAAATGTAATAGATCACAATAGAGCACTTTGTTGTCGTCGAGGGTATTGGGATGGGGCCGGGACGCTGCGGGCTTCATCATTACTATGATGAGAGGAGATTTAGTGCCCTCTTTCTTTCCTCTGTCAGGGAGAACAATGTGTGAGGAAAGCGGAGGTTTCCCATTATAAATCACCGTAAGCCCCATGGAAATCCCTCCCCACCCTGGGGTTTGAGTGGGGCAGACACTGAGCGCGGGGCCCCGCGGCCCTTGCTGCCCGCAGCCGGCTCCGGGGCCGCCTGGACGGCGGGCGGCGAGGGGGCCGGGGGTGCGCGGCCTCCCTGGGCCTGCTCAGCGCCCACCATGGCCTCCCCCAGGCCCCCACCCGTGGGAATCGAGGCTCCGGGAAGGCCCCTGCTCTCCACCCCGAAAAGCAGGAATAGTCATGGAAAGTGAGAACACCGGGCCTGCCCACCCGTCAATGAAAGCACGGGGTGCGCAGAGCTCGTCCTAGGACTTGGGGGCCTGGGGGGTCTGGGGGGCTGGGTCTGAGAAAATGCCTTGTGTCCGGCTTAGCGCGTCCCAGGCGGCCCCAGCACCGCAGGGCCTGCTGATCTCTGCTCCCAGTCCTCATGCTTTGCAAAGAGAAAAATGAGGCCAAGATGAGCCCCAGTTATTCCACCTATAGAAGGGAGCTCCACCACGAGGACCCAGGTCTCCTGGGCCCAAATCTCCTTCCCACGGGGCAGTAAGACCAATCCTTCCTCAAGGGCCATCGGTCCCGGAAACAGGGTGGCCGACAGCTTCCCTTTGTGCAGGGGGCTTCATTCTGGGAGCTTCTTACTCACCTGCCCCGCAGCCTCACCCAGGAGCCGCTCCCATTCTGCCATGGAGAGAAACCAGGGGGAGTGGCAGGACGGGAACTGGAAATGGGGCCTCCTGACCTCCCTCCAACTGACAGCAGGATCTTTGCAGAAGGGCCAGAGACCACCCGTCTGCCAAAAGACTGGGCCTTTTAGTGGATTTTAGAAAGGGAATTGGGTGAGAATATCATCTATTATTGCAACCCTCCCAGTGCGGCTGGGCTGTGTCCCGTATTCGAACCCATGAAACAGACGGATGTTCACCCTAAAGAACACAAATGAAGACTTGTTCCGGTGGAACTTTTTCTGCTGCCAAAAATTCCAGGTCAGGTTTTGATGCCAAGTAAGTTATGAGAAAATTCTGGGATTCAGAGGTTTTTGGATTTCAGGATTTGGATAAGTGAGGTGGGTTTGTGTTACTGTCCGTACAGCTATTTTTATTATCTGACAGCTTGGTCCCCAAAGACACCTAGTCTCTGCTAATGATGGCTTATGTGGTCTGACTTGAGCCCCAGTTATTCCACCAATAGAATGGAGGTGATCATTGCATCTGCTTACAGAGCTGTTAAAAGGATCAAATGAGGCCCAGCACGGTGGCTCACACCCATAATCCCAGCATTTCGGGAGGCTGAGGCAGGAGGATCACTTGAGCCCAGGAATTTGAAACCAGCCTGGAGAACACAGTGAAACCTCATCTCTACAAAAAAATAAAGAAATGAGCTGGGCATGGTGGCAAACGCCTGGGGTCCCGGTCACTTGGAAGGCTGAGGCTAGAAGATTGCTTGGGCTTAGGAGGTCGAGGTTCAGAGACTCGTGATTGTGCCACTGCACTCCAACCTGGGCAACAGAGCAAGACCTTGTCTCGGACAAAACCAAACAGATTAAATACAATCACTGCTAGGAATGTGTGTAGCGTCCGGCCTGGCCCACCCTAAAAATGCAATGTGTGTTGCTGCTATGATTACTACGATTGCCCCAGGAGGGTCAGAGTTCACCAACCAAATGAGGGGCTTAGCTGTGCCCACAGCCTCTCCCCCTGGGTCTGTGGCTGCTTTGAAGGAGCCTCAACTTATGACCCAGGCTTACTTCACCCCTTTCTACCCTCTGTGATCCAGTCACCCAAAGTCCCCTCCAGCTCAGCCCTGGTCTGTGATTTCCACCTCCGGGTTTCCGGTCCTTCCTTCATCTCATCCCCCGGCTTGAAATTCTTGTCCTCACCGTCACGTGTTCTGGAACTGTCTTTCTTCCATCAGGGAGCAGCTCAGCTGTTCTTTCTCCAGGAGGAGGGCCCTGGTATCCACAGGGAGTTTCGGTTTCCTGGGGGCAGGAGTGTGTCCAGGGGCTCACAGCGGGTGTGTGTGCGTTGGAAAGAGTTTCAAAGGCGGCCCCGGAGCCCCTGCCCAGACCTGCAGAGATAGAATCTCTGGAAGCGGGCCTAGAAACCTGCACTGTACACCCGTCTCCGACCATTTAAAATACACCGTGGCCTTGACCCCGGAACTCCTGGCTCCCGCCGCCCCGTGTCCGCTTCCACCACAGCGAGGCAGCGTCAATGGCATCCCGTTTCAAGTAGAATAAAATCAACCTGCTTTCCATGTCTGCTCCTGCCAAGGCCTTCTCCCTCCTTCCCTTCCCCACCAGGCTCCAGCCACTGCACCACGCTTGGTCCCACCTCAGGCAGACCCTGGCCGCCCAGAGTGTCTCAGGAGGCCACATTCCCCTGCTTGAGGCCTCAGCCCCAATAAAACCACCTTGCACTGAGGTTTCTGCAGCTGGCCTGCCTGGCTTCAACTTCCCAGGCTACCCCTTATGAGCTGTGGGACCCTGGGCAGGTCACCTTGGCTCTCTGTGACTTAGCTTCCTCATCTGTGGAATGGGGGAAGTAACAGAACTTTCTCCTGCGGTGAGGATGAAAATGGCTTTGACACATTCAAGGTACTGAGTTTGTGCTTAGGAAACACTAAATGCTATGACTCCCTGACCACCCTGTCACGTTGTACCCCATTTTTCTATCTTATTACGGGTTTATGTGCTTCCTGTCTGTCTCCTCCATGAGAATGGAGTCTGTGGCAGACACAGTATCTACTCAGTTCACCGCCTCATTCCAAGCACCTACCACAGTGCCTGGCCCACAGGAGATACACAGGAAACGCACGGAGTGAATGAATAAATGAATGAATGAGTGGACAAACCACTTCCCCAATACCTAGCTCAGTGCATGGCCTATGACCAGTGCGGGCCAATGCTTGTTGAATATGACCTATTAGTAAATCAGTAAAACTGCTCTTACCCTAAGGAATTCTGTGCCCTTTGTCGTGGTTACTCCCGGAGCCCTGTCTTGCAGAGGACACCCAGGTGGGTCTTTTGCCCAATTTGTACTTGGCTCTGCTGGCTTTGACATGAAGACCACCATCTTCCAGAAACGCCTCATTTTCTTGGGAGCACCTTCATCCCATCCTTCCCACCTCTAGCTGCTTCTTCCCAGTGCCCTCTCTCCTCTCTTCTGTCTGTGTTTGGGTCAGTGTTCTAGTACCAGGGCAGAGTGAGAATCTGGATGGTGAGGTCAGGGCTGACGGTTTTCTCCAGGTCTAGAAGCTGAGACCAGCTCCCCTGAAATGTACACATCTCAGTGTCTGTCCGCCTGGGTCCTGGCAATGTGCCCACCTGGGCTCCAGGGCCCAGACTCTGAGACTCTTCAGGGCCTCCCTGAAGGGCGGCTCTGACTCTGGCCTCTAACTCACCTTGCCTTGCTGACTCTCTAGATAAGGCCCCTCTGATCAGAAGCTCATTTTCATAAACTACAGCCCCATTCCCTAACCCCACCGCACCGCCTACTCACGTAGGTCTCCTGTTTTCCTAGACACCTTGACCCCTGGGCTGGATAACCCCTGCAATGGCCACTTTCCTTATTCGTACATTGCAAGTTTCTTCTGTGGGATAGGTGGTCTTTGCTTCTTGGTCTCCTGTTATTGACTATTGTCCTATCATCCTATCCTGGAAAACCCCAGGGGGAAGATAAGGATATGCTGTTTGTCCTGACCTTCCCTCGGCCTTTCTCTCTGCGTGAGGATTAGCTACAGGCACCTGCAAGGCAAAGGGTGCTTCTAAGGCGCTTGCCTCCTAATCCTAATGAGAACCACGGTGCATGAGTCACCTTCCAGCAGAGCCAGCGAGAGGTGTTCTGCCCTGCCCTTCCCTAACCTGTGCCTGACATCACTTTCCCTGGCACTGAGCTGGATGTCCCCACTTCTCCCCAGGTCCCCAGCCCTCTCTCTTCCCTTCTCTCCACCAAAAGGCTAAAAAGTTAAACTGCCTAAAGGCAAGGTTCCAGAACACTGACTCCTGGGGAGGTGGATTACCTGTCCTCCCGGCAAAGCGCAGGACTCGCAGTTTGGCAAGCTTCCAGCAGCAGGGAGTTCGGATGGCTCTGTGGGGAGCCTTTTGGTGGTAGCCTTTTGCTTTTGTCAACTTTGGCAAACAATTGCACAGTGTCTCCTGGTTGTTCTGATGTGCATTTCTTTGGCAATGAGGTGGAGTACTTTTTCTCCAGGTGGCCGTCTTTGTTCCCACTGAATTTGGTTTCTCCTCCAGGGCTCAGGTGAGATTGCACTCCACACCAGCTCTGAGAATGGGTGTGGCCACGGGACTTTTTTTGGCCAAGGAGGTGCAAGTGAAAGCAGTGTGTGTTGCTTCTGGATGGAACTTTAAGAGCCAGTAAATGTCCTCTCCTTCCCCTGTCCCTGGTCCTCCTGCGATCTTAGAGCCTGGGCTGAGATTGAGCCTCCGAAAGCCTCTGCTCTAGACTGCTGGGAAGAAAGGCCTGGGACTCTCGCTTGCCACGGAGTGTGAGCAAGAAACAGACATCGTGGTTGAAGTCACTCAGCTTTGGGGAGGATGCTTTTTACTGTGGCATAACCCAGCCTATTCACCAGGCCTCTGTTGGCTGCCTGTATTTCTTAGTTTTTCCATTGTTTGTTTTTCTTGTCCTTTGTCCTGTTCTGTTGATTTATAGTATTTTTTTCCTTATATTAAAAATATTAAGTCTTATTAATGGAATTATTTTGTCACCAGCTGAAAATCTCCTTAAACAGGTGATTGGACCTAAGATTGGACTACTGCCAGAAAGAATGGCATAGATTCAACTGTTCCAAAATGTGAATTGTCATTTTTAGTAAACCTCTTTCAACATTTAGCCAACACAGCGCTAAGTCTGATTTGACTCGTTGGGTTACCTGCGGGTACATGTTTCAACTACTTTATCTCCAAGGGTCCTCCAGGAAGCCTCTGCATTCAAAGCTTGGTGTTCTGCTTCTGTTGGCCCCTGGAGCTCCTTAATTAATGTTTTTTTTTTAAATAATCAGGTTTGGCTGAAATTATTACAGCAGCCTTTCTCAATGAATGGGCTGTAGAACACAGTGCCATGAAACCAGCTCCTGAAAAACACTAGATCTGGAAAATAGGGTTTCATGGCCCAGAGTTCGGGGAACCGGGCATGAGAGCTGAGTCAGCATCTTTGGCTGTGAAAAATCTCTGCTTAATGCTGGGTGCCACGGGCTCCACAGCCTCTTTGCCATGGAATATCTTCTGGGGTATCACTGACTTGCACCATCATGAAATGAGCGTCGTGTGGAACACAACCTTGGGGAAAAGTTTATCTAAGGAATAAAATTACAGGTCCAGATCACTTATATAACTGGCGCTTAGAAGCAGAGCCCACCCACATTATTTTTTGAGGACCCCCATGGCTGATGGTGAACCCCTGCTGTGAGGTGGGTGGCTTCCCTTCAGCCCCACGGCTTGTTGGGGGGCACCCTCCACCCCACTGTCGCCTTGGGGTGAGGCTCCCCATGGAGCCATCCGAACTCCCTGCTGCTGGAAGCTTGCCAAACTGCGAGTCCTGCGCTTTGCCGGGAGGACAGGTAATCCACCTCCCCGGGAGTCAGTGTTCTCTAACTTGGCTGCACACGAGAATCACCTGGAGAGCCTGAAAAACTTTTCATGCCCAGACCGCACCCCGGACAGATTAGATCAGAACTGGGGGTGGAACCCAGCGCCCAGTAACTTTGTAAACTCCCAGGTGATTGCAGCTTGCAGCCAAGTCTGAGCACCAGGCTCCAAGTGGGTGCTTCTGTAACTTAGTTCCAACAGGAAGGAGGGCAGGGGCAGGGGATGGGGACTTTGCAGAATCTTGTGGGATTCTGCAAAGTCCCCATCCCCATGGGAATTGCAAGGTTTGGATTCCACTATGCCCCACCCTTGAAGCTGTGCTCAAGCCTCTTCAGGCGCAGCCACCAGACAGCTGCAGGCCCCTCTACCTCAGCTTATCCCTTGCAGGGGGCCTGAGCCAACCTCTTGTCCCCAGGGATGCTATGATTAAAATGGGCCAGAGGCATCCCTGTGTGTGTGCTGGGACACTGTCCAGTTGCTATTCATGCTGACACTGTCAACATGATCTTGATAAGGAGTTCCTCTTCTTTTTCAGAAGTAGCTGTAGCCCAGTGTCTCCCAGCAGCTTGTTAGTTTTATCCCATGCTCCTTGTAAATTCAATGGCAGGGTGTGTTTTCCTTTTCACATTGGCTGCCGGGGAACTCAGAGTCAATTTTACTACTACATCACACAGTACACATTGAGGACTTAGGGCATGTATTTTGACTTCTGCTTCATCTTATGTTTTCCCCACCTACTAAAAATCACATTGTATTGCCTGCATTTTTGTCATTTTGTAAGCCTCCTGGAATCCTCTTTTTGTGACAAAGTAGGGACGTAAAGTCACAAATTCACAAATAAAAGACAGGCTTCTTTTCTCTAGTTGTTCTTTAGTTGCGGAGCTGTTAGCTCCTCTCTCTTTGCTCCGGCCCCACCCATCACCCACTCAGCAGTGGCTCCAGCAGAGCTGCAGCTCCCGCGGCCCCTGGCTGGGCCTCCCAGTGGTCTGCGGACTCCTGCTCCCAGCACAGGGAGGACTTCACTCTGCCCTCTCCACAGTCCTCCTTCTTTTGGAAACCTTTCCTGGTGAGACTTGCTGCCAGGTAGAGCCACACTTATGTTGTTGTTTCATGGCTTTGTCGCAGTGGGTCCACAAAACTCTCCCTTTCACCCCAATGGCAAGGTTCAGGTTGGCAGCAGCCCACTCTTATTTCTCTCTGTACCCCCTGGGTGGGGTCCCGGGCACAGGGCATGAACCCTGTGGGGCACCAGGGAGTTGTCTGCTGAGCGGCTCCAGAGTCTCCGAGAGGCTGTGCCCCCCAAAAGTCAGTTTTATGCTGGGTGGGGGCCTGTGGGCAGCCTGGCAACCCCAGGTGTGGTGGGATTGATGATGCTCTCAGATGGCACAGGTTATGAACTGTCCTGGCTCCACCCAGGCCCTGCTGCTTAGGAGCTGTGTGACTCTGGGTGCCTTTCTTGCCCTCTCTGTGCTTTCCTTTTCTCATAAGCAAAATGGGTAAGGAGAGTAGGCTCTTTATGGGGAGAGAACAAGAACGGGCAGATAAAGCCCAGGCAACCAGCACAGCCTCTGCTACCCTGAGGATTCTCTGGGGGCAGAAGACTCTCTGCTCCTTAGAGGCTGGGCAGGCAGAGGCCCCTGGTGTTGTCTGTACTCCAGGAGTGAGAACAGCCACAGGCTGAGACAAATTGCAGAATGGTCTTGGGAACCAGGCACCTGCTGTGTGCCGGGGCCAGCCACAGATCCCTGCCGGGCCTCTGTTTCCCCACCTGCCCTGCTGGGGGGAGTGGGACTGGCCTTGCAGGAGGGTGAGGCTGAGGCCAGAAGGGAAGAAATGAAGCCTCGAAGCTGTGCCGGCCTCCAGCAGCTGGCCCGTGTGTGATGATTTGGGGGTGGGGGATGGCTCTGGGGGTTTCTGGCTTCAACCCTCTAGGCTTCCCCTCCTGGTACCCAGCCTGGCCCCTGTTGTGGAGGACCAGGCTCCTAGCCTGGAACCCCAGAAGCCAGCTTGGACCCATGTCCTCCACTCAACTGGAGGCAGGCTGGCCTGGCCCTGAGCTGTTAGCTGTCGGGGCAGCTGGCTCCAGAGGTTGTTGCCATGGAAACCCAGACTGATGTTCTCCTAAACAGCTCAATTATTTGTGGTTTTTCTGTTGAAGATCTCAGCTGAGCAGGCCAGGACGGTGGCTGGGGTGGGATGGGGGCTGCAAGGCTGCTCAAGGAGGGAGTCCCCTGCGAGGGCCCTCAGCCCTGCCTTAGCCAATCCTCAGGGAAATGGTCCAAAGACACTGAGATTTTGGGAGAGGGAGGAAGGGTGTGTTTGGAAAAAATGTGCTGAGGTCATCAGGCTTGTTTCCAGAAAAGCTTCTGTGGGAGGGTGTGGGTCCAGCATGCTCCTTAGGAGTAACTGGGGAGGTTTCCCACCAGCCACGGTGCCTGCACCGAGCCCCACCGGCTGGCATTCGGTGCGGGTGAACTCAGAGAGGTGCCCCACGGGGCGCTCAGCCCATGTGCAGGACACGGGGCCATGGCTGCCCCCACTCGTCCATCTCAGCTTCGCCTCTGAGTGCTAGTGTGATCTACTGCTCCCCTCGCCTCTCGGAACCTCAATGTGCTCATCTGTAAATGGGAACAGCTTTCCTTGCCCAGCTTGCGGGCAGGGGAGAAGGTCTGACCTAAGAGGTTCTGCAAGCTATTCAGCGGCCCCTTCTGAGGGACAGGGATGTCCCATGGGGAAGCAGGCATTTGGGGATAAGAGGAATTGTGCAGTGTCCTCAGATCCAAGACACACAGCTGTGTTGCTTTTCAGAAAAGTAACTGGAACCAGACATATTGAGACCTGGGTACCTTGCTGCCGGACCATGCAGCAGAGGCTGCAGAGAGTGTGCTGTCAGGAATGAGCACAGCAGTGAATTGCACAGGCTGGGGCCCCACACTGCTGGCTTGGAAGATTCTTTGGCTCTTGAACAACTGGTGCGGCCATGGATGTCCGGGACCAGGTTCAGGCCGGACACCACGGGTCCCACGTTTGTCCTATCCACATGAACCCATGGAAGGTTGATGGGTGACTGGCACGTGCAGTGATGGGCTCACGAATGGCAACGTCTCTTGAAAAATCTTCCAGCAGGAAGGAGGGAAGGAAAGAAAGTTTAAATGGCACAAAAGCAATTCTGCACATTCTAGGCAAGGAGAGCAAATAACACCCATGAGGCGCCACTCCCCTCTCATGCGCCGGCAGACACAGCTAATTGATGACAGAGTTCTTTCCTCCAGCGTCTAGATTCTCCCTCCCAAATCATCCTCAGCCCAGCAACGCTGGCCAACACCCAGCAACCAGGTTTGCACATGAGACAGACCCTTTTCTGCTATCCCTGGGCCAGTGTCTGCAGATGGTCCCCAGCCTCCAGTGGGTGTAGAGCTGGTGCCGTTCCTATTGACAACAGCCGTGCTGTTACCGTGCGGGTTATCCATGCTCTGGCCTCCCCTGGGCTGAGCGTCCCATGCCCTCCCAGCCAGTGGGACTCACCAGTGAGTCTGCATAGAGCTGCCTTTCTCAAGCTCTGTGCCCAGGAATCCTGCAGATTCGTACTCTGCAGATTTGGAGCTAGCCTCAGATCCTACCTCTCAAACCAGCTCCCCAGGCAATGCCACTGTTGCTGGTTGGAGAACCACACTGGGAACAGCGGGGGTTCAGACAACACTGAAACAATGAAACAGGGGTGAAGAGAATGGAAGAAGAAAAATGCCAGACACCATAGAATGGAGCCAAGGCTTGTATTTTGATTTGATGAGATGTTTTTCCATCCACGCTGAAGAACCAGGATCTAGAGAAAGCTGCAGGGCCATGCTCCTTCCCCTTTTCAGAAATGCACTAGGCTTTGCTCCTTCCCTGTACTTCCAGACTCCAGTTGCTACAAGGGAGAATAGTGGGTGAGGTTTGTTCCCCTGAAAACAGTTACTCCCTTTGGATGGTCTGGGGAGGGCTGGGCCGGCTGAGGGCGAGGCTTCCATCTCCCACTCCGGGCAGGAGTCAGCCTTCTCCTGTGGCTATCCAGGCTCCTTATCCTGAGGACCCATTCCCTTTTCCAATGGGGGAAGTGTGATTTGGGGGGTGTGTGCACCTCTGGGACTCTGGCAATCTGCTGCAAATCCATTGTTCCATTTACTCTGGTTGCATAACAAAAGACCCCAAACTTAGTGGCATAAATCACCCTTTGTTATGCTCACAGATTCTGTGGCTCAGGAATTGGGAGCACACCAGGGAAGGCTCCCTCACATGCCTGGCAGTTGATGCTGGCTCTTGGCTGAGACCTCAGCTGGGGCTGTTGGCTAGAACACCTACATGTGGCCCCTTCATGTGACTTGGGCTTCCTCACAACATGGTGGCTAGATTTGAAGGGTGAGAATTAAGAGGTGGGTGTGGGGAGTGAGAGTGGGAGAGGGAGACAGATTGAGATGGAAGCTGCATCATTTTTGATGACTTGAAAGTCATAGCTCCACTTCTGCCAAAGCCTATTCAAGACAGTCACAAAATCCTGCCCAGGTTCATGGAGAGAGGAAATAGACCCTGCCTCTTGATGGGGAGTGGCAGGGTTCTGGAAGAGCACATGGGCCTGGATATATTGCTCTGGCCGTTGTTGGAAAATACAATACAGGCTTCCCTCTGGACTCCATCATTTACATTCTTACTGCATGCAAAATAGACTTTTCCTTTTATCTACATTGCACTTCCCCAATCTCTCATCTCATCACAGCCTCAGGCTCAAAGTCCAGGAAAGAATCCTTTCCATCCGCTCCAGGTGCATGATGGTCTTCAGTTGTGGTTTCTCGCCCATCTCACCCAAATACAGTGGTGAGCCAGGTAGAGGACAGCCACCATAGACACTCCAATTCAGAATGTGTAAATATGATGAGCACACAGAAATAATTGGTCCATAGCAATTCTGAAATCCAGCTGGGCATGTGTTGCCAGTTCCCTGTTTGGGGCTCAGTCCTACTATCTGAGAGTGAGTCGCTGTGGCTTTTGGCTCTATCCTCCAGGCTCTTGCTCCACCCTCTGAATCAGCCTCCCTATTCCCTAAAACGTAGCCTGTGTTTGCAATTGAGTCATTTCTCAGCCTGCTTCCTGACGTAGAAGTTTTGGGGATCCAAAGATCTCTTTGTATTTTGTGCTGTCTGTGTCTCTTTTAGTCCAAGCTGATACACTTCTTTAAAAACACAACTTTGTGGTTTTTAAGGCATCAATTTATAATCCATTCTGCTAGACAAGAGCTTGAGCCACACATCTCTTCAAGATAAACTCTTCTCTACCTTGGGCTTCCTGTAAGAATGCTGTGGGAAATTGCTCTTAAGATTTATGAAGAGGCTTTTATTTCATGGATAGGACCTGTGAGGCATGCACTTCAGGTCCTTAGAGGGACTTCTGTCAGCTAGACAGTACACTGTGGGACCAATTTAGGTCTTTCTGACAGCTTAACAAAGGCTCTTATAATTTCAGTGTGAATATCTTTGCTGTGAAGCCTTTTCTTAATCTGAATTTTGAAGAAGTTAGGAATAAGAAACAGTTGGATTTTCAAACCCAGCAAGTCTTGGCTTCTTGACATTGAGTGTTCCTTCTTTGGCTTGTCTCTGTCCCTTACTTTCATCACAAGCAGCAAGATGTCAGCCAGCACTGCCAACCCTTTGCCTAGGGTGTTGGCTTCTGGTACGATAGATGGACTCCTCTATAGACCAACTCTCCCACTGATAACAAGTGTGAACTTTGGACAAAACTTAAAAACTACCCAAGGATTCTGAAAAGTAAACAAAAGCAGGAAAGTTGTTGAAGGGAGTCAGAACTTGGTGTGATGATGGTCTGGAAGTGAGTTCTTCATTGCTTATGACTTTGCCTCTGGAGTGGGATGCAGCCTCAGAGCAATGTGGCAAGGGACAAGTGGCAAAGATGCTAACAGAAACCCCACCATCTTTCTGGTTGGAGGAACCAGGGAAATTAGCCCAAGCAGCCACAGCTGTCACTGGAGAGTGAAGAGGAGGGCTCAGAAGGGAGACAGATGAGGGGTCTCCTAATTCTGCATATGCCCACTACACACATCTCAGGCTGGCCCAGAACCATGCATGTATAGGACAGTCTCAACAGCACTGCTGAAAAGGCTTAAATAATTGAACTAAAAATTCAACACCATACACAGATGGTAAAGCAGAGCTTACAGTGTGAGTCTAACCAGGTGAACCGCTGCTAAAACAAAATGGTCTAACACTCTGCAGTGAAAGAGTGCTTCCACTGAACAGTGCCAAAGCCCACTGGCAGCACAATATATATTTACAACATCTAGGGTGTAACTCAAAATTACTTGACATACAAAGAACCAATAAAATGTGACCCATTAACAATAAATGCCAACCTCTAATGACCCGTATGTTGGAATTATCAGACAAGTAGTTTACAAGAACTACTATGATTTTGCTCAATGAGGTAAATAAAAATACACTGAAAATGAATGAAAAAAATTATATCAGCAGAAAAATAAGAAATATAAAAATAACCTAAAAGAAATAATTTTAACTGCAATATGAAATACTAAAAAAAAGAAAAATTCAAATAGTCAAAAGAAGACAGGAAGGGGGAAATGGAAGAATAACACTACAGGGGACAAATTGAAAAAACATTATAACATGGTAGACCTAAACCCAACCATATCAATAATTACACTAAATACTAACAACATGAATATTTTAATTGAAAGGAAGTGGTTATCTGAATAAAAGACTCAACCAGATGCCAAAAGAGATGCACTTTATATATAAAAATACAGGTTGAAAGTAACTGGATGGAAAAAGTTATACCATGTGGCTGGGCACAGTGGGTCATGCCTGTAATCTCAGCACTTTGGGAGGCCAAGGCGAGTGGACCATTTGAGGTTAGGAGTTTGAGACCAGCCTTGACAACATGGAGAAACCCTGTTTCTACTAAAAATACAAAAATTAGCCAGGCATAGTGGCACACATCTGTAATCCCAGCTACTCAGGAGGCTGAGGCAGGAGAATCACTTGAACCCAGGAGGCAGAGGTTGCAGTGAGCCAAGATTGTGCCACTGCACTCCAGCCTGGGCAACAGAGCAAGACTCTGTCTCAAAAAAAAAAAGTTGTGCCATGCAAGTAATAAGCATAATAAAGCCAAAGTGGCTGTATTAATATTAGATAAAATAAACTTTGAGATAAAGTGTAATCTTTGAGATAAAAAAGCACATTTTATAATAATGAAAAAGACAATTCATGAGGAAGCCACAGCAATTTTAGTAGAACCTCACAAATGCATGAGCAAAGATGGAAAGTATTAAAGGGAGAAACAAACAACTTAACAATCACAGTGGAATATTCAACTCTCCCTCTCTCATCAATTGACAGAACAACTAGATTAAAAAGTCAGTAAATACATAAAGGATTTGAAAAATAATAATAACCATCTCAACATATGACTTGATATTTATAGAAACTGCTTTTGGATATTATGAAATAAAGATTCTTTTGAAGTACACGTGGTTCACCCATCAAGATAGGTCGGATGCTGGTTTATAACGCAAATATCAATAAATTTAAAAGTATTAAAATCCTGAATGATAACAAGAACATACCAAAGTATATAGGATATAGCTAAAGTATTGCTTAAAGAGAAACATATCTTTAAATACTTATATTTGAAAATAAGAAAGATCTAAGATCAATAACCTAAGATCCTACCATACAAAGCTAAAAATGGAAGAGCAAAATAAGCCCAAGGTAAGCACAGGAAATAATAAAAGTAAGAGAAGACATCAGTGAAATTCAAAGCAGAGAGACAACAGAGAAAACTGACAAAGCTAAAAGCTAGTTCTTTGAAAAGATCAACAAAATTGATCAAGACAAAAAGAGAAGAAAAAAGAGAGAGAACACAAATCACAAATGGCAAGAATGAAGAGGGGCCATTATTACAGATCCTACAGATATTAAAAAGGAAAAGGCAATATAACAATATTATGAACGACATTATGTCAAAAAATGTTGACATTGATAGAATAAAAAAATTCCTCAAAAAATTTAACTTACCAAAACAGACACAAGAAGAAACAGAAAATCCGAAAAGCTCTATACCTATTCTTAAAAATTGAATCCATTATCAAAAACCTTCTACATGAGCCAACACGGTGGCTTAAAACAACACATATTTATTCTCTTACACTTCTGGGTATCAGAAGTTTAAAATCAAGGAGTTGGCAGGGCTACACATTCCTTCTGAAGACTTCAGGGAAAAATCTCTTTTTCAGCTTTTAGAGGCTACCTACATTCCTTAGCCTGGGGCCCCTTCCTCACATCACTCTGACTTCCTGCTTCTGTCCTCGTATCTCCTACTGCTAACTGTATTCCCTCTGCCTTCCTCTTATGAAGGCCCTTTCGATTACATTATGCATACTTGGTTAATCCAGGATAATCTTCCCATCTCAAGATTCTTAGCTTAATCACATCTGCAAAGTCCCTTTTGCCGTGGGAGGTCACATATACACAGACATAGGTACATTGGAGGATTATTAATCTGCTTACCGCAGTGGCATAATCATTTTTTTCCTAATGTTCATTGATTCTGTGGGTTAGGAATTCTGACAGGGCACAGTGGGGACAGCTCAGCCTTAGACCATGATATCTGGGACCTTGGCTGGGGGCTTATATCAACTGATTTCAGCTGAGCAAGTGCACTCACTTATGCATCTGGCAGTTGATGTGGGCTCTTGGCTGAGATTCAGCTGGGTGCACTGGCTGGAACACCTGCACGCAGCCTCCCCGTGTGGCCTGGGCTTCCTTACAATATGGCAGCTGGGTGCCGGAGGTGAAGCTTCTGACTGATAAAACCAGGAGGAAGCTGCATCACTGCTTGCGACCTAGCCTTGGAAGTCAGGCAGCATCTCATGTGCACGTTGAATTTGTCAAGCTGTTACAAAATCCCACCCAGTGTCAAGGGAAAGGAAAATAGACTCTACCTCTTAATGAGGAGTGGAAGAGCACGTGGGAACAGAAATACAGCTGTGTTCATGTTTGCAAAATCCAATTTGCCAGAGCTGTTTAACGATTGAGACTGGGTATTTGAGTGTTTCCTGTGTTCCAGGGATTGTGTTAAGTGGGAAACCACCCCATGAGATAAGGCCATCCTGTAGTGACCAGCATCAAGCATCTACCCAGCATCTGCTTCCCTCCTGTCCTCTACTGTCCTGACTTGGGATCCTGCCATTGATATGAGATGATGTAGCATGCAGCTATATTCTTAGTTGCATGGCTGGACCTGAGTGTGATCCTGTCCCTTAGCCAGCACCTGGTACAGGAATGCAGGCCTAAGTCAGTTCAATGACTGACCGTGGATTGGTGCAGGCCAGTGGGATGCAAGATACAGGATCCTAGAGGATCTTCCCTCTGCACATTGCCCTGCCCAGGTGTGAGTGTGGTGAACTGCAGCCACAGTGCAGCAGGGCAGAGGCAGGACGCTTCTGCTGCAGACATAGTACTCTGAACCACACTGATCCTGATGTCTGTCTGCCCCCAGAGTGCCACTTACAGCAGTCGGCACATTTCTTGATTGTTCAAGCTAGTTTGAAACAGGCTTGGTGTTACTTGGAGCTGTAGGGAGAGTTATTGATATAGTCTTTCCTCACTTTGCAGCTGAAGAGATCAGACTCAAAGAGGTAAGCACACTGCTCTCAAGCTTCCAAGTGCATAAGAATCCCCTTCAGATCTTGCTGAAATATGGATTCTGACTCAGTAGGTCTGGGGTGGGGCCTGGGGACCTGCATGTCTAGCAAGCTCCTGGTGATGTGGATGCTGCTAGCCTGGGGGCCTCACCTTGATCAGTAAGAGGGTCAGGATGAGCCCAAGACCACCCCACCCCAAGTCACCGAATCAGGCTGTAATCGAAGGCCTGCCTGACTCCCAAGCCACAGCCTTGGAATGGCCCAGAGCTGACGCATCCTACTCTATCCACGTTAGAGAGGATGATCCAAGGACCAAGCCACACTCTGCTGGGTTTACTGGGAATGGGACCCAGGATACCTGCTTCCTCTACCGGAGGAGCCCTGGCGACAGCTTAAACCCACATGAGACTACTTGCCTCTCAAACTCCTCACACGTCGATTCCTTGTGCACTAGGTCCAAGCTTGCTGGGAAGTCAGGCTGGGTATTCTTCTGCCGGATTGTCAAGTAAGAACAGCATTTCCCAGAATTCCTTTCTCATATAAATCACTGGGGGGAGGCCATGCGCTGTGGCTCAAGCCTGTAATCCCAGCACATAAGGAGGCCAAGGTGGGTGGATCACTTGAGGTCAGGAGTTCAAGACCAGCCTGGCCAACATGGTGAAATGCTGTCTCTACTAAAAATACAAAAATTAGCTGGGTGTGGTGGTGCATGCTTGTAATCCCAGCTACTTGGGAGGCTGAGGTGAGAACTGCTTGAACCCGGGAGGTGGAGATTGCAGCGGGCCAAGATCACACCACTTCACTCCAGCCTGGGTGACAGAGCAAGACTCTGTCTCAAAAAAAAAAAAAAAAAAGTCACTGTGGGAAGGGCGCTTTGTAAAAATGCACACGTGGTGGGGTGAGAGAACCTCTATCTATCACAAGCATCTTGGGAGACTCTTATGATCAGACAAGTTTGGGGAACTCCAAGCTTCGGGGATGTAGAGACATCACTTATTCTGGCCTAGGATGGTTCTGTGTTATAGTCTGGATGGTGGATGGTACTCTTGTTCCCATATTACAGAATAGGAAACTGAGTCACAGAGTGCTTCCTACCCCCCACCCCCCACCCCCATGACCAATACATGCTGGCTTCCAAGGCTGGTAAGGGGGCTGGAACTGGAACACAGGTCTTGGGACTGACCTGGCTTCATTGCGAGTCTGCCAGAGAAACACAAAAGGACAAGCAGCATTCCTGAGCGTCTGGCATGGTCATCGGTGCAAACACCCCGTTCGTGTAACACGGGCCTGAGGTCAGCAGTAAAGGACCAGTATTGGTTTTGGCCCCAGCCTCTGTGTGGATGGATTAAACGCCTGCATCCCTGCTTTTCTCTCAACTCTGCTGTCTCAAAGGAGAAGTGGGGGTGGGCCTGAGGGATTCTCTCCCTGCATGGAACCTACGGGCTGATCATCGAGGATGTGGGACTAGATGTGTCCCGGACCTCAGCTCTCAGAAGTTTCCTTTCTTCCCCGGGAAAGGTAATGGGGAGTCCTGCGTGCATGTCTGGCTTTGTTAATAATAAAGAATAAATAATAAGATGGCGAGACCCATCAGTTCACGAGGTCTGTGTAGGCTGGCTTCCTCGCCTGAGAAAATACATGGATGGGTCTGTCTTGTCCCCCTGCACTGCTAGGGGAGGAAACTCAGGGCCACGTGCCACCTCTCCAGTGTGCAGGAATAGCAGCATGATTTGCATATAAGTAATGTCCCTGGGGCAGAGGTGGCTCTTGCTGCTGCGGATTAGCCCTTGCTTCATCCTGGTTGCAGAGACCTTTGTCCCTGGTGGGACTGAGTTGTCTGAGAGAGGTGTGTGCACATATGTGAACGTGTATGTGCGCTTGTGCCTGTGTGCATTCATGTGTGTGCATGTATGTGCTTGTGCATTTTCTGTGTGTGTGTGTGTGTGTACATCTGAAGGTGTTGTTTCTGAAGGGTTGTTGGGAAAATCAGGAAGGAGAGCTGAGAAGGTCCCCACATCTGGTTAGGAGATTCCAGGGAGGGGACATTCGTGCCTCAAGTGGGTGGCTGCACTGGAGGGCCTCCTGGGTCATATGAAACTTAGACTCTAATTCTGTGACTGTGGGTAACACAGGAGGGCTCTTGGGTGCAGACACAGCCTGAGGGGCCTTGTGTTGGTTACTTGTATGTGTCAACTTGCTTAGTCCTTGGTACCCAGTGTTTGGTCAAACATTATTCTACAGGCTGCTGTGAAGGTATTTTTCAGATGAGTAACATGTAAATCAGTAGATTTTGAGTGAATAGATGACACTCCATAGCATAAGTGGGCCTTATCTAATCAGCTGAAGGCCTTAAGAGAAATAGACTGAGGTCCCTCAGCTAAGAAAGAATTCTGCCAAAGATGGCCTTCAGCCTCAAGCTGTGGCATCAGCTCTTCCCTGGGCCTTCTCTGGCTATCTTGAATCTCTCTCTCTCTCTCTGTACACACACACACACACACACACACACACACACACACATGCATGCACCCTCTTGGTTCTGTTTCTCTGGAGAACCCTGACTAATATGCAGTCCCCTGCAGGGTCTCCCAGGGGCAGCCAACCCCATTGGCATTGCTGAGGCCACCCTCCTGTAGACCCAGTCAAGGGCAGACTGTGGAGCTGGCTCCTGGGTTCCAGGCTGACAGGAAGAGCGGACCCCATGGGCACATGGACCAGAGGGTGGGGGGTACAAACCTGGCCCAAGGCCAACCAAAGAGGAGTTCTTGCTGAGTCCAGTGGCAAGTGAAGTCTGGGGGCAGAGAGGAAGGCTGAAACCACATAAATGCAAAGGGATTTGGTCCGTGGATTCCTAGGAGGCATCCCTGCCTCTGGCCTTACCTGTGGAGCCTTCAATCAGGGCAGCTGCTGGTGAGAAGGAACCACCTGCCCCCCAGCAACCAAGGCCTCTGTGACTTTGGAATGGCCTTACCCTGGTTTATTGAGAGGAATTTTAATGTGTGCCTTTGGTTTTTTACTGATGGCTGTGTCACATGGGGCCACATCTGGATGCAGGGAGCAGGAAGCCACATCACAGTGGCGACAACACAGTAGCTGTTGTCTACCCACAGCTGGCAGTTCAGGGCTGGTGTGGCAGCTCCACCATGCCATCACTGGCCCTCTCCAGTCCACCATCCTTGGTATGTGACTTTAGTCCTCATGGTTGCAAAATGGCTGCTGTGCTCCAGGCATTGCTTCAGCTTTCATTGCAGGAAGGAAAACGTGGAAGGAATAAGGAGCAGAGCCAGATGAGGGCTGCCAACCCTTTCCTTGTAAGCCCCACAACTTCTGCTTTCTACTGGCCAAAGCTGAGCCTCATGGCCACCCCTCACTGCAAGGGAGGCTAGGAAATAGAATGTTCTAGCTGGTCACAATGCCACCCTGAACAGTGGCTGTGTTCTGTTGGTAGAGAGAGGAACCTTGGGCAGGCAATTAGTAATGTCTGCTTCAGTTTCTCATGTAGATTTTACTAGGTAAGAAGGAGTGATATTGACCACAATGCAGAAAATATCTTTAAAACCCCCTTTTAAATGGTTCCCTTTCTCTCGAAGCTGCTCCCTCCCATGCTCTCCCTCACTGCTCCCCAGAGCCGCAGCCTCCACTTCCTGCCTGGGTTCCCTGCTTCTTCCTTCTTCTTTCCTTTCCCACCTCTGCATCGTCCTCTTGAGTCCAGAGACTCTGGACCCAAACTGACCTGTTCCAGTTCTGATTCTGCATCCTCTGGTCACATGAAGGCTTTACTGGCTCTCACTGGCCTCATCTGGACAACGACCCTCAGAGGAGGAAATGAGACCCCATGTGTGAGGGTTCAGGGTCTGGTACATGGGGAGCATGCCACACATGCGGTGGTTGTAACTATTGTAATGGTTGGAGTCACTGCAAGGGGACAGGCTGGCTGGGATGGGGCTTGCAGATGTGGCTGGTCAGCCGTCTGTTGGGTAGACCTGTGGTCGCCAGAGATGGGGCCTGGGAGGCTGCACCATAGTTGAGGGAGACCATCTGGGTGGTGGAGGCAGAGAAAAGGTGTGTGGACTTCTTCCCAGGGCCACCAGAGGGTTGTTATCTGTAAAGCTGCCCCCTATCTGGTATGCCTGGGAAACAGGCTCTCCATACTGCTGGCTGAGCTGCCACAGTCAAGAAGCTTATAGAACTGACTTTTATTTAATGTGTTTCTTTCTTTCTTCTAAAAGAAAAAGATAAGAAGTGTCCTACAAAACCAATTTAATCTCTCCTTCCTTCTTTCCTTCCATTCATCCTCCCTCCCTTTCTCCCTTCCATCTTCCCTCTTTTCTTCCTTTCATCCATCTGTCATCCATCCATCAATCCCTCCTTCTAATCATCCATCCATTCATCTTTCTCTTCTTCCCTCCTTCTATCTATCTATCCATCCATCACTATCCATCTGTCTCTCCATCCATCCATCCATCCATCCACCCATTTCTTCTTCCTTCCATCCATTCATCCATTCATCCATGCATCCATCTATCCATGCATCCATCCATCCATCCATTGCTCCTTTCATCCTTCCATCTATCTATCCATCCATCACCATCCATCCATCTTTTCTTCCATCCATCCAACCATCCATTTCTTTTTCTTTCCATCCACTCATCCATCCATCCATCCATCCATCCATGCATCCATGCATCCATCCATCCACCCATCCATCCATCCATCCATCCATCCATCCATTGCTCCTTCCATCCTTCCATCTGCCCTTTTCCTCCCTCCTTTTTTCATTTGGTTCCTGACAACCCAGCTCTTTGCTGGGCTGTGAGTACTGCAACCCTGAGCTCTATGCAGCCAGCCCTGGGTTGAGAACACGAGTACCCTGCTCCATAGCAGAAATGCCCTTGGTGTTACGTGAAGGCTCCATACCCTGTCATGAGCTGGGCCTGGCCTGGCAGCTGTCCTTTGGAGAGTAGGCCCCACCTATTCCGTTGCTGGCATCAGAAGGATCTCCCGGAGCCGGCGTCCTATTCCCCCAGAAGCAAGGTTTCATGCATGGCCCCACCTGGCTGTGTTTGGAAGGCTGATGGAGGCCTCCCAGGGACACTTTCCCCCAAAATAATCCACAGTGACACTAGTTCCCTACCAACCACTACCTCATTTCCCGACAAATTGTCCAGCCCCAAACAAAACTTGTCTTATCTAGTTCCATCTCGGAGCAGCCTGTCAACTCCAGGCATCAGCAGATCTTTCAGGAAATCACCTATTGTGGCTAAAATTCGCCCTCCAAGGCATGTGCGGAGCCGCAGGAAGCAACAGCCAGGATGCCTGGAGACTCGGTACACAAAGTAGGCCTTTGCCCTGCCGGGCTGAGGAGGCTCAACCCACAGGCACCCGCGAGGGGTTTCTTTCCAGGAGGAAGTTGCAAATGAGCAGCTTTTCCATCTTGAGTCTTCATCTCAAGTCCCGACCTCCACAGCAATCCTGTTGGGGCCCAAGGGGAAGTCCACCACCCGACTCCCAGCATGCCAGGAAGCCCTCGGGGCTAGGGGAGCCCCCAGCACTAACTTGTCTTGATGGCATCCCAACCATTCCAGCGGAGGCTGACCCTGGAAGCCCCGAGGCTTGAAATCGCCTGCAAGGCAATCCGGCCCCTGGGTCTGGGGAGCTACGAAGAGGTGGGGAAGGCCACTGTGGACCACCCGTCCTGGTCCTCGCCACAGAACCAGGCCCCTTCGAAGCTGCTCTGAGAGCAGAGATGGGGTGGGGACTTGCCACTTTCCACGGACAAGACGCGGATGGGCCAGCCGCCAGTGTCTTAGCGTCCTCACCTGCCCATCCGCCCACAGCAGGACTAAGTGTGTCCACCCTGAATCTTGGAGAGAAAGAAAATAAATAAATAAGACAAAAAAGGATCCCATCAGATGCCAAAAATGAAGATAACATGGGAGGAAGTTTATTTTGATGAGGAAATCCCTAAATGCTGTTGAAACTATGCTTGGAATGGCTAATTAGTGCTTGGGGGGCTTTGAAGGAAGCGCTATCTCACAGGGCGGCCACCCCCGCCAGGTTTCCCTGGCGCTTGTCGCTTATCTGCAGGAAACTGCTCGAGCTTCTGAATCCGCAGCAGCGCACAGGGCTGGCCCATGACTCATGCCCGGGCAGCTGGACGAGCCTCCGTGGTGGGGACACAGCAGCAGCTCAGGGGACAGCCATCTCCAGGCAGTGGACCCGGCCCCGTGGCTGGCTTGGGCAGGCACAGGCTCCCAGAGCAGCAGGAAGAGAAGGTTCTGGTAGGTTCGCCTCAGCGCCTGCTGGGTTGCACACCTGCTGCACCCCGACACACCCACTGGATCTGCTGTGACTCAGGCTCCAAACATGCAGGATTTATTCAGTGAAGGGGACAGGAGCCTCGAGGAAGTGAAGGCCAGATGGTGCCCCCAGGGCCCCGGTGACACTTGGCTGTGGCCTGAGCATAAGCGCGTGGCTGGTCGGAGCTTCCAGATGCTCCGTCCGCCTTGGAAACAGACGTTTTCCTGCAGGGCCCGTGGCAGAGCCCTGGACACAGGAAGAAAGGGCTATTTTTAGAGGCAAGGCTTCAGAGGTAGGGCTCAGCTGACCCCATCCCATCCTGCCCTCTGACTCCCACAGGAAGAGTCATCGGAAACGCCTGACTTGGAGGCATGCAGAATTCTGCCTAATTCCGCCTCCATTAGCATGCAGGGTTGGGGGTAGTTGGGCCGGGGTTGGGGGGATGCAGAAACTCAGCCAACCCTGAACCTAGCCAGCCTGGAGCAGAGACCACACGATCCAATATGGTGATAACCTGGGATCGGCCGTGCATTTGCCCAGACTTCAGGGTACTGCCTTCGCTGCCATCTGTGGATACACAGCATGGTCCATTGTGTTGGGAGCTTTGTGCTGGGCCAGGAGCATCACGTGACAGGCCCTGTCCTTTCCAAGGGCCACAAAGCTGAGTTTGGGCTAGGGACAGTCCACTTCTCAATGTCTATAGTGACACACGGGGCTCAGAGGTGTGGCCCACGCCTCTCAGAGCCCAACAAATGGGTAACAGAGCTTGCCCAGCCCCTGTCCTCCCGGGCTCCGCTGCAGTCCCCATGCTGCCTGGTCTCCTAGGGGCCCAATAGAACCTTCTGGAAAGTTGTGGCCAGCATTGGCCCCCACACCTGAGTGCATGCTTGCTGCTGTATAATGCTGCATTTTTGGCTGCAATCCTTCCAAAAAAGACACAGACCCACATTTTCCCTACTCTCTAGCCTCCCACACATTTCACACCCTCAGCTACTCCCACACCTGGGAAGTCAGGG
The DNA here is from genome assembly GCF_006542625.1 of Nomascus leucogenys. Lineage (NCBI taxonomy): Eukaryota > Metazoa > Chordata > Mammalia > Primates > Hylobatidae > Nomascus > Nomascus leucogenys. The sequence continues at coordinate 88,790,240 of NC_044384.1, read as the reverse complement.
GCAAAATACATGGGCTGAGATGGGGGTGAAAACCACAAGCGTTGGGGGAAGATAAGGAAGAACTTTCTTCACTTCCCCACCTTCTGGTTCTAAGTTTAGAATTTTCACTTTTCACTCACAATGACTGTCCTTTTGCTAATGGAAGATCCTCTGTGGATCCAGCAGAAGTCCTGCCTCCCCCACCCAAATTTCCTCCGTAAAAGAGAAATCTCTTCACACCCATGGAGGGGCCTTGCTTTATCATGTTCTTCCATTTTGAACTACGAGCCGCTTTTTTCATGATTCTATCTCTTGGGGCACTGAGGAGCTGTTTGGCCATTTCCTCAGGGCACAGAGAACACAGGAAGGTTTTGCAAAACTGCAGATGATGCTCCGTGGGAGGCTAAGGAGGGGGAGCCCCTCTAGACCTAAGCCGGAGTGCCTTCTATTTTTAAAAATAATAAGGAGGGGGAGCCCCTCTAGCCCTAAGCTGGGGTGCCTTCTATTTTTTAAAATAATAGAGATGGTGGGGGTCTCATTACGTTGCCCAGGCTGGTCTTAAACTCCTGGTCTCAAGTGATCCTCCTGCCTCCAAAAGTGCTGGAATTACAGGCATGAGCCACTGCATTTGGCCATCAGCTGAGGTGCCTTCTGTTGCCTGAATGTTGCTGTGCCCCAGATGGCCAGGTGAGCTGCAAGGAGGCTTTGTGCTGTCGTGTGAGCCTTTGCATACCTGAGCAGGCTCCGTGTAGCCACAGTGCTTCTCAGTCACGGCTGGCACAGCTGGGCCTGGAGTTTGTTTATATTTCCTCCTTAACAGCTGACTCAGAGGTAGCTTGTGGCTCCCTGGCCTCAGCGATATAAATTCATTCAATCGGCAACCATGCACAGAGGACCTACTATCCCCCAGGCTCTCATCCAGGTGCAGGGGGTGATGCAGAGAACAAAATAGGCGAAAGCTCCTGTCCTGATGCAGCTCAGCTTCTGGAGAGTGGAAACCTCATAGTCAGAATGAATAAAACTCCAAAGCCATTTAGAAGGAGATCACAGCTGTGGGGACAATCCCAGGCAGTGGGGGCACAGGGAGCCCCCAGAGCTGAGAGGAGAGATTGCTGTTTTAGAGAGAGTGGTTGGGGAAGGCCTTGACGGTTGATTGAGATTTGAAGGAGGTGAGGGAGAGGGGCACGTGGACACCTCAGGGAAGCCACAGACCCTGCAAAGGCCCTGAGGCCATGAAATATCCAAGCAATTCCAAGAACAGCAAGGAGGACAGGACTCCAAGCCCACTGGAACTCCCTCGCTGACCCCCTCCTGATGGTCTGAGGGGGCCTGGACAAGTAGCTGGATGAGCCGTACCATCAGCCCATTTTCTCCTGCCCACTTTATCCCTCATCATTAATCAACTTCCCTTCTCTCCTCCCCTCCCAGGCGTTCCACCCAGCCCCAACCAGAACCAAGCCTGGGTCCAGCTTTGGAAACTCATGCCTGGCTGGCAGGAGCAGCAGCTGTGCCCACACACCATTCCCAGAGTAACAGTTGAATGTGGAGCTTCAGGCCAGGCACGGTGGCTCACGCCTGTAATCCCAACACTTTGGGAGGCCAAGGTGGTTGGATCACCTAAGGTCAGGAGTTCGAGACCAGCCTGGCTAACATGGTGAAACCCCGTCTTTACTAAAAATACAAAAATTAGCTGAGCATGGTGGCACACACCTGTAATCCCAGCTACTAGGGAGGCTGAGGCAGGAGAATTGCTTGAATCTGGGAGGCGGAGGTGCAGTAAGCTGAGATCACACCACTGCACTCTAGCCTGGGTGACAGAGCGAGACTCCATCCCAGAAAAAAAAAAAAAAAAAAGAATGTGGAGGTTCAAAACTTGGGGTATTTGGGAGACTCCCCAAATGCTGAGTCCTGCTCTGGCCTGAATGCCATTCTGTCCTTGCTCCACGGAAGAGCAGTGGAAATAAATTCATTGTCCCCCGCTAGGAAAAGCAGAGGCCATGATAGTGGTGCTGTTCTCAGGCCCAGAAAAACCTGGGGAACATGCTCCACACCTTTCTGCATGTGGGGATCTACAGGCCAGAGAAGGCAGGAGGCCTGCTGGGAGGGCACGAAGTTAGTTGGTAGCAACAGAGGGGCCCAGAAACCAGGTCTTCTAGCTTGGATGGTTGAAGACTAAAGACTGTTTACAAATATTTCCAGGTCTCTGCTTTCTGAGCAAATAGAATTGTTCTTCTCATCCCCGTTGAAATCAGGTGTGGTGGCATGACTTGATTGACCAGTGAAATGTGAGTGGAAGAGGTCTCAGTCACTTGTGAGCAGAAGTTTTAAGAACCAGCACGTGCATCTGGCCTCCATGATGACGGAGGCCTGGGTGGGACTCGATCCTCCATCAGCCTGGGTCCCTGGAGCATGTCTGGAGCAGGCCCTCACTCCTTACATGTGTGGCACAAGAGGAAGACAAACCTTGGTTATCTGAAGCTGGCGGTCAGCAAACATTAGTCTGTGGGCAGTTTCTCAATATCATTTTATAGGAATGCAGCCCACTACTGATGTGCTGTCTGCCACGCTTTTGTGTTACAATAGCAGAGTTGAGGAGTTGCGACAGAGACTAATGGCCTGCAAAGCCTAAAATATATATTAAAAGTAGCCCGGCACAGTGGCTCACAACTGTAATCTCAGCACTTTGGGAGGCTGAGGCGGGTGGATCACTTGATTTCAGGAGTTGGAGCCTGGCCAACATGGCAAAAGCCTGTCTCTACTAAAAATACAAAAATTAGCTGGATATGGTGGCAGGCGCCTGTAACCCCAGCTACTTGGGAGGCTGAGGCAGGAGAATTGCTTGAACCTGAGAGGTGGATGTTGCAGTGAACCGAGATCGCGCCACTGCACTCCAGCCTGGGCAACAGAGTGAGACTCTGTCTCCAAAAACAACAACAACAACAACAGAAGTACATGTCACCCTTTACAGAAACCATTTGCTGACCCTGCTGGCAGCCATTGAGATCTGGGGGCCTGTTTGTTGCCATAGCATGGCCTAGTGCACTCTGACCCATACACTTTCTAATCATGCCAAGAACTTCTGAGTGCCCTCTCACGAGCAAAACGCGCACTATATTAGTACTGTAGCAAAGCGCTTCTGGCCTGTTTCCAGGGGCTGAGTGCAGAGCCTCCATTATAGTCACCATTTTATATGTCAGGAAGGGAAGGTCCAAGGAGGTGGCCAGTCTGAAGCGACCTTGGGCTTCTCCAGGCCTCTGCCACCCACGCTAAAATGAGCAGCCCCTGAGAATTTTTAAGTTTTGTCTGCATTGTGGAAGCCAGAACGCAGAGGCAGAAGGAGACCCATAGGCCTTTCTATCCCAAAACCACCCGTTTAAAACAACAGAAGAAAAGGGAAGCCAGTCCAGCCCAGAGCAGAAATGAGGAGTGGTAGGATCCAGCTGCCCCAGGCCGCCCAGCTCCTCTGTCTGCTTCCTCTATTTGTGCCAGGCAGCCCCCACCTCCCTGGCTTACGTGGCCTGTGGAGGGACCAGCTGTGGCTGGCAACAATTTTGTCCAACCCCAGGCCTTGGTGTCCCCGTCCCTCTGTGTGCACCCTCTTCCTGCATGGGCGCTGCAGAGCCAACGTGAGGGGCCCACGGGCAGGGGCACCCTTCTCTGCCCCCCACCAAACACAGAGGCTGCTGGGGTGGAACCCGAGGTCTTGCCTGCGGGAGGGGTGCTGGCCGCTGGGAGAAGCCCTTGTCCGGGCCCCGCCCCCCGCCTCCCCTGCAGCCCTGGCTTACTGGGCTCTCCTCTCCCGGATCTCATACCTCACATTCCACAGCATAGTTCCGACAGGCCCGTGAGTGGGGAGTCCTCGTGGCCTGGGAAGGTGGCCGAGAAAGTTTGAACAGCTGCAGAGCCTGCCCGTCCACTCTCTCCAGCCACATTTGTGTGTGTGTGTGTGTGTGTGTGTGTGTGTGTGTGTGTGTGTTTTGACCAACCTCTTAGGCTTATGTAACACACTTGGAAGTCAAGAAGTAAGGACTCATTATTGACAGCCCCAGAGAGGCTTGCGAAACACTTGCTGTGAAGAAATCTTTCCATTGAGAAAAAGTTCCCTGGTGCTCATGCTCCCAGTGGCTCAGGTATGTGGCTTGGGGTGACAGTGGTGTGAGAAGCAGGGGTCCCCAGGGCTCCAGAGCCCAGCGCCCCCTGCCGGAGCTGTGTCACGCCCGGAAATGGGATTGAGCATCGCTTTTGTCCTCTATGTCACTGCTCACGTCACCACCAACAACCGACGTTGGTGACTAAACTCTCACCACATACCAGGCACTGTGCTGGGCCCCTGTGTTTGTGATTTTTCTGGGCACGTGCATGACCAAGGGCTAGGTGCTCCTACGCCCATTTTACAGAGGAGGGTACAGGCAAGGCGGTGGGGTCGGGGCCGTCGTCAGCAGGCTGCCACCCCACACCTCCCTGAGGTACGTGCAAAAGCAGACTCCTCCCCTCCCCACAAGTACAGCTCTATGTGGGCCCTTTGCATGAGTGTATTTTTAAGCCACTTGCTAGATCCCAAGAGGAAATGAGTGCTCATCCTGCAGGGAGAGGCCAGCATTCCACTGGGCCATTTCCCTTTTCAGAGAGCTGATGTGGAGGATTCTGGGCCGTTCTTGGCCATGCCGTCATCTGGGGCCTCAGGAACCTTACAGACCCGAGGGCCAGGGTTTGGGGCCCAGAGCCCAGCAGATAGCCATCTTAGAAGCATTCTCCCCAGGACCAGGGCTGCTAAACCCAACCCCACATCTCCCACACAAATGCGTCTTTCACTGGGGCTCTGGAAACCGGAGACCATGTAAATCCAAGAAGATGAAATTGTGTGGGTCTGGGCCGCAGCTACAGACTGAGACTCAGCAGCCGAGGGGCCCCAGCCTCAGAGGGAACTCAGTGAATTTGTCAGGGAACTGAAAACAGATGATTTCAATCAGCAGGGGAAAAAAATGACTTCATGGCCACAGTTGACCAAAGCAAGCGGCGTTTGGCTGCCAGGCCCTGCCTGGGAGGCGCTTCCAGAAAGCCTGGCCTCTTCCGCAGCCTCTGGCCGGGGTCTTCCCTGCGAGGAGCCAGCGCCGCTCGAGCCGCAGAATGGCCCGGCGGAAGGCACGGCTGCCCTGATGGGGCTGGCGAGGCGCGGTGATAACCGGGGCTCCCCGCCCCCGCGCTTCCTCTCCGCTGCGCTTTCATGAATGGTCCCGCTTCCCAGACAGCCGATTGGCTGAGCCCCCGGCCGCGACGCCCAATCAGCGGCTGTGGCCGCCTGGTCTCCGCTCCGCGTGGGGCCTCAGTCCTGCAGCCGTGAATGGCGCAGCCTCAGCTGCCTGCAGCCACCGCCTACCTTGAGGGGGCCCCCTCCCCCGAGGGAGGAGGAGCAGGGGATTTTTTTTTTCCCCCAGACCGTTCAGGGTTCTGGTGCAATTGTGTCAATCCGAGGCTTGGCTGGAGCTCCTGACAATAGCCCTTGGGCTTCCAAGGTTGACATTCAAGGTCTTGTGACAGTGAAAGGGCTTGCATAGTTAGAAATGAATATCTTTGCCTATAGCCCGGGCTGATTCCAGTTCCAGGGAAAGAACTGCAGCCTTCCCGTGTAAGCAGGCAGCCCTGCTGGGGACAAAGACAGGGCCGTGGGAGGAGGTGGGGCCCCTTCCTGGCCAGTGCTGCGGGGGGCGGACACGTGCAAACTGCTGGGAACTTCTCCTGCAAACCAGAGGGCCTTGGCCACCCCTCTTGGTCACTGGCCTTGTCCTAGCTTCATATGCCACGTGCATGAAACGGCTGGGGCCCCTGTCGGGGAACCCAGCCATTCCGCTGCATTTCCTGTTAAGTAGGAAAACATGTTCTGTTTGCTGATGTTATAAAGAAGGCATGTGTTTACAAATGCTCATTGGGGAGAGCGTGGTTAATGGGCCAGCTTCCGGCCTCCCCTCCCCAGATGAAGTGATTGTGTGGCTGATAGAATGGGCCTGCTCTTCAGGGGAAGACCCCCTACTCGGGAAAATTAGACTCAGCAGAAGCCAGAATTCAAAGCTGTCTAGAAAGTGCTTTTGCAAGGTGGGTTGAGGCCAGGATGAGGAAGGCCTCGAATGCCAAAGTGAGGAGGTGCCCCAAGCCCTGGGGAGTCATGGAAGGCTGGTGAGATGCAGAGTGAGATTTCGGAGTGTTTCGGAAGCTTGACTCTTCCCCGGCAGGGACTTCTCTGCCAACACACCTACCGTGAGCATGGCTGGGGTTGACCTTTTATGGAACTTCCAAATTAGAACTGTGCAAACAGCTTCCCATGACCCCTTGACAAGCCCCATTTTAAAGATGAGAAAACTGAGGTTCAGAGTAATCTGCGAAGGGTCCCACAATTTGGGAGTGGCGAGACCAGGACTGGGCCCTATCTCTGCCTGATGCCATACGGGAAGGGCACACCCAGGTGCTGCACGCTCACAGGGACTGGTGTGAGGAGGCTTCAGCAAAAGAATGCGGGCAGATCACTGAACACTGCGGCAGGCACTGACTCATTGCTGCAGTGGTTAGGATCAGAACTGGTAAGAAATGTATCTGTTCCCAAATTTCTATGAGCCAGACTCTGGTCTCCCAGGTGGTTTCGTGGGGCCATGAGTATGCAGCAGGGGGCGGCCTGACAAATTCATGTAGATTTCCAGTTGTAGCATCTATTTTTTTTTTTTTTTTTCGAGATGGAGTTTTGCTCTTGTTACTCAGGCTGGAGTGCAATGGTGTGATCTCGGCTCACCACAACCTTCGCCTCCTGGGTTCAAGAGATTCTGCTGCCTCAGCCTCCCAAGTAGCTGAGATTACAGGCATGCACCATCACATCTGGCTAATTTTGTATTTTTAGTAGAGATGGGGTTTCTCCATGTTGGTCAGGCTGGTCTCAAACTCCTAACCTCAGGTGATCCGCCTGCCTTGAGATGGAGTCTCACTCTGTCGTCCACGCTGGAGTGCAGTGGTGCGATCTCCGCTCACTGCAACCTCCACCTCCTGGGTTCAAGCGATTCTCCTGCCTCAGCCTCCTGAGTAGCTGGGATTACAGGCACCCACCACACCCAGCTAATTTTTGTATTTTTAGTAGAGATGGGGTTTCAATATGTTGGCCAGGCTGGTCTCAAACTCCTGACCTCAGGTGATCCACCCACCTCGGCCTCCTGAAGTGCTGGGATTACAGGCATGAGCCACCTTGCCTGGCCTGTAGCATCTATTTCTGCCAGCCTAATGCCCAGTATCTGTTTTTAATCTTCTAGTTCAGCAGTTTGTGAAATTTCTGGTCTTGAGACCCATTTGCCTCTTAAAAGTTACCGAGGACCCCAGAGAGATTTTGTTGATATGGGTTTTATCTACTGATATTTACTGAGTTAGAAATGAAAACATAGAAATTTGTAAAATGCATGACTCTGCAAGCATACATTCTGTTAGCTCTCAGAGTGATGGTGTCATCATGGGTCCTATAGCCTCTGGGAAACTGTACTGCACAGTCATGAGACAATGAAAGGAAAAAAGACAATTCATGCCTCAGTGTCTTCATGAAATTAACTGCAACCTCTCAGACCTCCTGAAACCACACTTTGAGAACTGCTCTACAGAGAGCAGATTGAGCTGGGCGGCGGGTGCCTGGCGAAAGCTTCATTTCCCAGCCTTCTTGTGGCTAGGTCTGGCCGTGCCGTACCCCGGCCGAATGAACTGTGAGCCGTCCTCCATGGTGCTGGGCAGCATGAAAGATCTGTGAGTGAAGGAATCATGTGCAGTGGCCGCATCCTGCCTCTGACCAATGTGCTTTTCCCTTCTTCTCCCCCTTCCACAGGCTGGGGTATAAATGAGGCATGAGTCAATTTGGCCCTTGTAGACAGGGCAACCTGTCAGGTGTGACAGAGCCTGGGTGACCAGTATCATGCTGCCATATTTGTTTTTTGTTTGTTTGTTTTTTGTCATTGTTGTTTTGGAGATGGAGTTTCGCTCTTGTTGCCCAGGCTAGAGTGCAATGGCGCGAACTTGGCTCACTGCAACCTCTGCCTCCCACGTTCAAGTGATTCTCCTGCCTCAGCCTCCCAAGTAGCTGGGATTACAGGTACCTGCCCCCACGCCTGGCTAATTTTTTGTGTTTTTAGTAGAGACAAGGTTTCACCATGTTGGCAGGCTGGCCTGGAACTCCTGACCTCAGGTGATCCACCTGCCTCGGCCGCCCAAAGTGCTGGGATTACAGGCGTGAGCCACCACGCCCAGCCCATGCTGCCATATTTGTCCTGGATTGCCTATGTGGGCTCCTATGGGAAAAAGAAACCAACAGCCGGGCTTCTGCTACTGTATTTTGCAGTCTTTGTTATAATAGCCTAACTGGAATCCTGATCGGTACATCATTCTTATGCACCTGGCTTCCTGCTCTTATGCTTGGAAGAAGTCGGATGAACCATCCAGATAAGCCCTTGGGAGGAGCTGAGTCTGCAGGTGGAAGCATGAGGTAGTGAAGCACCCCTGACAGATCATTCCTTTAACATGCGTTTATTGAGATATTCTTGCCATGAATCCAACAGAGTCCAGGAGAGGAACGTGAGGTCACAGCTCATGGGAGGAGGGGACGGTGGGATAGAGCTTGCCAGAGTGTCGGGGTCTGCCATACAAATCACCACACCCTGGGTGGTTTCCTACAGAAAGAGGCAGAAACTTACTCTTGCACAGTTCTGGAGGCTAGGAGTGGAGATCCAGGTGTCAGCGGGCTTGGCGCCTCCGAGGGCTGTGAGGCAAAGAACCCATCCCTGGTTCCTCTCCTGGCTCTTCTGGTGGCTTCAACGTCCTTGGCGCCCCCTGGTTTGTGGCCTCATCGCTTCACCCTCTGCCTCCATCATCATGTGGCCTTGCTCTTTATGGCCTCTCTGAGGAAAGCAAGAGGTGGGAGCAGTGGGCCTGGGCCGGGGTCAACAGCGAAGGTGTGGCCAAGGTCCACCCAAAGTCAGTGGCTCCTTCGGCCTCAAAGCCAGCTTGATGCAGCAGACCCTCTGTCCGGTCTCTCTTTGTCCTTTCTTCTTCTTATAAGGACACTTGTTATTGGATTTAGGGCCCACCCTAGTCCAGGGTGATCTCATCTTGAGATCTTTTGCCTTCCCTGCATGCGCAATGATTCCTTTTGCAAGTAAGGTCACACTCACGGGTTTCCCTGGCCGTACTCTTTGGTGTTGGGGGGCGATTGGGTGCAGCATTCAGCCACTCCAGGGCTCTAAGCAGAAGGGACAGGCAGAAGGCACCACCAGGAAAACTGGAAGACTTCCTGGAGGAGGGGGTGCTAATTTGGGTCTTAAAGGGAGTCATTGCTGGGAGAAAGGGGAGTCCAGGTGGGAAGCTCAGATGCAGGGAGGTGCAGGGCCTTGGCAGGGTGTGGGGCCTCCAGGGGAAAGATGACAAGTGTGCTGGAGGCCTTGGGGTTGGAGGGCTGAGTGCCTCAGGATGAGGCTGGGAGGGCCAGGTGTGGGAGGTCTCAGGGCTTTATTCTGCAGACAGCAGGAGCCAGCAGGGGCTCTAGGGCTGGGAGTGAGAGAGTTCCCTGCAGGACAAAGGTGGGCTAATGGACGCCCACTAGGTTCAGGGATGCAGAGATTGTCCTGGGAGGGGGTGTAAATGTGTGCCTTGCAAGGGGTGGCGGGGGAGATGGAGCCTTGGGGTGGTCCCTGGGAGGACCCTTGGGGGCGTGTGGGGATGTCTGTACAGAGTGCAGCAGGAAACCTGGCTGGTCTGTCTTGCTATGTTTCCAAAGAAAAGAGGCAAACCCAAGGGGTAGGGGGCTTCCTTAGACACAGGGCCCAGTGCACCCGGGCGCTGGCGGTGGGTCTGGGGGCTGACTGCGTCTGTACTCTCTCCTTTGTCTGCAGGCCTGGTCTGCACTCAGCGGCTGCCAGGACCTCCCGGGAGCGCCCGCACACCCCACAGCCTGCCTGTCCTGGGAATACCTCTCCAGGCCCTGAATACCTGTCCCCCACTCCCTGCCTAGGACAACGGGGGCTGTCAGGGCCATGGGCAGGCCCACCCCACCAACCAGACCCTACGTGGGCCCCGCCTTGGTCCCGGAGCCAATGTCTGGCTGATCAGGGAACAAGAGGAGCCTTCAGCACCTCAATTCTGGGATGGTTGAGGTTTTCACACCGGGCCCCACCTGAGCCACTAAGAGGTGGGAGGCTCGGATCGTCTCTCTGCCTGTCTCTCTCTGGCATCGCCAGGGCTGACTTCATTCCACGTCCACGCGGAAACAGCAGGGGTGTCTCAGTGCAATCCTGGTTTTGTATTCACAGCCTCTGAATGAGTGCCAGGGTGCACCATGGAAGGAGCCTGGCTTTGCCCACTGCAATCCCGTGTCCTCACCCTAGCCTTTTAACTTCTCATGACTCAGGTTCCTCATCTGTGAAATGGAGCTATCTTCTTTGTGGGGTTAGTGGAAGCAATAAGCAAGAAGTGTGTCCACACAGGCCCAGCCTTTTTGGGGCCTCACTATGATCAGACCCTGCGCTTTGGACTGGGGGATGGGATGTGACTTAGGGGAGCTGCGGCCACCTGCCTCTGGAGGCTGAAGTCTCCCTGTGGACCACCCTTCCTCAGGACCACCCTTCCTCGCTTGCACGTCTCCCCTGCAGTCAGGACTCACCCGCCCCCACGCCAGGCCCTCCCTAGTGGATCAGGCCGTACAACCTGGTTTGTATGAGGAAAGGCAGCCGCTGGGGCCCCAGTGCAGCAAGGGAGGGGAGGAGGAGGTGTTCAGAGGGAAGCCCCCTCCCCACCCCCGTTGGCCCGTTGTCTTCAAAGGAAGGGCGTGACCTTCCTGCCCCCCACCCCCAGACCCACCCTGAGGGTCACTCTGGCGGTGAAGCCTGGTGCCTGCACTTGTGCCCGCCCTCTGCCTTGCAGTCTCCGGAGACTTATTCAGAGGAGCCAGGTACTCAATCAGCAAGGCTCCCGACAAGATGGGGTGAGTGGGAGAAGCACCCACAATTCTCTAGAGGGCTTTCAGGGGATTCTTCACTAAACAGACACATTGGAGTCTGGAACCCCTCCCCTAGCAGGGGGACACCTCCAAGCTGTGCTCAAAACTGGAACAGGGTATTTGGGTTAGAGTGTTCTCTCTGTCTGCCTCTCTGTCTCTCTCTCCCTTTCTCTCTGTCTCTCTGTCTCTGTGTCTCCTCTCTCTCCCTTTCTCTCTGTCTCTCTGTCTCTCTCTCTCCTCTCTCTCTCCTCTCTCTCTCTCTCTCTCTCTCTCTCAGTCCCTCTCTCTCCCTCTCTCCCTGTCTCTCTCTCTCTCTCTCAGTCCCTCTCTCTCACTCTCTCTTGCTCTCTCTTTCCTCCTGTCTCTCTAAAAGGCTTCTTTCCTCTAAGGGCAAAGCAGCAGCTGTCAGGCCCTTAAAGCAGGAGCCCTGGTTGGTGCAGGCCCAGGGCCAGCCCCTGATCCTGGCCTTTCTTCCCCTGGGGGATGAACAGTGAGCGCAGCCGCCCTGGGAGCTGGGGGACCTGAGGGGCTTGGAGGGAAGGGCAGGAGGGCCCAGGGCCGACACAGCAAGCCTGGCTGGGGTGGGGGCAGTGGCGTGGGTGGCTGACCACATTCCTGGGATGCCGGGCTGCAGGGCTGGGCGGCTGTGAGCAATGCAGCCAGGGACGGCGCAGCTAGAGCCATGCTGTGGTCTGCCCAGTGGGCCAGGCACGTGAGCTGGTTCATGCCCTGCTGCACCAACACCATTCACCTGGCGAGGTCAGTGGCCTCATCGAGGGGAAGGAAGGGCTCTGTCCCTAGAGTCTAGCAAGCCTGGGCCATGGTCTGTGGGGCTTCTCCGAGTGACTTCACCTCTGTGAGCCTCAGTTTCCCCCCCTAGAAAGTGGAGGTCATAACATGGGTGGGGTCCCCGGTGCTGGCCTGCAGAGCCCTGGGAGACATGTGGAATACAAGCCCCATACGCTGGGCCAAAAGATCCACAGACCAGGCAGCTTAACTGATAGAAATGAAAGTCCAAGATCAAGGTGTCGGCAGGGCAGTCTCCTTCCGGGGCTGCGGGGAAGGAACTGGCCCAGGTTTCTCTCCTTGGCTTGCAGATGGCCCGTGCCTCTCCACATCAGCTTCCCTCCCATGCGGCCTCTGTGCCTGAACTTCCCCTTTTAGTAGGACTGCAGTCATATTGGATTAGGGCCCACCCTAATGGCCTCCTCTGAACTTGGTGAGCACTGTAAAAGCCCCATCTCCAAATCAGGAAATATTCCGGGGTCCTGGGGGTTAAGACTTCAACATAAACATCTTGTTGGAGGGGGCTTGCAATTCAGTCCACACCCGCTTCCCTTGTCTCACTTTGTCCAGCACTCAGCACTCTCTGGCCCTGCCCTTAGCTGTGGGTCTGGATTTCCCGTCTCTTCCACGGTGAACCCTGTCAGGGCGGTGTCTTTGTCCCATTTGCTGTTACACCTGCAATTCCAAGGATGCTGGCTTGCACTCATCATTTAGCAGACTGCTGCTGAATGGCTAACAAATCCAGGATACAATCTGTAGGTGCACCACGCCAGGCAAGGTATCTGTGTCACCTGCCCGTCAGTGGCCCCAGGCTGGGAAGGCCCCTTGGGTCATGCTTGGACACCCTGCACCATGGGCAGCCAGAGCTCCGGGCTGAGTGGTCAGCGGCCGCCACACCTTGCCAGAGCAGAGGCACCCCTGCCATCCCACAGGCAAGACGGACCTAGCTCGGTTTCCCAACACTCTGCTGAGATGGGGCTGCCCAGCAGCCCACACAAGCCCACACCTGGGAGAATCCCAGCCCCACATTCTGGTTCAAGTCACTGCTGGTTTGGGTTCAGAGCCCAGACATGAGCTCCTGCTCTTCTCGGTGTGATCTGAGGCTGTGGATATCCTGAGAACATCGGTCTCAACAGACCACCTTCCTCCATGTTCCCTATATCCCAAATTCACTCCCAAGTGGCTTTTGTCTGGCAGATTCTGGTGGATTATGCAAAGGGGGACTGCCAGAGAATCTGAGCTGTTGGAAGACTTCTGAAATGTCACTGCGGTGGCAGAGGCACTGCCCCGGGGGGCAAAAGTCTTGTCTCTTCCTCCAAATGTGGAGGATCAAATTAGAGTTGACTTGTGTGTTTCCAAACCCGTTGTTGCATTCAACTAATTTAAAGATCCCAAAAGCCTCAGAAGAGGGTGGCAGAAGAAGAAAGGGACAAACACAAAAGGGGAAGGACAAGAGGGCAGACTGTTAAAAAAAAAAAAAACAACCTTCAAGAATGTAGTTTGCTCCTGGGTGGACCCTCCCACCCCGTGCCTGCCCCCAGTTGGCCCCTGACCTGTGGCGGCCGCTCAAATTCCTAACATCTGGCCCAGGGTAAGGATATGGGCAACTCTTTAAGGAAGTGTGTCCTCGCTAGGTGCTGAGCACTCACTCCAAGGGACTTTGTTCCTGGATGACCAGGCTCAGAGAGGGCTGTGAGCCTCCCATGGTCACGCAGCAGCAGTCCAAGTGCCTGGGGCAGTCTGATGCCCACATCCCCCTTGAGGTCCCAGGCAAGGGCGTGGTCACAGGATGTGGACCCCTCTGCCTGGATAGGTCTCTGGTCTTCTATGGCACCTACTTGTAAGCCTCCCCGGCAAGTTCAATGTGGGGCTCCCAGCACCTGTCCTTGGAATTTGGGGGTTCCTTGGTTTCTTCTCTCTTCTCTCTACCCTTCTTCTCCCTGAGTGACCCCATCTGTTCCCCTGGATGAGGCGTGGTCACCTCCTCAGTTCAATGCTGGGAGCCCTGCACCGAACCTGGAGGGAACCAGCAGGCTCCAGGTCCTGGCTTTTGGAGTAGGGCCTGCCCCTTCCTCCCTGCCCCTTTCTCTAGGGAGTGCTGTGAAGGGTGCATTTGGGCCCTGGGGGCCCATGAGTTTGGGCCTCCAGGATAGCTGAGAGCATGTGGGCCTGGCCTGCCCACCCTTCCTGAAGCCCCCCAGCTTTGCCCCACTCCTGGGCCCTGACCAGCCTCCTGCCTTTGCCTTTGTCTGGCCTTAGGTTTCCCAGGCAGCTTTGGTATTTTTCATGCAGGTCTCAGGTGTCACCTCTTGAAAATTCAAAGGAGGATCATGAATTCATGAACCAGCGACCTCCCAGGAGGTGGATCTTCCCACCCTGCACCAACCAGCCTTAGGAATTCAGTCCTGAGCCCTCCCTCCCCAGGGCCTGGGGCCTGGAAGTCAGAGCCAGCCAGATCAGGGAAGGGTCGGGCCCTGGAAATCCACAGTGGCCTGCCTGGGCCGGGGTGGGGCCAGGCATGGGGAGGCGTGGGTCCTGTCTGGGTTGGGACTAGCGCTCTGGCTTCCCTAGCTGATTTGAGCATTTAATTTTAATTTCACAAGTAGAGAAAAAGAAAGAAAACTCCTGAAAATCGCAGCAGATCCTCACGGCTCTGCAGATGTCCAGGAGGTTGAGCCTCTGCGCTGTGGCCTCAGCTGCTCAGGTACCAGTCTCGGCTACTCTCACTGGCGGTGTGGTCTGGGCAGCCATGTGCCCTCCCCAGGCCTTAGTCTCCCAGTGTGTCAAATATCTGCCCCGTCTCAGGTCTCATTCTGCTGCTTCCCCCTTGTGATCATACCCTGCCCTTCCCTGCTCCCCAAGGACTTCCTGGCCTCGGCCCACAAACCTATGCAGGTGGTTCCATCAGAGACTGTCCCCACCGTCCCCCCAGCCACCCCAGCCCTCATCCTAAGTCCCATGCTCCCCTTCCCTGCAGGAGGCCACTCCATCCTCCCAGCACTCTCTTCTCCCAGCATCTCCAGTTCTCCACTCCCCGCTTTTCCTGCTGCCCTACTTGCTGGTCCCCTGGAGTCCCCCGGACATCATTTCTCCTGCAGTCAGCAAGGATTTGGTGGGTGCCTGTTGAGGGGGCTGCTCCTCTGGGGCTGGAGTGCAGTGATGCATGAAACATTATGATCCCTGATCGCCTGGGGCTTCTGGTCCCATGGGATTTGAGGGTTCCTTGGTTTTTTCTTTTTCTACCCTTCTTCTCCCTGGGTGACCTCATCGGTTCCCATGGATTGAAATATCCTTATGCCAATGACTTCCAAATTTGTCTCTTCAGCCCTGACCTCTCCTCCGAACTCTGGACCCACATATCCGGCCATCCACTTGACATCTCCCTTTGGGGTCTCCCAGACATGTCAAGCAGATCGTGTCCAAGCTGGTGTCCAATCCTTTCCCAGGCAACTCAACCCCTCGTCTTCCCCATCTCAGTAAATCCCACCGCCGCCCTCCGCTAGCTCCATCCAGAAACCTCTACGATCTCCTTGCTTCTCCCTGTCCATATCCAGGATCAGGAATTCATCCACAGTCCTGTGCATCCTGTCTCTGCAGACCCACAGCCTCGCCCCCATCAGCACCCTGGTCCATAGAGACAGACCTGGTGACACAGATGGGACTTCAGAGAGATGACGTGAATGGCATCGCTAGTCATGAGAGTCAGGGTTTGGGTGGAAGCTACTCTGCCAGGGAGAAGTGGAGACCCAGGGCCCCTCCAGGGACACGCAGGGAGAAACCGATTCATCCAGCCCCAGGGTGGAGCCCCTGGTTACCCTCTAAGCCCCAGAGCCTTGTGTCCCCAGGGAGGCAGAGGGTGGAAAAGACTGATGGGTAGAGAGAGTGAGAGCGTCAAGACCCCCCTCCACTGCAGTACAAGGGGCTCCCTCTTGGGTGGGCGTGATGGGAGGCATCCCAGCACGTGGATCTCAGCCTTTGGACTTGGTGTCTGTGATCAGCTAAGAGTAAAGCTGTTCTTGCTTTATTCTTCTGGGAAAGGGCTACACCTGCTGGATTTCACACCAGGCGAAGACCAGGCGGGTATTCTATTCAAAAGGGTGTGGCTTTGCCAGCAGAGAAAACGGAGGCATGGAGTTACCAGGATGTGAGCAGCAGAGCAGAGCAGAGCAGACCTGTTCAGGGCCCCACACTCCCTCCCCACAGCCCCCTTCCTGACCCTACACCCCCATTCCAGGCAGTTCCTAGCACCATAAGGTAAGTGGACAAGCCTCACTCTGGAAGGAGAACACAGGGCCCTGTCCCTCCTGGGGGCCCGTTAAGAAGCACAGTGGAGTTCTCCAGGGACCACCGTCACACCGAGGTCACATTACCATAAAGCAAGGGCCCCTGCTCACACACGTTTCCCAGTCACTAGCAGTGAGCACGTGGCAGCCTCCAGCAGCTCGGGTTCCTCCAGGCCACACCCTAGACCTGGCCACCTGCCTTCTGGCTTCTCAGGGCACGTGGAGCAGCCATTCCCCTGGGCTCTGGGCTCTGGGCCCCAGGCACAAGAGACCCAGGCTTGCAGCTGTTTTGCAGAGAGTGAGGGCAAAATGGAAGCTGCAGTGATGAGGGAGAAGGTGCTGGGGAGAGGAGAGCGAGAGCTGGGAAGGGCAGGGCCGCTGTTGCTGGGACCTCAGCCCTAGGATGGCCATCCTTTCAGCAAAATCCTTGCTGGGCAGCTATGGTGGGCTAGACACTGTGAGGGGATGGCGTCTGGGCAAGACCCACAGGACAGGGGACGCACAGCCCAGTGGGAAAGACAGGGAATCAGCTCAACCTTCCACCATGGTCCATGTGAGATCCAGTTATCCTACCATCCAGAAGCAGGGGGCCAGGAGGTTAAATGATGTGCTGGTGGCCACGGTGTAGGGGCAGAAGGGCCAGGGTTCAAAGCCATACCCCTTTGAACAGAACAGGTGTAGCCTATTTACCCGCCTCTCCCTCCATCCATCCGCACATTAATTAAAAAGAATATCCAGTTTCATCAGACAAGCAAATAATACAATTACAAAAATTGTCAAGGGTCTCCTGGAAGAGAAGGAGCTGGCTATGTGGGGCCTGCACACACACGTATGCATATATTCACATGCATGTTCATCCGTGTACATGTGTGTGCATGAATGTCTGTGTGTTTTGAGCATGAATGTACCTGTGTATGTGTCTGTGTGTGCACATATGTGCATATGCACGTGTCTATCTGAGTGTGTCTGTGTGCAGGCAGGTTTCATGGATGTTTCTGTGCCTGCATACATGTGTGTGAGTGTGTGTACATGTGTAAATGTGAATGTAATTCCCAATAGAGGCATGAGCATAACTCAGAGGTGGGAGGACTCAGTGGGATGTGCTTTAGGGAGGAAAAGAGGCCCAGTGTGCCAGGGGTCAGGGCATGGGGCATTGAGGGGTTTGGGGAGGAAGGAGCACGTGGAGGCCAAGCTGTGAAAACCCTGTAGACCATGGGAGGAATTTGAGTTTTATTCAAAATGCAAAGGGAGCCAACAGAGGGATTTCCACATGGCTAGAAAAAAGCACACAGCCATGGGGCTGTGGGGAGCACGGAGTGGAGGGGGTGTGAGCGGAGGCAGATGGCCAGGCCAGAGGCCAGTGCTGCATCTGCCCAGGTGAGAAAGACTGGGAGATGAGAAGGAAACCCACACTGACCAAGATTAAAAACAATACGACACAAGAGATTAACAGCAGATGAGACAGTGTAAAAAAAAAAAAAAGGAATAATGAACTTGACAACACAGTCATGGAAATTCTCCAAAATGGAATACAGGGAGAAAAAAGACTTAAAAAAAAAAGACAAGGAAGAACAGGACAGCAGTGAGTTCTGGGACATCAAATGTCCTAGCACAGGTAACTGGAGTCCCCGATGAACCCCGGTGAGCGTGACCCAGTACCCGCCTAGTAGGACGTTGAAATAAAAACGACTGGCCGACTCAGTGCCAGCGAGGACATGGGGCCGCTGGACCCCTACCACACCACGGGTACCAGCTCTTTGGAAAACTCTTCTGCATATTCTTCCAAAGCTAAATATCCATCTATGTGTGACTCAGCCATTCCACTCCTGGGTATTCTCCAAAGGGAGGTTAAAGTGCACAGCCTCCCCAGATCTCATGCACAAAGGTTCCCAGCGGCTTTATTTGTAACAGCCCGAAGCTGGAAACCACCCAAATGCCCATCAGCAGGTGCTTGGGTAAGCAAAGGCCTGGAGTCACCGTTGGTTCAGTTGTTGGCCTCTCCTTCTGTCTCTCCAAGCGCCCTAGGGCAAGTGGCATACTTCAAGCTGAGCCTTGGTTTCCTTTCCTGTGCAGTGGGTCTAGTGAGTGGGCCTGATTTGAGGTGGTGGGCAGGATCAGCATGGCATCGCTGCGGGAAGCTCCCGGCCGAGTGTGAAGGGCCCAGCATGGAGGGGAGGAAGATGTCAGGCTCCAGGCAGCCCCTGACGCTGGCA
The DNA here is from genome assembly GCF_006542625.1 of Nomascus leucogenys. NCBI lineage: Eukaryota > Metazoa > Chordata > Mammalia > Primates > Hylobatidae > Nomascus > Nomascus leucogenys. The sequence continues at coordinate 88,771,977 of NC_044384.1, read as the reverse complement.
GTGCTGGGGCTGACCCTTGGCTGCCTCAGCTCTGGGAACCCCATGCAGCACGAGGCATCTGGGCAGGTAGTGGGGCCATAGGAGACGGCAGGGCCTGGGCTGTGGCCCTGTTCCCTGAAGGGCTCCGTATGTTCCGTGCAGCGGGCAGGGTCAGGGGTCATGTTTAAACGCGGGGGAGCCCAGGGCAATACCTCCAGGCCGCATGCTGTCCAAGTGGCGTGGGCGGGCGGCCCCTTAGATGGTCTTGGGACAGCATAGCAAGGCCCTGGGCACTCACCTGACCAGTCACGTGGGGGGCCGCCTGAGGGAACAGGCGGATCCAACCTATGGTGGGGGGCTGGGACTTAGGATGGTTTGAGGGGTGCGCCGAAAGCCTGGGAAGGAGCCTGGGTGGCAGAGTGGATGCCCGGCACACACACTCGAGTGGACCAGGGATGGTTGGCCAGGCCACAGCTTTCCCGTGCCCAGCACCCTGGTAGCCAGTTCAGAGTGACTGTCCCAGACCTAGCTGAGGGTCTGCAGCTAAAGCAGGGTGCACCTGGTGTTTCTGGAAACCCCTCTCGCCATGCCACCTCGTGCCAGCTCCAGTGGCCCCCGTGTCGGTCCTTAGGACTCTGGCCACCCACACGCTGAGCTCCCGCAGGGCAGGTCCTGTGCCCAGCACACAGGGGAAGCTCAGCCTGTGTGCCAGCTGAATGGTGAGATTGGTGGGAATGAACAAATGAAGCATCTCTCTCCCGCTCCACTCCCCAGCTTCTCAACCACAGAATCTGTGCCTGGCTCAGGAAATGTACCCTCCGTGTGGGTTTTCTATTGCTGCATAACAAATGGTCACCAATTGAAAAGCTTAAAATGGCATTTATCTATTGTCTTAAAGTTTGGGCAGGTCAGGAGTCAGGACATGGCATAGCTGGGTCTTCTGTCTCATGGGGCTGCAGTCAAGGTGCCAACTGGAGCTGGGGTCTCCTCTGAGGTTTGGGACGCTCTTCCAAGCTCTCGCAGTTGTGGAAGATTGCATTTCCTTGCCCCTGTTCCTCATGGGACTGGATCTCCAAATCCCGCAGGAGAGTCTCTGACTTCAAGGCTATTTTGGAAGGGCTCACCTGATTAGCTTGGGCCCACCCACGATCATCTCCATTTTCATTAACTCAAGGTCAGCTGGTTAGGACCTTAATTACACCTGCAGAAGTCCGGCATCTTTGCCATATAAAGTAACCTCATCACGGGAGCACATCCACCCTCTTCGCAGCCCTGCCACCCTCCAAGTTGGGGAGTATGCAGGTGTGTAGACACCTGGGGGCAGGGATGCTGGAAAGCGTCTGAGGCTCCTCCCAACCACGCTCTCCTTGGCTCTGAGACTGAGTCGTGGCCCCAGGTAGGTAATGAGTGAAGCTTTGCGGAATGAATACGTGAGGGAATGAGTGAGTGAGTGAATGTGTGAGTCTGGCATCTTCCATCAAACTGTGACCTTCCCAGGGCCAGAGTCCACACTGGACTCACCTCTGAAATCCCAGGGCACCCTCCCTGTTTGTGTCTCTCTCTGTGTCCAAATTTCCCCTTTTTAGAAGGATGCCAACTAGTGCTCCTGGTTACCTATGACGCTTCGAATGCTCACCTGAGCGAGTGGAGGAGGGAGTGGCACCTCTGTCTCTCCTCAAGGTCAGGGTCTGTGCAGAGCAGCTCCAAGACCCATTCCTCTGGGAACCAGGCACAGGGCTGCAAGCTCTGTCCTCGGCACCATCTCCTCTGGCTCCTCCATGCAGCTGCCCCTCCAGTGCACAGCAGCAGCCCCCAGGACAGCACTGACCACACAGGGACCAGTGGAGGCAGGCTCCTGGCTGTGAGACCTTGGGCGAGGCCTTCTGACCCTCCGGGTCTCCATCAGCAAGAGAGGGGTGGCAACACCTGGCTGGCGTGAGGATGGAGCATTCCCCGCATGGCCAGTTCTCAGGGCAATGCCTGGTGCCGTCTAGATGCCCACACCGTCGCCTCCTTTCATCCCTCCAAGAGCATCACCAAGCAGTTGCTGTCATTATGCCCATTTTATGGCTTGGTAAACTGAGGCACAGAGAGGTTAAGTAATACATACAAAGCTGGGGATCGGGCCCAGACAGTCTGGCTGCAGCCGTATTGGAAGGGCATTCCCCCTCACCCCTGATTACTGGGTCCCTGAGTGGTGAGTTGAAGACCCCGCTTTCGACAGTGTGCTGTGTGACGTTAGCAAGCCAGCTGTCCTCTCTGTTTTGACCACTGTGTTGGGTTTCCTGGGGCTGCTATAACCAAGTGCCACAGGCTACACGGCTTAAACCACAGAAGTGTATCGTCTCACAGCTCTGGAGGCCAGAAGTTCAAAATGAAGGTTGGGCAGGGGTGGTTCCCGCTGGAGCTCTGAGACGAAGATCTGCTCCAGGGCCTCCTTGGCTTGGAGGTGGCCGCCTTCCTGTTCCCAGGGCACCCTCCCTGTTTGTGTCTCTCTCTGTGTCCAAATTTCCCCTTTTTAGAAGGATGCCAATTAAATTGGATTCGGGCCCACCCTCATGGCCTCATTTTAACTTAGTTACCTCTCTAGCGACCCTTTCTCCAAACACCACCACATCCCGAGGTACTGAGGTATCCTGAGGTACCACATCCCGAGGTACACTCCAACATATGAATTTTGGGAGAACATGATTCAGCCAATAGCAACCACAGCAAACTGAGGTGAATTTCCATCCTTGCCCCAGGTAGCACTGTGAGGGACTGAGCTGCTAGGCACCTTAACCGTTTTATTTTTATTACCTGGGGCTCCGAAATCTCACACCCAAACCTTGGGCTGTGCGTCTGTCCCTGGGAGGTCCTGACCTCACTGGCCTGTGACCCGGGGCTTATCTGTCACTCCTCTTTCTTCTGGATTCCGGTTGCAGGCGTTGATCGCTTCCCTGGGGTTTATTTTGCTGGGTGTCAGGCAGGAAAAGGGTCAAATTCCAGCATGCGGGTCTGATGTTGCATACCAGGACAGCCGGCATGGGCCGCTTCCCCTGGCTGCAGGGAGTTTGTCCAGACTGAAGAGGATGTGGCCCTGCCAGTGGCCCAGGGCTGCTGCTCCTCCAGGGGCAGCTGAACTCAGCACCCAGCCTCAGGAAACAGCAGATTTGAAAGCAGAAATCCTTTTCTCTGAAAAGGGAAAAGAAAGTTCCTTCTCAGCATCTCTGGCTTCTTCTCCCCTCTGCTGACCCCAAACCGAGGCACTCATTTTACCTTAGCAGGGGTAAGAAAAAAGGCATGTTAAAAACATTTTGTTTACACTTATTACAAAAATAACACATCGTCTTTTACCTCGACGTGTCCCCAATCTCCCCTCAATCATTAGCGGTGACCCTGGGTTGGGGCTGATTCCAGACATCCAAAACAAAAGGAAACACTCGACCTCACCCCTTCCCTTGCATACGGCTTACTATCTATCTATCTATTTATTTATTTGAGTTACACAAGCAATATATGTTCAGTATGCACACCTTAGAAAGAAGAGATAAGCAAGCCCAAAGGGGAAAAATATCACCTACAACCTCTCAGCCACTAATAACCCTCACAAAGGATTAGCATGTACCCTTCCATTCTTCTTCCGACACACGTGTGCATGGCTGTGTGTGCATTTACACAACTGTAGTTATGCACTCATTCAATCCTGCAAACTTGGTGTCAGGGTTTACTGACGGCTGCCTTTCTTATTAGATAATTTTTTTAAATTCCAGTTAAAATTAGCAAAGGCGGCAAGGTGCGGTGGCTCACGCCTATAATCCCAGCACTTCGGGAGGCTGAGGCGGGCGGATCACCTGAGGTCAAGAGTTCAAGACCAGCCTGGCCAACTTGGCGAAATCCCGTCTCTACTAAAAATACAAAAATTAGTCGGGCATGGTAGCGCATGCCTGTAGTCCCAGCTACTTGGGAGGCTGAGGCAGGAGAATCGCTTGAACCCAGGAGGCGGAGGTTGCAGTGAGCCGAGATCGCACCACTGCACTCCAGCCTGGGCGATGGAGTGAGTCACTGTCTCAAAAAAAAAAAAAAAAAAAAAAAAAAAAAAAAAAAATTCATCAAAGGCAAGGGGTTGTTATACACCTTGACATTAACAAAATGGATTTTAAAAAGAGAAAAGTGGGTTCTGGGGAGGATGTGGCGAAGCTGGCACTCACACACGTATCAGCAGGTTCACAGGTGTGAAGCACACATGTGCTCAGTACTGCCTTCCCACGCGCACCCACATGCACCCAGGCGCACCCATGCACACCCACATGCACCCACGCGCACCCACACACACATGCGCACTTGTGTTGAACCTTTGTCCCTTGCCTGTCCAACACCTCTCCTACTTCTTCCTCTCGTTTTTAAAGTTAATTTAATTTTTTTCTGGCAGTTTTAGGTTTACAGAAAAATTGAGAAGAAAGTGCAGAGAGTTTCCACAACCGTCCCCTACCCGCGGTGTCCCCTATTACTAACATCTCACTTTGGTGCCGGGTGTCAGGTACCAGGCGTCCTTCTGGCCACTCTGATAGGCTCCTTTGTCACAACTGAGGAGCACCGGGGATTACTTTGTTATGAGACTAAGGCTCCTAGTTTACATGAGGGCTCACACTTGGTGGAGTACGTTCCATGAAATTTGACAAATGTTATGGGGACATGTGCCCACCGCACCAGTATCCTACAGAAGAGTTTCACAGCCCTAAACATCCTGTGCTCCTCCTGCCCATCCCTCCTTCCCTGCTAACCCCTGGCAACCACTGACCTTTTTACCATCTCCAGAGTTTTGCCTTTTCCAGAAAGTCACGTAGTTGGAATCATAGAGAAAGTAGCCTTTTCGGATTGGTTCTTCTATCTAGCAATATGCATTTAAGCTTCCTGTGAGTCTTCCCATGACTTGTGAGCTCATCCCTTTCTAACAAGAAAAAATATTCTTCCCTCTGATTGGCCCAGGGATGACCCAAGCTGGACCAATGAGAGTTCTCCCTGGGATTTCGGCCAGAGTGGTCTGAACATAGACTCTCTCTTCCCATCAGAATCACAAAAGTCCCTCATGCTGGCCTGAAAGTGAAGCCAGCATAGAGACAGCAGATGCACAGAGATGGTGTTCTCATGCCATCATTGTCACCTTCTCAGTCGTGTGGTGCCTAAGATCTACAGCCGGGTTCTCTTGTTACATGAGCCAGCATGTTCCCAGTTTTGTACAAGGGTTAGGGCTTCTGTTACTTGCAACCAAAACTCCTAAGATAGAGACAAATGTTTTTACGTGGACCTTTTTTTGTCAACAAATTCATATGATGTTATTATTTTAAACATTTTTATTAGGGCAAGATTTATATACAATAAAATTCACCCTTTTAAAATGTACCGTTACGTGAGTTTGACAAACACAGCTGTGTTTGATCCCATTGCCACAATTGAGATCCAGGACAGCCTCATCACCACAAAAAACTTCTCACGCTGCTCCCCCTCCTCCAGCTCCTGGGAAACACAGAACCCGTTTCCTGCCCCTACAGTCTTGCCTTTTCCAGAACATCACATAAATAGAATCATATAGTGTGCAGACTTTGAGTTGGCTTCTTAGCATGATGCATTTTGGACCATCCATTTGGCTTGTTCTTTTTCATGACTCAGTAGTATTCCATTGAATGGATGTACCACAGTTTGTTCATAGTTCTTCAGTTGAAAGACATTTGGGTTGTTTCTAGTCTGGGGTGATTAAGAATACAGACTCTACACACATCTGTGCACAGATCTTTGTGTGTACTTAAGTCAACTCTAAGGAGGTGCCAGGACCTTGAAGTCAGGACAGTTGGGCCCTCAAAGGATTCTCCTCCGCCTTGCCACGTTGCTTTCAGAACTCAGACATATTGTAAGAATGAGAAAGAGGGTTGCTAGGAGAAATCCTCCTACAATCATCAGAAGAAAGCCTTCCAGAAGCAGCCACCCCGCTCTTCTCTGTTGCCCGAACGAAGCCCACCATCAGATGATGAGATTCAAGGGTCCAGTGGGGTACAGTGTAACGTTTTGATAAACACATACAATAGGGAATGATTCAATCAAGCTATTAACATATCCATCTCCTTGCTCACAGGTATCAAAGCATCACATAAATATACAATTACCATTTGTCAGTGCAAAATAATGTTAATATACAATTACTACTTGTCAATGCAAAATAATATTAACATACAATCACCATTTGTCAATGCAAAATATTATTAATATACAATTATCATTTGTCCGTGCAAAATAATATTAATAATAAATATGAATATTAGCAATGCACAATAATGTTAACATAATTAATATTAGTCAGTTAATAATAATTAATACCCAATACAAAATAATATTAATAATAAGAGCATCCAGTTGGAGTTGCCAGGATGGAGATAACAATGACAAAAATGATGATAATGATTATCTAATGATTCACTGAGCCCTGGCATGGGTCTGACACCCACGTGTTATTTTTTTCAGGTCTCATAATACTATTCCAGAGGTCCCTGTCCCTAGTGTCACTGTGAAGATCCTGAAGCTTGGACATGCTCTAGGCAGAGTGAGAGGCACGCCTTCTGTTCACCCGAGACCCACAGTCTGCTTTAGATCCCAAGCAGGTGTTTACGGCACTTCCCCCCGAATGACCCTCACCATTGCATCGCTATTCTCATGGCTTGTTCCATTTGGTGCATCCATAAGGAGACTCACCCCAGGGCTGGGCCAGGAATTTCACCCTCCCACCTGCTTCCAATTCACAGGTGGGACCTGGCTGGGCCCTCACCACTGTCTTACCCTGGCTGGGCGACTCAACTCAAAGGAAGCCACGTACGCTGTTCAACCTGGTTGGAAATGGAAAGGACTTTGGATGCCATCCAGCTGAGGACTGCCACACCACTGAGAGACCCAGGACAGAGAGACACACGGCAGGCCACTGGCAGGGTCCTGCCAATGGGGTGGCTGACCAGAGCCAGGCCTGGCCAGTCCCAACCCTCCTGCCAGCAAGGATGCAGATCAAAGCAGTGCATGGGCTGTTTGATTTTCTTGTAGGGTCTTGCTGAGTGGATAGTTTCACCCTGGGCTGCTCAGATCTCAGCGACAGGGAGGGAGAATGTGTCCTCTGTCCTCTCACGCCCTGTGTCTGTGCTCCTTGCAAAGGCTGTGAACACATTCACGTGGATTTAATTAATCACCGAAGCTGTGCGTCCACCTCTGGATTTCCCTCTCAGTGGGTTCCCATGTTTCCACATGGTGGGTTGAGTGTCTGCACGCTAACTGGCTCAGACGTTTGGACGGTCTCCATTGTCAGCATCATTTATTCATTCAACAAACATCCACCGGGCATTTCCTGACTGCCAGATTCTCCTTTGGGTGCTGAGGATGCAGCGGTGAACAAGTCACCATCCTCAGGAGATGACATTCTGTAGTTCAGGGAGATGAACAATAAACCAAATAAACAGTAAGTAACCATGAGATGGACCATGTTGGGTAGGCATAAGTGCTCTGGAGAAAAACACAAAGGCAAAGGAGTGTAGGGGCATTGGGCAGGTGCCTCTGTGGACACCAAGGCCAGCTCTGACCTTCCTGAGGGGGGCGGTCTGAGCAGGGGTGGAGGGGTGCCAGAGGGAAAACCTGGATGCCAGGGTTGGGGAAGTTGCTTCAAGAAAGCACAAAAGCCCCCCAACACGAGAGCTTGGCTGGTGGGGAAATGCGGAAGTTTCGGTGGGCTGGGGCAGGGTGAGTGACGAGCATTGAAATAACAGGACGTGGACGACGACAATCAGCAGGTCTGTCTCAGCAGGGGTCTCGTTACATGGGGCGGGGAGACTATTTCCTTGGGATCAGTGTTTAGGCCTAGAATCATTAGCTTTGGGGCTGCGTACATTTTCGTGGCCCTGGCTCAGTAGTTGTTATCTCTGTATTGTTTTCCCTCTGTCCTGTTCCAGTTTATAGTTACCACCAACAGGATATGATTATCATGCTAACCAACCCTTCCTGAGCACATGCGTGCTTCACACGCATGAACCTGCCGATGCCTGCGTGAGCATCGGCTTCATCACATCCTCCCCAGCACCTGCTTTTCTCATTTTAAAATAATTTTGTTAACATGAAGGTGTAGAACACCTCTCTCTGGCCTTTGCTGATTTTAACTGGAATTTTAAAAATCACTTAATAAGAAAGGCAGGCCAGGCGTGGTGGCTCATGCCTGTAATCCTAGCACTTTGGGAGGCTGAGACAAGCAGATCACCTGAGCTTAGGAGTTTGAGACCAGCCTGGACAACATAGTGAAACCCCATCTCTACTAAAAATACAAAAAATTAAGTGGGCATGGTGGCGCACGCCTGTAGTTCCAGCTACTCCAGAGGCTGAGGCAGGAGAATCGCTTGAACCTGGGAGGCAGAGGTTGGAGTCAGCCGAGATCACACCACTGTACTCTAGCCTGGGTGACAAAGCAAGACTCTGTCAAAAAAAAAAAAAAGAAAAGAAAGGAAGGAAGAAAGAGAGAGAGAGAGAAAGAAAGAGAGAGAGAGAGAAAGAGAGAGAGAGAGAAAGAAAGAGAGAGAGAAAGAAAGAGAGAGAGAGAGAAAGAAAGAGAGAGAGAGAAAGAAGAGAAAGAAAGAAAGGAAAGAAAGAAAAGAAAGAAAGAAAGAAAGAAAGGAGAAAAGAAAGGCAGCCATAAGTGAACCCTAACACCAAGCTTGCAGAATTGAATGAGCAAATCGTGTCCCCTCTGCCTGCCTTTCTACCATCATTGCATACGAAGCTTGTTACTTATGTCTTCATCTCACAGTGTCCCCAAATCTGGGGCTGTGTGAGCTGATTTTGGGTGGGACACAGATGGCTGAGATTTAGCACTATTGTGAAGGGCGACTTTTAATGTGTAATCTATTTATGGCAAGTGACGTTGATCCACCACATATGGCAGTGCTATCAAGTAGCCAGTAAAAATACATTTATTTAAGAAAATAAGCAGAGTGGAAGCATCGTGTCAGTGATGGGACAGGTGGTATTCAGCAGCCTCAAGGTGCTGGCGGCGGCTGATGTCTTAAAGACTCTGCATTGTCTCATTTAATCATCCCAAGCGTGGATACTGGAGGGAGTCTTTTTTTTGAGACAGAGTCTCACTATGTCACCCAGGCTGGAGTGCACTGCCACAATCTCAGCTCACTGCAACCTCTGCCTCCTGGGCTCAAGCGATTCTCCTGCCTCAGCCCCCCAAGTAGCTGGGATTACAGGTGCATCCCACCATGTCTGGCTGATTTTTGTATTTTTAGTAGAGACGGGGTTTCACCATGTTGGCCAGGCTGGTCTCAAACTCCTGACCTCAAGTGATCCACCTGCCTTGGCCTCCCAAAGTGCTGGGATTACAGGCATGAGCCACAGTTCCTGGCCTGGAGGAAGTCTTATTAGCCTCATTTCATGGAGGAGAAACTGGGGCTCCAGGGCATGGAGGCTGCCTGTGGCCATGCAGCCTGGGTGGCCCATCAGCCTGCTGTGCTTTTATCCTTGACAAGCACGCCGCAGAGCAGCTGCATTTCTAATGTCAGGCTTCTGCTTACATGCAGTTGGTCTTCTCCTGTGAATGGGGAAACTGAGGCCTTGGAGGTCAGCCAGCAGGTCAGGACTCAGTTCAGCGCGGAGCTGGGGCTCTGGCCCCATCCAGGAGCTCCCCCAGCAGCCAACTCTGCCAGCCTTTGATGCCTCGCTGAGACAGAGGTCTGGGCCGTGGCCACTCACCCACTGGGCCCACATCCCCACAGGCCTGGGCTCTGGATGCTGGAGGCCTGAGGCTGCACCCCAGGTTCTGGCTGGCCTGCCTGCCACGGGGCCAGGGCTGGGTGCTTTCTGCTGAGTCACTAACAAAGCTCAGGCCTGACCACAGGACATTTCTGAGATTCCAGGACTGGCTCCACAAAGGCCGGCATCGGCCCTGCGGCAGGTCCGGCTTCACCCAGCCCAGAATCACAGCCTCACAGAGTCTAGAGGGCCCGTGGGGACGGGAGTCCTGGGAACCGAGGTTGGGAGACAATGGGTGGCCCCTCGGTGTGGTGTCCTTTGCTCACCCCTCAGCAGGGCCCTGACGGAACTGGCAGAGATTCATCTTCATGGCAGGACTTCAGGCAAGAGAGGCCCCAGGGTTGAAGACAAGGGGCTCAGAGCTTGCTTTTTATACACTTTCAAATTTTCTCAGAGTAGAACAATTTAAAAATATATAAAATATGGTTAAAAAATTCTCCTACGTAAGACTCCCAGACCCCTAGTTTTCCTCCCTAAAGGCAACTGACGTTACCAGTTTCCTGGGTATCCATGCAGGGATATTTTATGCATAAACAACCAAATCTCTATACATGTCCATAGAGAGAGGCAGACGTATCTGCATGTGCATAAACACGTGTGTGTGTGTCCTTTTATCCCAAAGGAAACACATCTTTTTCCCTTGACAAAGGACATCCTCTGCATCTAGCTTCTAGAAAGTGCTGCCAATTTGGGGACCAAGGGAGGGAGGCTGCAGAGGAACATCGTTTGGTCAAATGTGAAATGTGATCAGGAAGCCGGTGCTCAGCAAATTTATCTGAAGCTCTTGATGACCCCCCAAAGATGAGCGGGGCCCCTTCCCGTTTTTCGGACTGTCTTGGCAGAGGCTCCCTGTCACTGAGGACCTGAGGTTGTCACAGCCGGACGGTGTGGGAGCTGGCACTGCTGGGGCTCCTGCTGCGTGGGACACGTACGGCTGCCCGGTGATCCTGAACGCTGACCCCTGTGCACCTCAGTGTCCGTGACTGTGGAGCAGAGGTACGTGCAGAACCAGCTCTGTCTTCCCAGAGACTGTCGCTTTGGTCCAAAGTAATGTAATGTTGCCACGAAAATTCTAATCCCTCCCATCAGGCACAAATAGTTCGATGGGACTGTGTACTTCCAGCAGAGAGGGTGTGCATTTAAAGTATAGATTTGTTAAACATAGATGCTTAGAACATGACGCTGCTTGGCGTTCTATTTAATTGACCAGAAACTCGAAAAATGTCGTGGTCCTCTTCTTAAGTCTGGGGGTCACTGCTGCCCCACTGTGCACCATCGCTTCTCTGTCCTTGTCTGCCCCCTGCGGCAGGGAAGGGGCTCTGGAAGGGTCCGAATCTGGTGTGTCCAGTGTGATCCCTGCACTCATGCCCGGAACTGTGCCTGGGACCCTGCCCCAAGCAAAGTAATAATCTGAATGATATCCTCAAAGGAGCCTGGCTTGGGCTAACAAGGAAAAACTTCCAACGTGGAGAGCTGTCCTGGCACCGTTTCTTCCTGCTGTGTTAGTTGAAGACCTACTGTGTTCAGGGCCGTGAGTGAGGGCACAACCACCCCTTGGGAGCACACTCTGCCTCAACCCTGGAGTGGCTCGGAAATGAGTCTTCAGTCCACAAGACTGAAGGTGGCCAATCCTTCTCGGTGAGCCACGAGGGAGATTCCTCCTTGGGCTTCAGGGGCAGGATGCCCCTCAGAAAGATGCCCTCCACTGCCCCCGCACACTTCAGGCTCCCCAGGCCCCTGTGCGGGGAAGGTGGTGTTGCAAGAGGCCCATGGGTGTGTGGGATAGTGGGGCTTATTGGCCGAGCAAGAGCTCAGGCAAGACTGCCCGAGTGGAGATTCTGGGACTTTGCACAGGTTGATTCACCTTAACCAGCCTCAATTTCCTTGGCTGTAAAATGGCGGAGTAGTAGTCCTTGTCTTACCGGGTTGTTATGCAACTTAAATAAGAATATCGAGGCCAAGCGCCTAGCCCAGTGCCTGACATGTCGAAAGTGCTTGGTGGGTGCCAGTCTTTCCCCTCCTCATCAAGTCCTGTGGCAGACAGGCCCCCCAGGAGAGCCAGACCTGCCTTGGGAGTCAGGGTAGGAAACAGATGAGGACCCCAGCCGGACTGGCTCCCCTTCGGCCAGCACTGTGCGATAGGAAATCTATGTCAGCTTCACCTATAATTTTTAACTTTCTAGTGGTCACATTAAAAAAAAAAATTGGCTGGGCGCAGTGGCTCACGCCTATAATCCCAGCACTTTGGGAGGCCAAGACAGATGGATCACCTGAGGTTAGGAGTTTGAGACCAGCCTGGCCAACATGACGAAACCCCCTGCTCTACTGAAAATACAAAAATTAACCGAGCGTGGTGGTGCACGCCTGTAATTCCAGCTACTCGGGAGGCTGAGGCAGGAGAATTGCTTGAACCTGGGAAGCAGAGGTTGCAGTGAGCTGAGATCACGCCATTGCACTCCAGCCTGGGCGACAGAGCAAGACTCTGTTTCAAGAAAAAAAAAAATTCAATTTTTAATTTCTGTGGGTACATAGTAAGTGGTGGCCACATTTTAAAAAGTGAACAGGACAGGTGAAATACATTTTAATAATATGTTTTATTTAACCCAATATATCCAACAGGTGATGACAACATGCATTCGCCATTGTGATTATTAGTGAAGTCTTCCACATCCCCTTTTTCCTACTAAGTCTTCAAAATCTGGGTGTATTATGTTCTTCCAGGGCATCTTGAAGCAGACCAGCCACGTTGCAAGTGCTTGGAGGCCACGGATGACTGGTGGCTGCTGTTCTGGGAGACAGAATCCTATAGCGTCCCCAGTCCTGCAGCACACAGGGGGGACAATTCCAGCTCGATGTCTCAGCCAGCAGGTTCCCACGTACTCCCCGCCTCTTCCAGGCAGGAGGCAGAGTGACCCAGGTAACCAGGTATGGGCAGGCGCATCCCTGGGAGAATTTTAACAGGCTGCCCCGGCAGCAGGGTGTGTCTGTGACACCGCGCACCCTGCCCTCTCAAATCCACACAGTGGGCAGCTCACACAGGGACAGAAACCACACTGACTGTCGTTCCTGTCACCTGCCCATTGTCCTGTGGCCCAGGGCTGCCCAGAGCCCCTTCCTGCCCAAGTGGCAGCCGGCCCACCTGGATCTGCAGGTGGGTCTTGGGGACACTTATCGGCTCAGCCACGCCGCCCGGGCAGCTCCTCATGAAAGGCCTGCCTTGTGCGCCTGGGTGTGCCCGGGCCGCCAACGTCACCCAAAGCCCCTTCTCATAAATTCCAGCTCCGAGGTTTGCAGTTATCGGGAGGAAGTTTCCAATTGCTGGCTCACATGTGGGAAAATATGTAAGCAAATGAGAGGCCCTTTTGTCTGGGGCTCAGAGGGGGCCAGTAACCAGGAGGGAGGGTGGCCTGTCCCCAGTGCCGGGTGCAGAGGAAGCGGCTGCGTTCAGGTTTAATGAAGTGCCATGAATCATGGCCACCCATCAGGCGCAGATTCTATAAATCACCTGTGACGGGCTTGGCTTGTTGTTCTTTCTGAAGCCAATACATTGATCAGGGCAGTGGACACGTGAGAGGGCCCACTGGGGGCCCAGGCCCTCAGCGACCTGCCAAGGTGACATCAAACCCTCTTCTTTTAACTTGCAGGAAAACAAGGCCATAAAAAAAAGAACTCCTACTAATGAAACCTCCTAGATTCCAAGGAGGAAAACGTAGCTCTGAGACCAAGTCCGTTTTCGCCCTTGCATCTGAAAGGGAGTCTGGGGAAATGCTAATTTTGAACTTTCTATACACCCTTCCTGCCTCTGGATGTGGCCGCCTGACTCGAATTCCTTTGCACAATAAAATGAGGGAGAAAAAAATCACATCACTTCAGCAAAACACAGGCTCGATTTTTCTTGATTAGCGGAAAAGTGTGTGCTATTTAAAAAGACACGTCATATAACTTTTTATTTTTTAGCATTCCCAAGCAAAAAAAAAAAAAAAAAAAAAAAGGAGGGGGGTGTACATTTTGGGAATATGAGCTCAGCTCAGCACCTAATTTGGAAAGACCTTGTGTTTGGTGATGGACTTGGAGAAACAGGCCTGAATCTGCATTTTAAGAAGATGAGATGTGCAGAGTTTCATTCCTTCTTCCCCTGGGATTCTCTCAGACTCCAAAGAGAAGGGCCCTCTGCTTCTCAAAGTTCATAGGGCAAAGGGGCACCTTGGTCCATGGCTGAGAAACTGAGCTGACCTTTAGGGAAGGGTGACCAGGCCCCCTGGCAATCTGCCATCCCTAGAGGACCCCATCTGTACCTGCCTGCTGCTGTCACCTGGCTGACGTCATTCTTTTTCGGGGAGGGTGGTCGGCGATGGACCCTGGACTGCCTCAGGGCGGTCTTTGGAAGTGGCCTCTGAGTGCGTGTTTAGATGATTCCCTGACAAGCACTAGTTTGCTTGTCATCTTCCTCTTCCTCCCCAGAGTGAGAGCAGGAAACCAGGCCTTGTCAACTGCAGGCCTGCACTCCTGCCCCTGGGCAGCCCCGACCTGCACACGCCGCCTGCCCGCCCACCAGTGCCAGGCCGCCGGCTGTCTGTCTGGAAGGCCAGGGAGCAGATGCTTGTGCTGTGTGCGTGGTGGCCGAGCCTGTGGTTGGGCCACGGGTGCAGGGATCCTGTGTGGCCCCTGCCAGGACCGTGGGCTCTTCAGGAGGGCCAGGACCATAGCATGGGGGAGGCAAGGGGAACCTTGTCATGGTCCCTGTCCTCAGAGACCCCTCCAGCCAGACCTTCCAAGATGGGTGGTGGGTATCGGGGGCCCTACCTGGAAGAAGCCACTGCCAGCCCCCTCTATGGGACCTGAGGGACCCACTGGGCTGCCTGGGAGGGCAGTGCGTTTCCAACTTCACAAGGTCAGCTGAGCACATTGGTTAGGGAGTCAGTGTCCTGCAGGGAAGGTGGCCCTTCCTGCCTGGTCTTGGCCCACATCAGCTCTAGAATGTAGGCTGGCTGCAGTGGGGGAGCCTGGACTAGAGGACACTTTCGGGGGGCCTCCTGCTATACTCTGCATGTGAGAATACAGGAAAAGCTCAGGTCTCAGTAGGCCAGTACCAGCCAGGCTCGCCCTGGGCTCCCACTGGTGCTCGGTGGAGTGTGAGGGTCTCACCCCAGACTGGGAGGAAGGGGTGTGAGGCTGAGAGGGCCAGTGACATCCTCGGATGACCTGGGATGCAGCAGAGCTAAGCTGGGGCCAGATCTCATTTCTCCGCCTCAATGCACCCTACTAAGCATGTCTTCTGTCTGTGGCTGTCTGGGTACATGGCCAGCAGGCGGGGTCCTGTTCTCAAGCCTGGTGGCTCTGCTGAGTGTATAGGGCTGGCCACAACTCATTCATTCATTCATTCAGTCAGTCAGTCAGCCAACGACCATTATGAGCACCCCCCTTCTGCCCCCCACCTCTGCTGCCAGCCAGAGCATCAACCCTTGAAAGTTGCCACAAATACTTTCCCCGGTGCCTGGCTTCAAGTCGCGTTCAGAGCAAACCAGAGCTCCTCATTTTGGGATTTTGTCAGGAAAATGAAGGTGTTGAAAGCTGCTCCTCACAGCCCTGACCCAGGGCACTGGACATGGGAGCAGGCGGGGGCTGAGGTCCAGCAAGCTCTGGAACTCCATCCTGCCGTCCTTGGCCTCCCCATCCTCTTCTTTGCCCCTCAGCTTCCTCTCCTGGCCCCTCTCCCCCTGGCTTCCCTTCCTTGCAGGGCAAAAGGAGCAATTGCCTCTCTGTGCGTTTCTATTTCTGCACCTTCCGCTTCCTGGCTGGTGGCCGGCTGGCTGCTTCAGAAAGTTCTGGAATCCGCAAGGCCAGCTGGTCCTGGGTCAGGACATGGGGGCCTCAGATTTCCTCCTCCCCAGCAGCTCCACAGGCGTCCTAGGGGCCGGGCGCCCAGGGGTGTCGGGGAAGGCTGTCACCAAGTGAAGAGACTGGGGAGCAAGTGTGTGAGGGGTAGGCAGATCAGCTTTGTTGTGGTGACTGACCAGTGCCTGCACTGGCAGGCAGGTAGAGGGCCTGCTGCTGGTTCCACGGACATGCATTGTGCACCTACTGCATGCCAGGCACTGTTCTAGGCTCTGGAAATGCAGTGATGAATAAATACACATACTGGACTTTATTTTGTCCTTTGCAATAGCCCATAAGGTAAGCACCTTTACTATCAATTTTTCAGACAAGAAAATGAGTTTTAAGTGATTTGCCCAAATCTACATCGTTAGCAAACCACTCAGAATTCAAACACAGGCAGTGGGCTTGAGGCTGTGCCCTTACTCATCCTCTTCAGTAAGTGGATGGTTGTGTGTGTACCTGTGAGAGAGAGGTAGAGAACAGGGGGCTCCAGGTATAGTCACTAGAGGTCTAAACTGTAGTATACTGTATTAGTCTGCTACTAAAGACAATACCTGATACTGGGTAATTTATAAAGGAAAGAGGTTTAATGGACTCACAGTTCCATGTGGCTGGGGAGGCCTCACCATCACAGTGGAAGGCAAGGAGGAGCAAAAGCACATCTTACATGGCAACAGGTAAGAGAGCATGTGCAGGGAAACTCCCACTCCCCTTTATAAAACCATCAGATCTTGTGAGATTTACTCACTATCACAAAAAAAGCACAGGAAAAACCTGCCCCCATGATTCGATTGCCTCCCACCGGGTCCTTCCCATGACACATGGGAATTATGGGAGCTACAATTCAAGATGAGATTTGGGTAGGGACACAGCCAAACCGAACCATACCAAACACATTTTTTTTTTTTGAGATGGAGTCTTGCTCTGTCACTCAGGCTGGAGTGCAGTGGTGAGATCTTGGCTCACTGCAGCCTCTGCCTCCCAGGTTCAAGCGATTCTCCTGCCTCAGCCTCCTGAGTAGCTGGGATTACAGGTGCCCACCACCATGCCCAGCTAATTTTTGTATTTTTTAGTAGAGATGGGGTTTTGCCACGTTGGCCAGGCTGATCTTGAACTCCTGACCTCAGGTGATCCACCTGCCTCAACCTCCCAAAGTGCTGGGATTACAGGTGTGAGCCGCCACGCCTGGCCCAAACACATTTTAAAAAAATATCTCAGTGTTCCAGTGTCTGGGTGTGAATCCTCACATCACCTCTGGGCCTGCCTTAGGGCAGAGGTAAGAGCATGCAGGTATTGGGAAATCTGACTTGGAGTCACACACTCCCTCTCTGGGCCTCATGCTGTCGCTGTGGAAGGAGCTGCTGGTCTCTACTGGGCAGGGGTGAGGCCAGTAAAGTGGTGCAATGGGTGCGACCAAGCTGGCAACCCATGCCATGTGTGCAGGGGAGAACACCGCCATCACCACCCAACACTACTTGGAGGGCTAGAGGTGACCCCGTGGGCAGCCTTCCATGCCTAGAGATACATGGAGATATATGTTGGCTGCTTAAAAAATGGGATTGTTCTAGACATGCTTTCCTGAAACCTGTTTTGCTCACAGACTGGTACAGCGAGAGCATCTTTGCATGTCAATAAAAACGGAAAGCAGGGCATCATCTCCATGGCCTGGCAGCATCCCCTGCACGATTGCATCATCATTTTAGGGACCATTCTCATGTCGATGGACGTGAGTGGTGTTCCAGTTCTCTTATCAGCGACTCTTTACGGAGCCACCTTGGACACGTGCCCTTTAACATGCATGCAATAGCACTGTGGGCTGAGTTCCTGGAGGGAGGATTTCTGGGTTAAAGGGTTTGCAAATTTTACATGTTGATTCCTACGGGAGGTGCCTCTGTGTTTCTCAGGAAAGCAAGAGGATGGGCCCTTAACATTGCACACAGGGTTATTGATGAGTTCAGGGAGTGCCTTCTTCTTTATTAAAAATCTTTTTTCTTTACTACACTTCAGTGTAGGAAATCCAGGAAGTACTGCAAAGTACTCATTCATTAATTCAGTCATTCATTCAGTCAGCCAACTACTTTTTTCTTTTTTTTGAGACAGAGTCTTGCTCTGTCACCCAGGCTGGAGCGCAGTGGCGAGATCTCGGCTCACTGCAAGCTCCGCCTCCTGGGTTCATGCCATTCTCCTGCCTCAGCTTCCCGAGTAGCTGGGACTACAGGCACCCGCCACCACACCCGGCTATTTTTTGTATTTTAGTAGAAACGGGTTTTCACCGTGTTAGCCAGGATGGTCTGGATCTCCTGACCTCATGATCTGCCCACCTTGGCCTCCCACAGTGCTGAGATTACAGGCGTGAGCCACCACGCCCAGCCCCAACTGCTATTAATGAGCAGCGCCTCACGCTCCCCACCTCTGCTGCCAGCCAGAGCATCATTTAAAAATTGAAATGGCCTGTTACTCCACACAGAGGTAACCTATTAATCTATCTGTCTATCTCGTATGATACTTTGTTCGTTAAATGTCTTATCATAAGCCCAGCCCTGTGTTGTTAAATAGCCTTCGAAAAGATAATAATAACAAAATCTTTGGCCAGGTGCGGTGTCTCACACCTTTAATCCCAGCACTTTGGGAGGCCGAGGCAGGAGGATTACTTGAGTCCAGGAGTTCAAGACCAGTCTGGGCAACATAGCAGGGCCCCATCTCTACAAAAAATAAAAATAAATTAGCTGAGTGTGGTGGTGCGCTCCTGTAGTCCCAGCTACATGGGAGGCTGAGGTTGGAGGATCACTTCGCTTAGAAGGTGGAGGCTGCAGTGAGCTTCGAGTGCCACTGCACTCAGCCTGGGTGACAGAGCAATAATCTGTTTCAAAAAAACACAAACAAACAAACAAAAAGAAAAAGTTCACCATAGCTCATGCTTATTGTAGAAAACTTGAACAATTTGGAGCATTGGAAACCACTCAGTGTCTGTGTTTACAGACTGGCATGATTCACTGTGGTATATTTGTTATGCGTATGCAGACATTTCATTTTATGTAATTAGTATCATATTGCGGTACCAGTTTTGTCTCCTGCATTTCACTTAACAGACCGTGATTATTTCCCCATGGCGTTAAGTCATTTTTGAAACATGATTTTTAATGGCTGAATAATATTTTATAGAGCAGATGCTTCATCAATGACCTGTTTTTGCTGTTTCCAGCGTTTGGGCGTTACAGGCAGTGCTGTGATGTTCATACTTGCACACACGTCTTTGCATACACGTCTTTGCACACATGCAGAAGGGTTTTTTAGAGTCATTCTTAGAAGCTAGATATGAAGTCGAGCTACATAGTGCCAAATTGTCCTCCAGAAAGCTGGTAGCAATTATATTCCCACCAAAGTTGTAAGAGAATACGGCCATCAACGCTGCTGAGTAAGGATATTTTGTCTATAATAGCTGCAAATCACATTTCCTTGCCTACTAGTGAGAACAAACACCTTTTTTAAAATAGGATTATCAACCATTTGTATTTTGCTCATGAAATTCCTATGTGTCTTTTAGTCAGTCATCTAGTGGTCATTGGTCTTGTTGACTTTTAAGAGCCTTTTATATATTAACAATATATTAATCTTTTGTTTTCTGTGTTGTGATATTTTAGCAGTGTCTTTTGAGTAATCAGTTTGGTTTTTTTCTTAATATAAAGACTTCCGTTTTATGATCAAATGTCTTGAACTTCTTTTTGGTCACTATTATTTTGTTCTTTTTTTTTTTGACAGAGTCTTGCTCTGTCGCCAGGCTGGAGTACAGTGATGTGATCTCGGCTCACTGCAACCTCTGCCTCCCGGGTTCAAGTGATTCTCCTGCCTTAGCCTCCCGAGTAGCTGGGACTACAGGTGCCTGCCACCACACCCGGCTAATTTTTGTATTTTGAGTAGAGACAGGGCTTCACCATGTTGGCCAGGATGGTCTTGATCTTATTTTGTTCTTTTTTAAGTTCAGAGGGATCTTTCTTAACTAGAGCTTGCTTAACTGTGCATTTCTGTTTCTGCAGCTGGGGGCCCAGCAGCACCTCAGCTGGAATGTGGCATTTTTCGTTGCAGGGAGAAGTGGTGAACCTGCAGCCCTCAGGCTTGTAGCTGCTTCACTGGGGGAGGCTTCGGTGAGGGGGTGTCAGGGGGACAGAAATGGCCTGTAGGGTGATCCCACCCTAGAGTCTTCAGCAAAGCCTACAGAAAGGGGGTGCTCTGCTCTCTGTCTGCAGAAGGTGTTCCAGCTCAGCAGACACTGCGTGGATGTCACAGCCCAGTAGTTCAGAGGACCCTGGACCACCACCTAGATAGAGAAGGCAACAGCCTTGGCAATGTCCAGATCCTTCCTCCTCTGATCCCATAGGCGTGGCATCACCCAGACAGGAGGCTGCAGCTGTAGAGTCAGACAGCCCCCTTTCTGCACTGGCAGGAGACGCCCAGGACTGGAGCCTTTGGTGGGGGTGGGAGGGCTGATGGCGGGTGGGATAGGGGTGGGAGGGTGACGGGACAGTATACCTTAGGTGTGCACACTCCTGTGGTCTCATTCCTATCTGTAAATGGGTCCCCCCATTTGTCCTAGCTTTTACATGGGGACACACATTTGTCCTAGCTTTTATATGGTTCTATATTTTCCAACTACTCATGTGTCCCTGGGTTTGCTCATTCATTCATTCATTCATTCCCAGTGCCAAGACTGAGGATTCAGCAGTGGATGAACTTGATAGTGAAAGAAGAATCGACCAACCATGGGAGGATGAGATAAGCTCAGCAGCGGGGAGGGCGTGAAGCCAGGCAGGGGACAAAGCTGGGTGGGGCAGGATGTGGGACATTTTAGACATGGGAAGGAGAGTGGGGAAGGGAAGGCTTGTTCAAGCAGAGACACTTGAGGAGGGTCTGGTTGAAGCACACAGTGGTTGCGGGTCAGTGTTCCAGGCGAGGGGCGGGAAGGTGCTCTGTGGGCAGAGGCCCCAGGAATTCATTCTGGAATCAGTGATGAGACTGGGACTTCACTTTAACGGATCCCGAGCCCCTAATTAGACCATCCCATCTTCCCTACAGATTTAAATGCCACCTTCGTAACATGCTAAATTGGTGTGTGCATAGCAGGTGCCATTCCGGGCATTTTGTCGGGTCCCTGTGAGTCCCCACCTAAGGTGCTATGGTGAGGAGGGTGTGATAGCCAAGCAGAGGCAAGGAGGGGCTCAGGGTTATGTGAGGAGGGGTCGTTGGACTCCAGAGTTCCCCATCTTACAAGTTAAATGTCTGGAAATACATGGCTTTTGGCCCCACCAAGAAAGCCAATGATACTGTAATGCCCAGTTCTTGCATTTGGGGTGGTTTGAAAGATTATGTAGTAACTCCTGAGAAGAACAAGCATTTCACTTCCCCCACCACCCCAAAGATTCACAGGTCTGTCCTCCTTGGGACAGTGGAAAGATAGTGGATTCCTGCCTGAATAAACCCTTCTCGCCCCACATGACTATGAGGCTTTGTAAAGGGGCATTGCAGGAGGATGTGCTGAGGGTGGCGGAGAAGCCTGTGGAGCTCTAAGCAGGGCTTCCTCAGGAAAAGAGTCCCTATTCTGCCCCTCCACAAGGTGGGTATCCCCAGGAATGGGGCCCCAGTCTCCATCTTGGAAATAGTGTACAGGTGTGAGGAAGGCCAGGGCCCCCCAACCCCCTCATTGGGGCAGATAGGGGTCCAGATGAGGCAGGTTCGACCCAAGGTCATCAACAAGTACTAACAGAGGTGCCTGGAGCTGGTGGGAGGACAGAAATGGAAACTGCTCATGGCAGACCTAGGCAGGCGTGGGATGGGAATAACCTTCACCTGGCTCAGTTCAGGGGCGAAATGTGTTTTCAGTATAGTTAGTGGGTAAAGACCAAGTTATTTCTCTCCAGAATAAGGATAGGACGCAAATAGCTGAAATTATAAAGTGGAAACAATAACACCAACCTTACAGGGATGAAAGGATGATAATAAATACTATGGACAACTGAGCACCAACAAAGTAGATAACCTAGAAGAAATGGACAAATTCCTAGAAACACACAAATTACCTAACCTGACTCAAGAAGAAATAGCAATCTAATAGGCCTACAATTAGTAAGGAGCTTGAATCATTAATCAAAAGCCTCCCAACAAAGAAAGCCCTGGACCTGATGGCTTCGTGAGTGAATTCTACCAAACATTTAAAGAAGAATTAATACCAATTCTTCTCAAACTCTTCCAGGAAAGTGAAGAGGACAGAACATTTCTTAACTCGTTCCATGAGGTCAGCATTACTCTGACACCAAAGCCAGACAAGGACATCATAAGAAAAGAAAACTACAGACCAATACCACTCATGAATACAAATGCAAAAATCCTCAACAAAATATTAACTAACCAAATTCTACAACATATTAAAAAGATTATTCACTATGGCCAAGTGGGAGTTATCTCAGGAAAGCAAGGTGATTCAGCACAAGAAAATCAACCAATGTAATTGATCATTAGGAGAATGAAGGGGCTGGGCACAGTGGCTCACACCTGTAATCCCAACACTTTGGAAGGCCAAGATGAGAGGATTGCCTGAAGAAAGGATTTCAAGACCAGTCTGGAAAAAATAGTGAGACCTCCTCTCTACAGTTTTGTCTTCTTTTTAATTAGCCAGGCTTGGTGGTGTGTGCTTGTAGTCCCAACAACTTGGGAAGCTGAGATGAGAGGATCACTTGAGCTCAGGAGTTTGAGACTGCGATGAGCTCTGACCGTGCCACCGCACTCCAGCCTGGATGACAGAGTGAGATCCTAAGTCCAATAAATAAATAAATAAATAATAGAATGAAGGGAAAATAAAAACCCCACATGATCATCACAGTTGATGTGGAAGAGGCATTTGAAAACACTCAGCACCTTTTATGATAAAAATCTAAGTAAACTAGGAATAAAGGGAAAACTTCTCAACATGATAAAGGTATTTATGGAAAATCTATAGCTAACATCATATTCAATGGTGAAGGGTTGAAAGCTTTCCCACTGAGATCAGGAACAGCTAAAGATGTCCCCTTTGCCATTTCTATTTAACATTGTACTGGCAGTTCTAGCCGGAGCTATTCAGCAAGAAAAAGTAATAAAAGGCATCCACATTGGGAAGGAAGAGGTAAAACTATCCATATTCACAGATGACATCCCCTCCCCTGCCCTCCCCTCACCTCCCCTCCCCTTCACTTCCTTAATTAATTATAGAGACAGGGCCTTGCTCTGTTACCCAGGCTGGAGTGTTGTGGCACAATTATATCTCATTGGAGCCTCAAACTCCTGGGCTCAAGCGATCCTCCCACCTCAGCCTTCCAAGCAGCTGAGACTACAGGTGTGTTCCACAATCCTTGCTTATTAAAAAAAAATTATAGAGCTAAGCTCTCACTATGTTGACCAGTATGGTCTCAAACCCCTAGGCTCAAGCAATCCTCCTGCCTTGGCCTCCCAGAGTATTGGGATTATAGCTGTGAGACACTGCACCTGGCCTCATAATCTTTTATAAAGAAAATTCCAAAGAATACACAACAAAGTGACTAGGCTAATAAATGAATTCATCAAAGCTGCGTGGCAAAACATCAGCACACAAAAGTCAGTTGTGTTTCTATACACCAGCAATGAATAATCTGAAAAGAAAATTAAGAAAGCAATTCTATATATAATAGCATTTAAAAGAATTAAATACTTAGGAAAATATCTAGCCAAAGAAATGAAAGACTTTCATGCTAAAAACTATAAAACACTGCTGAACAGAATGAAAGGATATCTAAATAAATGAAAAGACATCCCATGTTTATGCATAGAAAGATTTAATATTGTTAAGATGTCAATACTATCCAAAATGTTCTATAGATACAACATAATTCCTATCAAAATTCCAAGAGCCTTTTTCACAGAAATGGAAAATCCAATCCTGAAATGTGTATGAATTGCAAGGTGCCCCCAAATAGTCAAAATGACCTTGAAAAAGAATAAAGTTGGAGAACACACATTTCCCAACTTCAAAAAATTACTAGAAAGTTACATTGATTAAGAGTATGGTACTAGCATAAGAACAGACATATAGACTGATGAAATAGAATAGATAGCTCAGAAATGAACCCTCACATATATGATCAATTGATTTTTGACAAGAATACCAAGACCATTCAAAGGGAGAAAGAACAGGTTTTTCAATAAATGGTGTTGGGAAAACTGGCTATTCACATACAGAAGAATGAAATTGGAGTTTTACCTTGCACGATATACAAAAGTTAACTAGGATCGAAGACCTAAACTGAAGAGCTAAAACCATACAACTCTTAATTAGAAAACACTGGAAAAATCTCTTTAACACTGGATTTTATAACAACTTCATAGATATGACATCAAAAGCACAGGCAACAAAAGAAATGAGATAGACAAGTTGGAATTCATCAAAATTAAGATTTTTTTGCATCAAAGGACATTATTTAAAACCTGAAGAAGGCTCATCACATCTGTAACTCCAATACTTTGAGAGGCTGAGGCAGGAGGATTGCTTGACGCCAGGAGTTTGAGAACAGCCTGGGCAATGTAGTGAGACCCTATCTCTACAAAAAAATTAACAAATTAGCCAGGTGTGGTGGAGTGCACTGGTAGTCCCAGCTACTCAGGAGGCTGAGGTAGGAGGATTGCTTGAACCCAGAGGTTTGAGGCTGCAGTGAGCTATGATCACACCACTGCACTGCAGCCTGGGTGACAGAGTGAGATGCTATCTCTAAAAACAACAACAAAAAAAATGACACACACTGTGAAAAGACAATCTACAGAATGGAAGAAAATGTTTGAAAACTGTAAATCTGAGAAGAGAGTAATATCCAGAATACATAAACAACCCCTACAACTCAGCAACAATAAAAACAAACAGTGCAATCCAAAATGGGCAAAGGACACAAAGAGACATTTCTTCAAAGAAGATGGCTGGGCACGGTGGCTCAAACCTGTAATCCCAGCACTTTGGGAGGCCGAGGCGGGCGGATCACAAGGTCAGGAATTTGAGACCATCCTGGCTAAAAAGGTGAAACCCTGTTTCTACTAAAAATACAAAAAGTTAGCCGGGCGTGGTGGCGGGCGCCTGTAGTCCCAGCTACTCGGGAGGCTGAGGCAGGAGAATGGCATGAACCCGGGAGGCAGAGCTTGCAGTGAGCCGAGACGGCACCACTACTGCACTCCAGCCTGGGCGACAGAGCAAGACTCCGTTTCAAAAAAAAAAAAAAAAAAAAGAAGATATACAAATAGCCAACAGGCATAGGAAAAGGTACACATCACCATTAGTCATTAGGGAAATTCAAATCAAAACCACAATGAGATACCACCTCATGCTTACTAGGGTGGCTATTACTTGAAGGGAAAAAAAAGGAAAATAGCAAATGTTGGTGAGGATGTGGAGAAACTGGAAACTTTATGCAGTTTGGTGGTTCCTCAAAAACTTAAACATAGAACTAAATATGACCCAGCAATTTCATGCCTAGATACATACTCAAAAGAACTGAAAGCACACCAGTGTTCACAGTAACATTATTCACAGCCAAAAGGTGGACTCGACCCAAGTGTTCATCAACAGATGAATGGATAAACCAAGTATAGTACATCCAGACAATGGAATATTATTCAACTATGAAAACTATGAAAATACATGAAATTCTGATACATGCTGCAACATGAATGGACCTGAAAAATATTATGGCAAGTGTCTTTGGGAGGCCGAGGCAGGTGGATCACCTGAGGTCTGGAGTTTGAGACCAGCCTGGCCAACATGGTAAAACCTCGTTTCTACTAAAAATGCAAAAATTAGCCGGGCGTGGTGGAGCTACTCACTGTAGTCTACTACAGGGACCACTACTCCCTGTAGTCCCAGCTACTCGGGAGGCTGAGGTGGGAGGATTGCTTGAACCTGGGAAGCAGAGGTTGTCGTGAGCCGAGATCATGCCACTGCACTCCAGCCTGGGCAACAGAGTGAGACTCCTTCTTAAAAAAAATAAAAATCACATATATATGTAATTTTTATTTTTTTAAGGAGTGTATATATAGTATATACTATATATAAGTATATATATATAAGAAGGAGTATATATATAGTATATATAAATATATATACTATATATATACTATATATAAAAATACATATTATATATGTATATATGATTATACATATATATAATTATATATGTAATATACTTATATAAATTTATATATTTATATATAATTATATATATACAATTATATATGTGATATACTTATATAAATTTATATATTTATATATAATTATATATATATACATATAAAGTGAAATAAGCCAAATACAGAAGGACAAATACCATATGACTCCACAATTATGAGGTGCCTGTGATAGGCAAATTCATAGACAGAAAGTAGAACAGAGGTTACTAGGGCTGGAGGAGGGGGAGAGGAAGATTATTGTTTTATGGGTACAGAGTTTCCTTTCGGGAAGATGAAAACTTTCTGAAGATGGATGGTGGTGATGATCATACAACATTGTGAATGTATTTAATGACACTGAATTGTACACTCACAAATGATTAGAATAATAAGTATGATTTTATGTGTATTCTACCACAATAAAAAATAGAAGTAAATCTGTTACAGGAATGGATTGTTCCCCCAAAATAATAATAACAATGAAAGGAGGCTGTTGGTTCAAGCTCCTCCGTCCTGCCTTCTGCTTCAAGCATGTGCCTGCAACAGCCAAAGGTTGTAAACTGGTGGGTTTGAAGCAATGTCTCAGCACAAGACATGAAATGTACCAGCTGTGCTGGTGCTCTCCTTGTGATAATAATGGTTATTAGCAGAGAAGCTGGGCAGGGTTGGATGCAGGACCATCTGGACCCCTGGGCTCTGCTGCCCTGGCTGGGAAATTTAGGGCCCTCACTTTGTGACAAGGACCTCTTAGCAGGAAGCACAGACTAAGTGGAGGTCATTGCACCTGGGCTTGTGGGGGGCCTTGGATGTTCACAGTCCCTACAGGGGAGCACACAGCTGAAGCTTGACAGGGAGCCACAGATGGCTTCTCTTTGGAAAGTTCTGCATGCCAGAAAGTTCTTCGATTCCTTCCCCAAGTCAGTCTCCCTGCATCTCCCTGACCTCACCGGCTGCAACTGTGGGGCCTGTTCTCCTCCATGGAGTTGTGAAGACAAAAGTGAATGTCCTTTCACAGGACTCACCTCTAGATGCCCAAAAACAGTATGACATCCCCCAAGAGGCCTCATCCCCAGACCATCCACCCCCAGTTCCTCCAAAGTTTCCTCATAGCTCCTGTTCTGCTATTTTTATAGGACATGCTTTATTGAAGGGTATGACTCACAGACAGAAAAATGCACAAATCGAAGTTTACAGCTTGAGACAGAGGTTGACCAGGCCCCTCCCCAGAAGGCCAGCATCCCTTCCAGTCATCACACTCTGCAAGGGAGCCACCAGCCTGGCTTCTGTCGCCACAGATGAGTTTTCTCTGTTTTGAACTTGACTTAATGGGATCATGCAGAATGTACTCTTTTGTGCCTAGCTTCTTTCACTGAACATAGTATCAGTGAGATTCATCTATGATGTTATGTGTAACATAGTCCATTCATCATCATTGATCATATTCATCATCATATCAAGATACCACCATTTATCCATTCCACTACTGATGGGCTTTTTATGTTAAGAACATTCTCATATATGTCTTTTGGGACACATACATGTGTGTTTCTTGCGTGTTTACTGAGGGGTAGAGTAGCTGAGACATAGGGTAGGTGAATTAGTCTGTTTTCAAGCTGCTGATAAAGATATACCTGAGACTGGGCAACTTACAAAAGAAAGAGGTTCAATGGACTCACAGTTCTACCTGGCTGGGGAAGCCTCACAATCATGGCAGAAGGTGAAAGGCACATCTCACATGGCAGCAGAAAAGAGAAGAGAACTTGTGCAGGGAAACTCCCCTTTATAAAACCATCAAATCTCATGAGACTTATTTACTATCATGAGAATAGCATGGGAAAGACCCACCTCCATGATTCAATTACCTCCCATTGGGTCCCCCTCACAACATGTGGGAATTGTGGGAGCTACAACTGAAGATGAGATTTAGGTGGGGACACAGCCAAGCCACATCATTAGGCATGTTGCAGCTTTGTAGATACCACCAAACCTTTCTCTACTGTGGGAGCTCCACTCACTCTCGCCAGCTGAATGTGAGCATTCCTGTTGCTCCATATCATCTCCAACACTTGGTTTAGTTGGCCTTTTTCAGTATAGTCCTTCTGGTGGGAGTAGCATGGGGTTTCTGAATGTACTTGCTATGCCAGCCCCTCAACAAGACCCAGCTATCTTTGCTCCTCTCAGCCCAGAGCTATGGGAGGGCTCTCAAGTCTTTAACCTGGTGTCTCAGCTTCTGTTACTGTAATCTCCCATTCCACACCACCTCTTTAGCAGACACATGATGTTGTTGGTTCATTTTGAGCTTACTGTTGACTGAAACTCTAAGGTCAGAGCCACCCTCTGCCATGCCTGGCTTCCTCTTCCCCACTGTTCTTATGTGGAGGGTTCTTGGAGTCATGGCAGCTCAAGTCCCAGAGCCTAGGGACCTCACAGCCAGGTAGCTCTGCAGTCCCCATGCCCTGGACGGCATCCACTCTGCATTAGAAGACGGGGCTCAGCGTCCAGCTTCTGCTGCCACAGGGAGACCTCAGGCAAGGCCCTCTGCCTTCTAGGCTTGGGTCTCTGCCTTTCCAGTCAAGGTGATAAACTCACCTGCCCGGACTGTTGCCAGGAGACTTATCAGGGTCTCTGGATGCTGGTGAAACCTCAGCCCCAGCCAGTTTCCAGGTTCTTGACACCATCACAAGAAAGAATTTAGGGAGAAGTCAGGTGAAGTGAAAGGCAAGGAGCTTTTATTGCAAATCCAAAGTACACACTTAAGAGGGAGGCACAGTGTGCTCATGAGAAGTTTGAGTTTCTAATTTTGTGGATGTTTCTATAATTAAGGGGTGGAATCATCAGGTGTTCTGGAAAAAGAGGGGATTTCAGGGACTCCCCCTGGTTACTGCCCTCTTTCTCTCTAACTTGGGTTTGCCTGGAAGAGTCCTGGATATATCACCCTGACCGCTGTGGCTCAGGCCGTTTTCTCTCCCTTATTTTGGGTTTTCTGTTATCTTGTGGTTTCTTTGCCTAGTTCCTGTTTCAGCTTTTTGGGTTTTTCTATTCTCCTGCCACCATCTCATGCTGTCTCACTTTCTATCTCACAACAGGAGGCCACCCGAGGTCCTGGAAGTGGACCTACTTTGTCTACTGCAAAAGGCCTCAAGAGTGGATTGTTGCTGTCCCTTTTAGAGCCCTCCCTGGCATTCTCTTGGCAGGTGGGAATCGGGTGGGATTCCCAGTGGACAGGCCATGCCCCCTTGGCTGTGGGCATGTGTGTCACCTGCTCCTCCCTCTCCCTCATCCCTTCCCCTCCAGCCCTGCCTCTCCGCATTCAGGGCTCTGACTTACTTGGTTTTTGTGTTTCCAGTGTCATCTCTCCTTCTCGCATCCTGTCTCTGTTTCTCTCTCACTCTCAGTCTCTCTCTGAATCTCTCTTTTCTCTGACTTGGCAGGTCTGAGGTGCCCGCTGCCTGCTGAGTCTCCCTCCTCTGGATGAAGGCTCCAAGGAAGTTCATGTTACCCTGACACGGAGCTCATCCTTGATCCCAACAGGGCCTGGCACCTGCTCTGAGGGCCAACAGCTTCCCAGGCACCTGTGCCAGCAGGTAACACCTGCAACTTCCTGCAGCCTCCAGGAAAATGGGGTGCAAGCAAGGCCAGGACAGAGGCAGGACAGGTCGCTTCACTGCAGTCCCTGACGCCTCTGAGGGGGCTGTACCCCCAAAGGAGCCATGTACGGTGCCAGGCCTAGAGGACAGAGCACCTCACCTTGTGTGGAAATGCAGCATGGGAAGGACCGCAGTCATGACCGTGGGAATTGCCGGCATTTTCAGCGACTTTGCTTTCTCCTAGGCCCTGTGCTGAGCACATTTCAGGTGTGACTCAGGGGATCTTCCAGGCAACCCTGCGAGTGACTTGTCACAAACAAGGAAACAGAGGCATGGGGCGCTGCTGGCTCAGGGTGGGGCAGGCCTGGAGCCTGAGCACACTGTTGGGCCCTGGTCCCCTCACCATCCTGCAGTGCCGGGAGAGGGCAGGGGCGGCCCCCAGGGAGGGCACCCACCCAGCCTGGGAACCGGTGGTGTTCCCAGGTGTTCCCGCTATAACCCAAAGGATCATAGGGAAGCAGCCACAGGAAGGGAAGGGCCAGGGTTGGGGAAAGAGGCAAAGATCTGGAGACGAAGAGGGTTTTGGCTCCTGTGCAGCTCAGTGCAGCTCGAGGACCCGCTAGGCAGGGCTCTGGGGTGGGGTGGCGTGGGGGCAGCTGCATCATGCATGCTCCGGTCTCAGAGAAGGCAGTGGCATTTCTGGTCCTTTTCTTGCTACATGGGGTGAGCTACTGACCATGTTACACAGATCTAGAATGCTCTCCAGTTTGGGGTTTTCTCTCAGAATGATAATAGGGTAAATTCCTCTTGTACTCCCCAGATGGACCTGTTCCTCCTACCATC
This sequence comes from Nomascus leucogenys, assembly GCF_006542625.1. Lineage (NCBI taxonomy): Eukaryota > Metazoa > Chordata > Mammalia > Primates > Hylobatidae > Nomascus > Nomascus leucogenys. The sequence goes on along the minus strand of NC_044384.1, from coordinate 88,741,672 downwards.
CCTTCTCTGCCTCAGGGAGCCCAGTGGGTACAGACCTCCCTGGAACTGCCTCCAACTCACCCACCCATCTACCTGTTTATCCACCCACTCGCCCATCCAGCCATCTTCCTACCTGTGATGGTTAACTGTATGTGTCAACTTGATTGGGCCACAGGGTGCCCAGATATTGGGTCAAATGATTCTGGGTGTGTCTGTGAGGGTGTTTCTGGATGTGATTAGCATGACGATGTGTAGATGGAATAAGCAGTGTGCCCCCTCAACTCACAGGGATGGGCCTCACCCCATCCATCCAGGGCCTGCAGAGAACACAGGGCCCCACCCTCCCCTAGGCCAGTGGGGGTTCTCCTGCCTCCCTGAGCTGGGCCATTGGTCTTTTCCTGCCTTCAGATTCAAACTAAACCGTGGGCTCCTCCTGGGTTTAGAGCCCACCGGCCTCTGGACTGGAACCACACCACAGGCCCTCCTGGGCCTCCAGCTTCCTGATGGCAGAGCCTGGAACTCACTGGCCTCCATCACTGTGTGAGCCAGTTCTTCAATATAAATCTCCTCTATTTACACACACCCTATTGATTCTGTTTCTCTGGAAAACCCTGACTAATACCCTAATCGTCCCTCCACAACCTAGTATCTCCTGTGTCCTCTCCGTGTGCTGGGTCCTGTGCACAACATGGGGACCCCGGTGAGAACAAGGCGATTCCTCAAACACACGCACCACTCACGTGGAAGCACACACAGATGTTCTCACATGCCCAGACACAAAAGCACACAGACTCGCCCAGGCACCCACACCCACACACAGGTGCCCAGACGCATCACAGCCCGTGTGTCTGTGCAAAGAGACGCGTGCACACACATATGTTCCCAGATATCCACAGAGAGACCTGTGCACTGACAAGTGCCTGGGCATGTGAGCTCAGGTGCACACCCAGCTGTAGCTGCAGGCCACACAAGGCACACGCCCTGCAAACACAGGCCCATGCCCCAGTGCACACGGGCAAAGACAAGTGTGCTCCCACGTGGGTGTGCACCCTCATCAACTCACACGGGTGCCCTTGACCAACTCACACAGCGCATAGGCTGACTCACAGACATGCAATACCCCTACACACACACATGCACACACATGTACACGCACGTCACCCCACAGTAATCCACGATGGTGAGTATTTTCCACGTTCCTTGTTGCTAACCAAGGTCACCAGTTGGGACTTGCTAAAATGCTGCTGCAGGAAAAGAGCTGTCAGCAGTTTCTGGCTCAGGCTGCCTCGTGGGGGTGCCCTCTGGCTCCTCCGCTGCCTGGTAACCAAAACCCAGGCCCGGCCTCAGGAATGCCGGCAGCGGGAGGGAGGGGGAGAATGCGTTTACCCCGTCATTTAAACATCTCAGTGTGGTACATAGCACAGCTCGGCGCTGCCCGTGCCCAGCCTGCTGTGGGCACGTGAGGGGTGGGGTGGCTGGCGTGGCTGTTGATGCCCAGGGCTCCTGGAGTCAGTATTTGCCCCAGGCCCCCCCACAACCTGTTGCCCAGAGCCCCCTTCCTGGTCCCCACTGTGGCCTCTGTCTTGCTCACTACACCCACCCCACACCCTACGCTCTGCTGAGTCCCCCTGATGTGGACCCCCTTGCTCCTCGTGTCCCTTCCTCTGGCCACCCCACACAAGCATGCTCCTGGGGGCTCTGCAGGACCCCTGGTGGTCTTGCACCCACAGCTAGGCTGAGGACAGCGCCCCGGCTGCTCCGCTCTCTGGGCTTCCCAGACTCCGCAGGGCCCTTGGCCTCAGCTGTCCTCAGGGCGCTGCCTCCTTCCTCTTGTCCTCATCGCTTCCTCCTCTTCCTCCTCCTCCATCCCTTTCATAATGAGTTTGCTGTTTCTGTCACTCACATGTCCTTCTAAGTCAGGCCTAGTAATGGAGTTGGTTTCCAGATGAAACCAACTGGACACGCTGGCTTCCTGAGAGGGAGACTTGAGGAGGGATCCTGAGGGGGGAATCCTGAGGGAGGGGATTCTGAGGAGGGATCCTGAAGAAGGATCCTGAGTGGGGATCCTGAGGAATCTTGAAGAGGGATCCTGAGTGGGGATCCTGAGGAGGAATCTTGAGAGGGATCTTGAGGAGGGATCTTGAGGAGGAAATCCTGAGGAGGGACCCTGAGGAGGGATCCTGAGGAGGGGATTCTAAGGAGGGATCCTGAAGAGGGACCCTGAGGAGGGATCTTGAGAGGGATCTTGAGGAGGGAATTCTGAGGAGGGATTCCAAGGCAACCACATCACAATGACTGGGGAGTGAGGGTTTTACGGCCATTCTTCCCCCCAGATGACAGGTCAGACTGTGGTCAGAGGCATGTCTAAGCCACTAAATGTGACTGTATCAATTTAATACCCTGCAAGAGCTCCCCATTGTCTGGACTTCAAGACACAGCTCATCACGTCTACATTTTCCTGCTTGGTCACACTCATCTCCCCACTAATACTGGTCCTTCTGGCAGTTTATTGAATGAATCACATTCTTTCTGACCACAGGGCCTTTGCCCAGGCAGTCTGTGAATTCCCTCCTCCTCCTGACTGGGGGCATGGGGCTGTGTCCATGCAGAGGGATGCACACTGTTTTAGCTCAGGCTGCTGTGACAAAGCACCACAGACAAGTGCCTAAACAGCAGGCACTTATGTTCTCACAGTCCTGGAGGCTGGAAGGCCAAGATCAAGGTTTCACAGGGCTGGTTCCTCCTGAGGCCTCTCTCCGTGGCTTGTAGATGCTGCCTTCTCCCTGTGTCCTCACATGGTCGTCCCTCTGTGTGTGTCCGTGTCCTCATCTCCTTTTATTATAAAGACACAGTCATATGGGATTAGGGCCCACCCTAATGACTTCACTTTAACTTGATTACCTCTTTAAAGACCCTAGCTCCAAATGCTGAGATACTGGGGGTTAAGAGCTCAATGTGTGAATTTCAGAGGGACAGAATTCAGCCCATCACAGGCAGCTTTTAAAAATTCACCCAAATGTGCCATGTGGGTGAGCAAGGGCTCTAGCTACCACCTCATTCTTGTTCCAACATCTTCTCTGACCCCAGACTCCTTCGTTCAACCCCTCAAGCACTCTGTCCAAGCTCACTGGTGGCCCAGGACACTCTAACGCAGGTGGTAGTGTTTGATCCCCCAACTGAGACTGGGAGCTGCAGGAGCAGGCATTGTGTCTCACTCGTCTGCTGACCACTTGGGGGAGGAAGGCTGTGCTCTGGCCAGTGCTGTGCTGCTCTGCTGCTCTGTGCTGGGCTGTGGAGGCAACCACGCTTCTGCCCTGCCCTCCTGAGGCCCATGGTCCAGCCAGGGGGATGAATGGATGTCACAGCATGAATTGTTGGACCCTTTAACAAAGGCCTACAGCAAGGGGTTTCCAGAGGGGTTGGGGGATGGCTTCTTGGGGGTGGGATTCTCTGGGTGGATCCAGTCCTGGTGGCTACAGGAAGGGATGGGCCACACTTGTTGGGCAGTGATTTCCACCACCCAGTGTCCACTGTTGTCTGTGGATCACAGCACCTGAATGAATCCCTTTTTTTGGCCCTGAAGCCACAAGCACTAGGCATGGCCTGGGCAGAGGTCACCACTCGTGTGCCCAACTTCTAAAAGCCAAGGGTGGCCATTGCCCTAGGCAGGGTCCTTTGGACATAAAAACAGAGATGGATGGCGGCAAGGACAGAAAACAGAAATGGCATCAGCCAGCCCATTCCGTCAGTGACTTCTGGTGGGACAGCTGTCATTCACACACCTGGGAGGATTGGGTGTGGCCTTGGAGGCTGGTGAACAGGGGGCCCCACAAATGGATAAAGGGCCTATGCTGCTTGCACGAGGGTGGGTCAGTTGGCCTGGAAAACAGAAGGGCAGCCCCCTCCTTCTCTAGACGGGCTCTGTGGTCATCTTTCACCTGAGGGCGTCTGTTTAAAAGAAAATCCTCAGAACAAGAGGTCGAAATCAGCTGGTAGCTCCCTTGTCCCCCATTGGCCCAAGCTCCCTGGGGCAGGCCAGAGTTTCTGGGCCTCTGCACTGCTGACATTTGGGGCCGGGCCATTCTTGGGGTGGGGCTGTCCTCAGCCCTGTAGGATGTGTAGCTGCAGCCCTGGCCTCTGCCTGCAGCATGCTCATAGCATTCCTCCCCTCTCCAGAGTTGTGACAGCCAAAAATGTCTCCAGGCACTGCCATGTGGCCCCTGGGGGCATGATCACCCCCTGCTGGACCCTCTAATCTAGCCTCAGTACCTCGTACTGTAACTGGACACTCTGAGGGGCCACAGGGCCGCAGGTCTGAGGTGGAGGCAGGGGTGTCCATGTGTGCCTGAGGTTTCTGCAAGGGAAATGCTGGCTCCAGCCGGTTTCTGGAGAGATCTTCAGGGGAGTTATGGCTGTGCCTCTTGGCATCTCTTGGCTTTCAAGAATGAGTTTTCTGGGCTTTTCCTTCTGCGTTTCCCCGGAGGACAGAGATGCTCACTCAGGAAGCCTGTGCCTCGAGCCTTAGGGCTAGGGGGGCTCTGCTTGGTGGGGGAAGGGTGGTGGACTGCAGGGCCTCAAGCTTGGAGGAAGGACCGGGGGTCCTGGAGCAATATCACAGAAGCTTTAGGAGCCAGTAGGCCCAGCCAGGGGATGCCGGACAAGTGCAGGAAAGCTCCCCAGGAATCCTGGGTCCCGTCTGTGGGGTCTCTGGCTGCCCCCATCCTGGGCTTCATCCCAGGACCTGGCGCCGATCTGGATGGTTCTGTCACTGAGGGCAGGGTCCTCATCACCTGGAGCCCTGCTGTCTGCAGCAAGAGGGAGGGGCCTGGGACCCTCTTGCTGTGGGTGGTAGAGGCTAGAAGAGGTAGCTCGAGGACCCTCACCCTTCTCCCCTGCCCACACACGAACTCTGGCCGACTGCCCTCTCCCGACTCATCCAGCTGCCACCAGCCACTGCATTCTCCGGTTCCTTTACTCCAGCCCATCTCTGCCAGCAGCACCTTGCCTTTGTTCCTCTCTGTCAAGAAGACAAAGATCCAAGGCCGGGCGCGGTGGCTCACGCCTGTGATCCCAGCACTTTGGGAGACCGAGAGGAGAGGATCCGTTGCCTGAGCCCAGGAGTTCAAGACCAGCCTGAGCAACACAGCGAGACCCCACCTCTGCAGAAAATAAAAAAATTAGCCAGGCATGGTGGTACATGCCTGGGGACTCAGTTACTTGGGAGGCTGAGGGGTGAGGATCGCTTGAGCCTGAGCTCAAGACTGCAGTGAGCTGTGATTGAGCCACTGCACACCAGCCTGAGTGACAGAGCAAAGCCTCCACTCAAAAGAGGAAGAAAGAAAAAAGACAAAGATTTCTTCCCCGTGGTGTTTCTAGTCTAGAGGGGGAGCCAGGCAGCCAGGAACCAGGGGACCAACAGAGCAGATGTGTGATGATGAATTAAACCACCACCCACACCCACCACTGACTTTTCCAGGCTGCCCGCAGAAAACATCCCTCTTAGGGGTCCAGCGACCTGGACCTAAATCCAGCCCTGTCCCTGTGGGGCCCTGTGATCATGGCAGGTCTCTGTTCCTTGTGTCTATTGCTTGGCAGAGGCCCGAGACCCACACTGCTCTGTTCCTGTCCCCACGGCAGGGGGACCTGGGAGGGAATTAGCAGGATTCTGCTTCCACGCCATCTCCCAGGGTCCGCTGCTCTGTGGAGGCGCAAAGTCTTTATCTGGTGCAAGAAGCCACAGGACCCAGGCAGAGCCCCGGGGGACTGTGCTGTTTCCCACAGTGTTCCTCCCCAGCCCTGCTGCCCTCCCCGGCCCTCTGGGGGATGGGAGCAGAAGCCTCTGTCTTTCCCAGGCCCAAGGAAGGGCAGAGGCCGTGGGCGGGCCCTGCAGTGTGGACGGCCTGCCAGCCTCTCCTTCCTGATGGCTGGGGTCAGTGCGGGAGGATGAGCCGGGAGCCGCAGCCCTGGAGAATCGGCCAGGTCACCCAGGTTGGCAAATCCCTGTAGCTCCCACTGCCACCCGCAAGTCCAGCTTCCTTCATGGTCCAGACGCTCTGGCCCCACCAGCTCCTTCTCCTCTTTCAGATCTTCTAGTGGGCCATGCTCAGGGCCACCCCAGGGCCTTTGCATGGGTTTTTCTGGTGCCAGGACACTCATCTGCCTCCTGCTTTTGCCTCCCATCCTTCCCTTCTGGCCACTCCTTGCCTTGGATCAGACCACAGGCTCGCCTGCCGGCCCACCCCTCTTCAGAGCAGGTTGCAACATTACCTCCCGCCATCGTGAAGTCACCTCCAGCCCTCCCAGCAGCAGGCTTCCGAGGGAGATAAGGAGGACAGCTGCCCCGCCTAGCATTGGCCCCAGGGGTGCTCAGTGATGATGGGGGAGGCACCCTTGAGGCCCACTGGGGCTCGGTGCAGGAGATGGGGGTCCGATTCTGCCCTTCCACAGAGCCTTCCCACCCTGGGACATCTTGTCCTTGCCTGTACCCCTGCCCTCCTGGGAGTCACCTTACTGCAGGTTAGTACTTGGGGCCCCAACACCAGCCGTGGCTCCACTGTGGATTTGATCAGCAGCCTGGGGCCAGCTGCCCAGCCTGCTGTGGACACAGGGTCCCTGTCACCTCCAGGGGTGTCTGGAGTCTGGGTACAGATTAGCTTTAAAGGGATTAGTGTCAGGCGTGGACCACAATGTCTCCCACTGCAGGGCAGCACCACAGGCCCTTGCCAGGTCATGGTAGAGCTGGGCTGTGTCAGGATCCCTACTGAGGGGCACGTGTCCATCTGTCTCCCATAGCTGGGTCCCGACAGCATGGAGCGGGCCTCTGGAACCCACTAGGCACAGAGCCAGGGCGAGGTGCACGCTGCCGGGACACACAGAGGAGGCCCGGTGAAACCAGAACAGCCATCACGAATGGTGGAAACACCAGCCAGGCAGTGATGGGCTAACCAGGCCAGTGCTTCCCAGGCCTCATCTCACCTTACCATGCCCAGTGCAGGAAGAGAGGCACAGAGAGGGGGAGCAACCTGCCCAGGGCCGCACAGCACATGATGGGGACTGTGCTGTGTGACCCTGGTTTTTCCTGGTCCCACGAGCCAGTGTCACCCACACCACATGCTGGTGTTCCACCGGCCACCTTCCTTCCTCTCCATGTTCCCACCAGAATCAACTGATTTTTTAAAAAATTCAGTACAGTGTTCATATAGTAAAATAGCCAGATCTTACATGACGACTCAATGACCTCTTCCATGTGTCTACACCTACGTCACCCACACCCCCGGCTCAAGAAATGATTTCATCCACCTACAAGTTCTCTCGGTCGCCAGCATACTCAATACCTCCCATTGCCGTAGATGAGTTTTGCCCGTTTTGAACTTTGTATGAATAGACTCACATGGTGCATTCTCTGTCTGGCTTCTTTTGCGCAACGCAGTGTTTTCAGGACTCGCCAATGTCGCATCTGTGGTTTGTCCTTTTTCCCTGCTGAGTGATGTTCTGTTGTGTGGATCTACCGCTGTTGCCTGCTGGAGGGCGTGTGGGTGAGTCCAGTTTGAGGAATACAGACGCTGTGAAACCCCTGTGCGCGGAGCCTCCATGTGGAAGGACGTCTGCACTCATTTCTCCTGTGCAGATACCCTGGAGTGGGCTTGCTGGGCCATAGGATAGACAAAGGCTTGGCTTTATAAGAAACTATGATTCGAATGCCCTTTAACAATTACTATGGAAAATTGCAAACATTTACGAAAGGAGGAGAGTGGAGTGAACTGTGGAAACCAACTCCAATCCCTGGAGGCGTTTTGTCTGCAAATTTCAATACGTATGACAGGACTGACTTCCACAGAACTAGCATTTGGGGACAGGCTGCCTCCAGGGGTGGCTGGGGGAGCCCCTCAGCCCAGAGGAGCCCCCGATACTTCCTACCCCCCAAAGACACCAGCCTGGGCCACTGTATTCCCTGAGTTGAGGGATCAGTGAAGGTACCCGTCCACCCTGGAAGATCCCAAGAGGGGGCCAGTGTTCTGGGGGACTGGATATGGGGCCAGATGGGGTAGGATGCAGAGCTCCCCGTCTCTGCCTCCTCCCCTGTGGTCCAGGAGGCCTGGGCCTGCCTTGGGATCCCTGCCTGGATCCTGGGTCCTGCTCCTCCACCTCTGCCGGTTTTCCCACTTGCTGGTCTAGGAAGGCCAGTTTCCAGGCAATCCACTGGGGCCCTGCTGTGTGGGGGAATGTGGGTGTGTGTGTCCAATGCACAGTTGAGGCTGGCCACTGCCCCAAGCTCCCCAAAAGACTCACCCCACTCTGCCCCAGCTGGATGCCTCCCCAGCCTCCCCACCAGCCTGGGCACATCCCAAATCCCAGCCTCCACTCCAGCCCTGGGGCTTCTGGATACACCTGGCTGCCCAAGGGTGTTTGCAGCCCTTTAAAAATCAGTGTAGTGAGGAACCCTGGACGGCACCTTCAAAGGCCACTCCCCTAAGGATATCATTTTCACTCAATCTCCCCTCCAAAGGCATCGGTGTGAGTTTTGCAGATTAATAAGCAGGGCTGCTGAGCTGAGTGCATGGAGCCACCATCACCATGCTTTGTGGGCCCTCCGACCCCAGCGGCCGAGCAGAACCCCGGCTCCCCTCAACAATGCCCGCCCGGCCTGGGTGGCACTGTGCGATCCCACTTGAAAAGGCCTTTTGCCGGGGCTGCCTTTTAAGAGGGGGACAATTGGCAAGAGGCCTGGCGCTTATTCATGCAGAACAGCAGTGAAAAGTGCTCGCAGCCAGTGTCAGGGGTGGGCAGTGCCCAGCGCAAGGGGCCCGCGGGGTGGCGGGACATCAGTCGCTAGGAGACGGGCCTGCCAGGCATCTCCCCAGGGCTCCTCTGGCTCCCTCAGTAGGGCTATCCTAGCCACGCTCAGTCCCTGTATCTGTCAGCCCCTGAGCCTTTTCCTCAGCTCGCCCGGGTGTGCTGGGAGACATGGACAGCCATGCACCCTCTCTGAGCCTTCATCATCCAGCGGCAGTTTGGGATATTCCCAGCATCTTTTGCTGTTCTAACCTGCTCCCTCCCTCATGTCACTCTCTGCCTCCCACATGTCTGGCCCCCGCCAGCCCCATCAAACTTTGACCTTGTCCCCCAAACTCCTCGTTTTCTCTGCAAACCCAGGGCAGCTGCCGTCCAACGATCAGTTCCCTGTTTGTTTCCATCATGCACTCCACCTTCCACCCCTGTCTGCCTTTGCAGCAGGGTCCCCCCGCCAACACAGAAGGAGGCGGAGGGGCAGAAAGGGAAGGGGCAAACCTGGGGTCTGGTGGTGCCTAGGCAGCTCTCTAGACAGGATCTGGGTCTTTGAGGTAGGATCATGCTGTTGAGTTACTAGAATAATCTCTGCCCACATATGGCCAAAACCCAATGCCCAGGCCTCTGGCTCCTTCGTCCTTCCCCAAAGATCTTCACAAATCCACATTCTATCCCCTCTGGGGATTTAGCTCTGCAGTGAGAACCCGGGAGGCCCCCGAAGTCCTGGGCCAGAACACGTCTCAGTGCACCTTGGATGAGGCCGCCCTCCCCTCTCTGTCCAAGGTCTTGGTTTTCGGTTGTTTGCCTATCTGCTGCAAGCACCACTCCCCCGTCACGCCCCATCCTACCCCTCCTCAGCACCCACCCATCCCCGCGTTCCCCATCCCTTCTTACCTCTCCCTCCTCCTCCTCTGCCTCCCCTCCTCTCACTGTCTGACCCTTCACCTTCATGCCAGTCTCCCCCTCCAGGCTGCTTTGCCCTCTGGTCCCTATGTGCTGAGGGGGATGCGGAGGTGAAGGGGCTCAACATGACCCCTCTTCCCAGCCACCCCTAGACTCAGCAGGTAAGGGCCCATTGCCCACACTGAAGAAGAACAGAAAGAGGCAAATGTTCCCAGGGCCCAGGGCTTCAGGACAGCCCAGAGCGGAAGCCAAGTCACCTGCATGATTCCATTTATCTGTGATGGAGGGAGATGCTGGTGGCCAGGGCTCACAGGCCATGAAACCCTGAGCCTGAGAGGCCAGCCCCAGCTCTGCCATGGCTCTCCGTGTGGCGCTGGCAAATGCTTTCCTTTTGGCCTCAGTTTCCTCATTAGGAAAGTGAGCTGGCACATCCCCCATGCCGTGTACTCATTCACTGGTGGAAGTGGGTGGGCATGGCATTGCCCATCCTCTGTCCCAGAAGACTGGGTAGAAGAGGTAGCAGAGCATGGAATCGTTGCATTAATTCAAGCATTAATTGAATAATAGAGACCTGGAGGTGGCAGGAGGCTTGAAATTGGCCACTGTGGGATTGTTTACACCATGGAAATTGGCAAACACTGATTGATCGTTTTGTTGACTGTCTAGACTTCAGAAAGTGCTGCAGAAAATGTTATTAATGTTAATAATGCAGATTAAACATGAAAGAACATCATTCTGTAGCTGTTACATGTAGCTGTTACATTCTGTAGCTGTTACACCATGAGTAGCATAGAAAAAGAGAGGAAATATTCTTCCAGTATTCAAGAATCAAGGCCAGGCATGGTGGCTCACACCTGTAATCCCAGCACTTTGGGAAGCCGAGGTGGGTGGCTCACCTGAGGTCAGGAGTTTGAGACCACCCTGACCATGGTGAAACCCTGTCTGTACTGAAATTACAAAAATTGGCCAGGCGTGGTGGTGCATGCCTGTAACCCCAGCTACATGGAAGGCTGAGGTAGGAGAATCATTTTAACCCAGGAGACGGAGGTTGCAGTGAGCCAAGGTCACACCATTGCACTCAAGCCTGGGCGACAGTGTGAGACTCCATCTAAAAAAAAAAAAAAAATTACCCAGTTCAGCAAAGAAGTATCTCCCATTCTTGACAAATGAGGTAAAGTTCCAATATTATGCCTTTGTTATTTTATGTAGGTTATTCACGGAATAAAAATGTCAACCAACAGAACTACACTTGTTCATAAGTTGATCCATATGTTGGCTACAGATGCAGAATTCAGCAAAATCAACATTCACTGAGAATCAATTGACAGTGTGGAATTTACAATAGAGAGCATTGTGTATTTTATTATTGTTTATAAACTGGGTCTGGGCTTTGGGGAGGGATCTCTGGCAGAACTAGTTGAAAATCATAATGGATAGCCAGAGAGAATTCTAACTCATGCTTCAAAAAACTAGCCAGTCTTAAGTGCACAGATCAATGAATTCTTACCAGCTAAATCACAGGTACAGCTAAATCACAGACCAAGCAGCAAAACATTGCCACCGCTCTGACACACCCACCTGCTTGCTTCCAGTCCCTCTCTCTCCCACAGTGGAAGTGCCTTCCTGACTGGACCCCATGGGAAATGTCACCTGTTTTTGACATATAGCATACATTCTTTTGTGTCAGGCTTCCTTTGCTCAATATTATGTAGCTAGGATCCATTACATTGCTGCAGGTAGCTGTTAATCATTCATTCTCATGGTGGCCTGGTATTCAACTATTCAAATATTTCACAGCTTATTCATTCATTCTATTGTTGGTGGACATTTGTGTTGTTTCCAGTTTGGGATTACTATACGTCAGTGTTGCTATGAACAATCTCATGTGTCTCTTTATGTAAACATTTATGTAGGGCATATACATAGGAGTGGAATTGTATCTTGGGTTATCATGTGTTCATCTTTAGCAGATTCTGCAAAACAATGTCCAAAGTGGTTCCACCTGCAGGCACTGCATGTATGCTCTGGGTGCCCCATCTCACCTCCAACACTTGCTATTGTCTATCTTTTTTCTTCTTTTTATTTTAACTATTCTGGTGACCATACATGGTATTTCATTGTGGTTTTAATTTGAATTTCCCTGACAACTGATACAAGTGAGATCTTTTTCATATGCTTATGGGCAATTAGAATATCCTCTTTTGTCAAATGTCTGTTCAAGCTTGTTGCCCATTTTGACGTCAGTGCAGCTGTTTTTCAAAAATTATTGTTGTAAACGAGTTCTTTATAAATGCTACATACTCAGACACTGTACTGCGGATCATTTCTTCTACTCTGTGGGTTGCATTTTCACTTTCTGTTGTCACTTGATGAACAGATTTTCTTAATAACCTTAGTACAGTTTAACTTATAAGCATTTCTCTTTATGATGGGTGCCTCTTGTATCCTGTTTAAGAAATCATCGTCTGCTCATGTGTCATGATGTTCCCTTACGTTTCTCCTAAAACCCTCACATTTCAATCTGTAATCCATCAGCTATTGAATTTTGTGCATGCTATAGGGCAAGGGTTAAGACACAATTTTTCCTTAGGGATACCTTGTTGATTCAAACCCACCCCATGCAGGGACACCTCTGCCACTACACGTGGACCCTATGTCTGTGGGTCTCTGTTCCATTGATGGATTGGCTGCCTGTCAATGCTTCACTGTCTGACTTACTGTTGCCCTGTCATCACTTTTGAGACCTGCTGTCAGCCCTCTGCTTTTGTTCTTCTTCATGATTGCTTGACTATTCTTGGCCCTTTGCAATTTCCCGTGAATTTTGAAATCTGCTTTTTAATGTCCAACAAGAGGGACTTTGCCAGGAAAATATGGGGGTGAAGCAAAGCGGATTCCAGGAAGAGGAAATTGCTTCATTCAGTCATTTTTCCATGCATTTAACACCTCCTTTGTTCTAGGCCCTGGGAACTCTGAGCTGAGTGGATTAGCACCAGGCAACCACCTGAGAGGGAGGCCCTGCACCCATCCATGTTCTACTGATGAGTAACTTGAGGCCTGGAGGAAAAAAAAAATCACTGATCCAAGATCACAGAGTAAGTGCTGAGTGAATGTGCACCCAGGCCCATCTGAGGTGAAAGCTCATTCACTCATTCATTCATCATTCCACAAACATTAACCTAGCACCTACCATGTGCCAGGCACTGTGCTAGGTTCTGGGGATGAAGCTGTCATAATCCTCATCCCTAACCTCTTCCATCTGCCCAGGCTGCCCACAGGATAGATAGAAGTTTGAAAGAAGGAGAAAAGGGGGGACATGCCAGGCTGAAAGAATGGCATGTGCAAAGGCCCAGGGGCATGAGAACACCTGGTGCATCTGGGGACCACAAGTGAGTCCTTCTGACCAAGCAGAGGGAGGAAGGGACTGTGGGTGGTGGAAGGTCTGATCCAGGGTGAGGAGCTGGGCTCTGTCCCAAGGATGTCAGGGGCTAATACATGCCAAGGGTTGATGGAGGCCCTAGGGAGGAACATGAGGCTGGAAGCATGCAGGCGAGCTTTCCTTATTCAGGAGGGGACTGGTCCTGTCCTATTGGCGTTGACGGCGGTCTGCAACTTATGGCAGAGGAGGGGTTGAAGGGAGGCCTGGAGGTATGGTCAGCAGGACATAGACAGAAGAGGAGGGCCAGATCCAGGAGCAGGGACGGGGATGCAGGGATCAGAGAAGAGCTAGGAGTGGGGGCAAGGAGGCAGAAGAAGATGGCCCAGACACCTGAAGGCCAGCCTTAGAGGACATGAGGGTAGCTAGGTCACAGAGGGAGCCAGCTGCTGTGGTCACCTAGACCATGAAGCCCAGGCAGCATGGAATGGCGGTGGGGAAAGCCTCTTTGCAGGGCCTCAGCATAGGCTTTTGCACACAGTGTGCTCAATGAATGAATGCATGGATGAAGCCCTCTGTTTGCAAGCACTGAGCCATGCTCACTTCCTAAATATTGGCTGTTATTTCACCTGTTCCCCTCAATAGCCCCAGGGAAATGGAGGCTCAGAGAGAGAATGGACCATCAATGGCCACATGGCTAGGACCCCCTGTGCCACCCACATTGGGGAGTTTTGAGGTCAGATCAGCCATCCTTTGTCCTCCCTGTGCCACATGACTGTAGCCAATGGATGCCTTTCTCATTCTCTCTAACAAGGAGGTGCCAAGCCAGGCCTGGGTGTTCCTGGGAGCCAGGCCCCCCAACTTGGCTGCCATGTCCAGACAAGCCTGGAGGGAGGCTAATGCTGGGGTTGGCAAACCCGGGGGGCAGCCCCTGCCCCACCCTCAGCCACCATGCTCCTATTCACAGCCATGGAACAGAGGCCAGAGAGAAAAGGGCTTGCCTGGGGTCCCAGTTCACACACTTCCCAGGTCTCTGGGCAGGCGACTTGCCAGCAGGAAGCATGGTGTACAGGTGCACAGGGCCCCAAGGCTAGAAGGCCCCTGGACCGCTTCACACTCTTGAAATTCCTCCTCATCTTGGAACAGGTGCTGCCTTTCACTGTGCCCGAGCCCCGCATGTCACCTGGCTGGTCCTGACCCGGCCACCTCCCTCCTGCCAGGGCAACAGAGTGTTTCCTTTCCCTTGAAGGCTCTTGTCCATTCCAGGGCACAATCGCTCGGATTACACATCAGGAAGTGCATGAAGAAAGGACAGGAAATAAGGAAACATTCAAACTTTTCCTGGTGAAAACAGGGGCTCATTTTAGCTTCAACATCAGGGCATCTACACGCCATTGCAAACGCAGAGGAAGATTAAGGCTGGGCAGGTCACAGTGGGGGGCTACCCATGGAACCCACTTCCCAGGGACAGTGCACAGGGGTGCTTGGAGCCGGGCTGCTGCCCCTCCGGCATGGGGAAGGGGCAGCTGGAGTCCCCGGTTCAGAACTTTGAGCCCTGGCAATGCTGCTTCTGGCTGGGAGGCACTGGGAGAACCTGAGCCGCTTGGGCCTCAGTTTCCCCTCTGCAAGCTGGACTCTCCAGAGAGCCCACCTGGCCGGGCTGGTGGTGTGTTCATGGGATTGTTGGGAGGAAGTACGGGAAGCCCCTTCCACGGTGCCCAGTTTAGGTGAGTGTGCCATAAGTGATGGCTTGTTATCTGAGTGTTAGCACCAGAGCTCTTCAGGAAAGCCCCCACTGGGGTGCTCTGCAGAAAATAAACCTGAAGCTTCAACTGGGCTCAGCATAAACTGTCACCAGAGGGACTTTCAGAGACCAAAGTGACTCCCTGGCCCAACAGGGGCCACTGTTGAGTGGCCCAGATGAGCAGGAATCTCCCTTACGAATCCATGCAGGAGGACCAAGGGCCCCAGGACCTGTGGGCAAAGAACTCAGGCTCCTCCAGGGTTTCTTATAGCAGGAGGAGGAGGAGGGTGCCTGGTGGCCCCATTGATGACAGTTGGAGACCCCGTCTCTCCCTCCCCTTCTTGCCATCTCTCAGTCACTCCTTCCCCAAGCCTGGCCCTTAGGTGGGCTGTGAGGGGGCCCTGGGCACGGGATTGAGAGCAGCCCAGGAGCAGTGGCCCCCAAGTCATTTTTCCCAATGCAACCTTTTTCCAATTAGAATCCACAGGTCTCTAGTCACTTAGACCTCCCAGAGGGCAGGCCACCTAGGGCTGCCAGATGTGATAGCTTTTCCTGGGTGTGCTGAAAAGCTGGGGCCACCGCACCAGGCTCCATCCCCCGAACAGCAACCACTGTCCTCTTTGAGGAGACCTGCGTTTTGGCAGAGGTGCTGACAGCTCCCAGCTAGGTCAAGGGCTCTCATCTGGCCTCTCCATCTCCTCCTCAGCCTCAAGGTGGGACGACCACAGATGCGCAAGGTGGGACGACCGCAGATGTGCAAGGTGAGATGACCGCGGATGCACAAGGTGGGACGACCGCGGATGCGCAAGGTGGGACGACCGCAGATATGCAAGGTGGGAGGACTGTGGATGTGCAAGGTGGGAGGACTGGGATGTGCAAGGTGGGACGACCGCGATACCAAGGTGGGACGACCGCAGATACACAAGGTGGGACGACCACAGATACGCAAGGTGGGGCGACCACAGATACGCAAGGTGGGATGACCGGGATATGCAAGGTGGGATGACCGTGGATGTGCAAGGTGGGAGGACCAAGGATGTGCAAGGTGGGAGGACCGCGGATACGCAAGGTGGGACGACCGGATTGCAAGGTGGGAGACCGTGGATGTGCAAGGGGGGACAACCGTGGATGTGCAAGGTGGTCGGGTGGGACGACCCGGATACCAAGGTGGGATGACCACGGATACGCAAGGTGGGACGACCACGGATACGCAAGGTGGGACGACCGCGGATATGCAAGGTGGCATGACCACAGATACGCAAGGTGGGACGACCGTGGACACCGTGGATACACAAGGTGGGACGACCAGATGTGCAAGGTGGGAGACCGCGATGTGCAAGGTGGGAGACCAGATGCACAGGTGGGTGACCAGATGCAAGGTGGGACGACCGCAGATGTGCAAGGTGGGAGACCGGATGTGCAAGGTGGGATGACCGCAGATGTGCAAGGTGGGATGACCGCAGATGTGCAAGGTGGGACGACCGTGGATGCACAAGGTGGGGTGACCATGGATGCCGAAGGTGGGATGACCGCAGGTGCCCTAGGTGGCAGAGGACAGCATACTTTGTGTTTTCTTTTTCTAACTTTTGCTTTTACTGTCATTGGATATAGGCTTCCCAGGAAAGCATGGGGCCTCAGGCAAGGGGACCCTCTGCAGCTGACAGCTGTGCATTTGGCAGGCCAGTATCTGGCCCCTCCAAGCCAGCAGTGAGAGGCACACAGTTTGTGGTATGCCCAGCAGATCCCCATGGTCATGGCCCACTCCCACACCTCCTTGCTGCGAAGTGGGTCCCTTAGCCTGACTTGAGGCTCTGTGGGCTCCCAGGCTGGTCGATCACACACTCAGTAAGCCCAAAGGATGGTGCCACTGGAGGCCTGAGACAGAAAAGACAAACTCGGACCTGAAGTTTGTGTCCACTTTAGTCCAGATGAATCTCCGATCTTTCAAGAGTTGAATATAGCCAACTGGCCAAGCAGCCAGCTGGCCTCCTCAAGGGAGGGGCCTTACAGGGGACATTCAGCAGAGACAGTAGCTAGGTCAGCCTTAGTAAGTGAGGGCCCATCCTTGCCATCTCGGCTACCCTCTCCAGTGATCCATGGTGCCGGCCCTGTCATGGCCAGTGAGACCGGCTGATGACAGCTGGCTGGACCACCTTGCCTACCCGATTGTTCGGTGCCTGTTTGGTGGCAGATGCTTCCTGGAAGGAGTGCAAAGACCTTCCTCTTTCATTCCCACTCCTGTATGCCCATCCATCAGCCTCTGCTCCCTCCCTCTTGTCCCTCATCTTTCTCCTTCCGGGCCCTTGATGAGCTGGCCAAGCCATTCACCGCTGCCTCTCAGCCCCGGTGTTTTGGCCTCAGGCTGCTCCTCTTCCCACACATAGTGGAGGGCCAGGTGCATTACCTGAAGCTCTGCCCGTCAGGAGGATTTTTCTTTCTTTCAAGGTTATCACTGAGCGAAGCTGTGGTTCAGTAGCCATCCACCTCAGGTTGTGCTCACCATCCATAAGCCACGCTCCAGCTTTTTCTTCTCTGGTATCTGGCCCCACCGAGCTTACATGTGTCCCTAGATGTGAGCTGAGGGACACTGGAGCCGCAATGGTGAATGAGGCAGGGTTCAGGGACACCTGCTCATGCCTGCTAGTCCTCCTGGTGTTCCATCTCAGGTGGCCATCCTCTCTTATGATGCAGTCTTGCCAGGCACATCCAACTTATGATGTGGTGGAGCTGAGAGAACCCAGCTTATGATGGGTGGCTGTGGCCACATGCTCCCCAGTCCTAGGAGAGGGAGGGACTGTGGCAAGGATTTGGGTGGTGAATGAAGGACTGGCCCCCAGGAAGGGGAGGCCAAGACAACCTCTGGCTCTCAGAACAATGGTATCATGTCCAGGAATGCTTAGTGCTGAGTCCTCAAATCATTCATTCATTCATTCATCTAACAGCTCCCAAAGCCCACTTTGTGACAGGGTCTGAGCAGAGTCCTGGGATGCAGAGAGGAATTCAGCCTAGTCTTTGCCCATGATGACAGACAGGCAGTGAGAGTCACAGGGTGACAGACGCCTTGTGGAAAGGAAAATCCGATTCAACTCACCCACAGTTTGAGTTCCCACCCAAGGCTTAAAGCCTGGAAGGCTTCCTGGAGGAGGGGGTGGTCTCTGAGTCTCCTGAAACGCTGACAAGCAATCCCTTCTAGATGGATTATCAATGACAACCACATTGCTCAGCACTCACTGTGCTGAACCATTTCCGCCCATTTCCTGCTCAGTCCTCACAACTCACAGGCGGCCTTCGGGGCGAGTGGACCTGGGCTTGAATCGCAACCCTGGCTCTGTTAGCTGGATGATCTTGACAAGCTGTGTCTTCACACCCCAGTGAAGGAACGTGAAGTTCAGGGGAGACACAGCTTGTCAGGGTCATCCAGCTATCAGTGCCAGGGTTGCGATTCAATCCCAGGTCCACTCGCCCCAAAGGCCAGGCCCTTAAACGGTGGTGCTTTCTGGTGCTGTTCACCGTCGACGCCTGGCTCTCATCTCCAGGCCTGGGGCAGGCACACTTCCGGTCCCTCTGCTGGCGGGAGAGTCACGTGACTGGAGCTGGCCAATGAGTTGCAAGGGGAGGAGTCATATTACTTCCCAAGCAGAGTATCTCATTGCAAGATTTCCCCGTACTCTCCTGCCCTCTGCATATCTGGGAGGCCCCTGCCGGTGTGTGGGGGGCACGTGTGCATGAGGAATCAGCCTTTGCTGTCTGGAGCTGCCGAAATTTGGCATCCTCTGTTCCTGCAGCACGACTTCCCCCATCCTGACTGATGAACACGGCTGGAGTCAGGCCTGCTGAGCCAGGGAGCTGGGCGTGGCCTGAGTGTCTGCTTGCTTGAAAACAGAGCCTTGGGGCTTTGAGACAGGCCACATACAACGCCTGTGCTGGGTGGCCCTTCATCCTCTCGCAATGTGACCACAAACCCTGACCCTGTGTGATTCCCAACCACGCATCTTTGGCGTCTCCTGCCTGTCCTCCTTCATGCCCACTCTCCATCCTCCTATTGTGGTCTCCTTTGCGGCGTGCTCAGGCCCCAGCATGGCAGCTCTCCTCTGAGATTCCTGGGCCATCAGGCAGGTGGGCCTGCTTGAGGTGCCCGGCAACTAAGGCCCCGTCCTGCGGACAGTGACCTGGGCCCTCGGCAGGCAGCAAGGAGCTGCCCTGAGAACGTCTCCTGTGTGCCCTGGGCAGGTGGGTCTCTGCCTCCCAGACAGGATTCTCTGGCTGCTGTGGTTACCACAAGCCCAGTGGCCTGCCCCTCCCCTCCCCATGGACTCTTCCTTTTGTGCCACTCACGTTTGTGTCTGCTCTGTGCTCCCCCCAACCCAAGCCCAGTTCTGGACTCTTTGGGGCCATAGGAACTTGGAATGAAAGTTCCATGCCTGGTCCTCCACACTGTCTGTGCACCCACCCACAGGGGCCTGCAGCATTTGTGCACACTTCTTGGTGCAGGTGAGTCTGGTGGTGGTTTTGGATGGGGATCATTTAAAGCAGTCCCAAGCCAGGAATCCAAAGCCCCTTTTGCCCCCTAGAGCAGTGGCTCTCATTTGTGGCTGCTGGGGCCACTAAGTCCTGAAGTTGTTTGCGAGCTGCAGATTCCAAGATGGCAGCCAGGTGTCTGCGGCCCTGGCACCAGTTGATCCTCGCTGGGTGGCTCTCCTTGGGGTCTGAAGCTTGATGCCATCAGGCCAGGGCACACTAGTGGCCAGAACCTCTGGGCATCCTGACTGGCTTTTCTGCTTCTGGCCCGACCAGCCACTGGGGTGAGCTTGGCTGTGCAAAGCCTCCCTGCTCCTCCCGGGGGGCCCCGATCCCACTGGAGGGAGCGTTCTGGTTGCCCTGGCTCTGAGAAGGTTGCTTTGAGAGCCAAGGAGGTCACGAGGCTGGGAAGGTGCCCCAGGAATGTGCCTACTGGCTGTCCAGCCTTCCTACACCTCACTGCCAGTGAGTGGCCGGTCTAGGCCGGCCCCAGGGCAGGGCAGAGACCAAACCCCATGGCCCTGTCTGCAGACCTGAGTGTGGTCTGGCTTCCCAGCTGACTGAGGTTGGTCCCCACATAGTCCCAAGTTCCAAGCAGAGCCACCCAGGGCCCCTTTGTGGGCTCTGAAAAGACAAACAAACAGCTCCAACCGGTGGAAACATCTCTGACTCTCCCAGTTCAGACAGCCTGGGCCAGGACATAGAGAGACCCCAAAGAGAGCCGCTTCGGGAACAAACAAGCCACAGCCTGTGTGCAGGGAGCTGACCAGACGCCCTGCAGCCGCCGGGAAGCCGGCAGAGACAGATGGCGTCTGTGCTCAATGGTGCACACAAGGAACAGAGGCCTCCGCTGGAGCCCACCCGGCCACCCGCCCGGCAGAGGCCCCTGGGCCGGCCATGCAGGCAGGGAGAGGAGCGCCAGGAGGAGGGGGATCAGCCTGCCATGAGGCCCACTGCGTGCCCGGGCCCTCCTGGAGTCAGGATCCTCATGGTACCAGCAGCCATGGATCGTTGTGACAGTAGAAGAAAGACCAGGGCACCCCACACAGGCCTCCCTGGTGCAGGGAAGGCGATGGAGGCCAGTTCTAGTTAGAATCTGTCCTCTCGGTCTGGACCCTTGATTAGTAAGTGCTAATATTTTAGCAGTACCTGATATGAACACCTGCGTGTCAACCACTGTTCTCAGGGCTGTCTCTGCTCTATCATCTCTTGGACTCCTCAACAACCCATGATGCAACATCCAGTGATGATTCTCACTTTGGGGATGGGGAAATTGAGACCCGGGGGAACTCCATGACAGTGTCAGAGAAATTCAATCTCTGGCCCCGGCACCCCACCTCTGCAGTGCGCTTGCTGAGCCCCTCCAGGGATGGTGCCAGCCAAGGAGTTTCATTATTTCTGAGTCATGTTTTAAGACGAAGGAAAGTCCAGGCGCAGTGGCTCACACCTGTAATCCCAGCACTTTGGGAGGCCAAGGCAGCCAGATCGCCTGAGCTCAGGAGTTCGAGACCACCCTGGGCAACATGATGAAACCCCATCTCTACTAAAATACAGAAAATTAGCTGGGCATGGTGGCGTGTGCCTGTAGTCCTAGCCACTCGGGAGGCTGAGGCAGGAGAATCGCTTGAGCCCCAGAGGCAGAGGTGGCGGTGAGCCAAGATCATGCCACTGCACTTCAGCCTGGGCAACAGAATGAGACTCCGTCTCAAAAAAATAAAAATAAAAAATTAAGTAAAAATAAGATGAAGGGAAGAGAACTTTTCATAAAGTTAGAAGGGAACCCATTGATCAAGCACCTACTGGCTCTTGGGAAGATTCTCCTCTTCCTGACTCTTCTGCCACCTCAGCAGCTGTGGCCTCACGGTCCACACAGTCTGTACTTCCTGGGGCCCTACTGTGTGCGGGATGGGAGCCATGTGCTTTCTGAGCCTGGTCCTACTTCATCTTCCCAGCGATGCTGTCAGGCAGGACTTTGTTTTTTTTCTTTTCTTTTTTTTTCTTTTCTTTCTTTCTTTCTTTTTTTTTTTTTTAAGACAAAGTGTCTTTGTCGCCCAGGCTGGAGTGCAGTAGTGTGATCTCGGCTCACTGCACCTTCTGTCTCCCAGGCTCAGGTGATCCTCCCATCTCATCCTCCTGAGTAGCTGGAACTACTGGTTAATTTTTGTATTTTTAGTAGAGATGGAGTTTTGCCATGTTGGCCAGGCTGGTCTCGAACTCCTGGACCTAAGGGAATCTGCCCATCTCGGCCTCTCAAAGTGCTGGGATTACAGGCATGAGCCACTGTGCCTGGTGGAGAGGAATTTTTGTTCAGTTTTTACAGATGAGAAAAAAGAGGCTAGAAATGGTTCACTTCGTGTGTCTGACTGTAAAATGTTGAGGGAAGATGAAAAGGGAAGGGCAGGGAGGATGCTGAGTAAGGGGGTGGCTATCCGCTGTCTCCACCTCTGCGGGGAAGGAGGGTCCTTAGCCGTGCCCTGTCCCACAGTGACCAGCCTCGGCAGGTGTGGCAGTGCTGAGCTTTGAAACGGACAGGGGTGAAAGCCAAACCCCAGGGGCATTGTGGTCCTTGGCACAACAGGTGCTGATGCTCCTAACCTGGTTCTGAGCTCCACAGGGGTGTGCACCCCGCACCCTGTGTCCAGGGCTCACCCGGTGCCTGTGTGCAGAGGGCATGGGCCCTGTTGGGATGGAAGGACACAGAAGCCCCATGCCACCAGCTCTTGCAGCTCTTGCATAGCCCTCGCCAGGCCAGTGGTCCTGATAGCTCGGATGCCAGCAGACGCAGTGTCAGCTCTGGCGGGCGCAGGGGATCTTCAAGGCTTCATGAGGCCCCAAATCTCAGGCCTCAGGAACGGGAGGGCTCAGAGTAGGGCAACCCCAATTCAGGCTGCGTGGGATCCCAGCTCAGGGAGAGCAAACAGGGAGAGACAGCAGCAGCTCCAGTGTTCAAGAGAGCAGGGGCGTGACCATCCCAGCTGCCAGAGCCGCCTGGCCCAGGGCTCTGCACTCAGTAGGTACTCAACTAATGCGTGCCAGGGAAGGAGCTGATGAATGAGGGCTGCCTCCCTGTCCAGTCCAGGCTGTGCCTCCCCATGGGTTTCCCCAGGGCACCTCCACGAAGCCCAGCCTGGCGTGTGGTAGAAATGGCTCTTTCATGGACCCGTGGATGCTCATGTCCTTCGTGTGTGTCCAGCACGGGACACCCAGCCAGCCGTGTGTGTGATAGGAGGAGGTGCCCCACCCTGAAAGGACCTCTGAGCCCAGACCTCTATGGGACCTTTTCTAGAGATCTGCCGAGCGCAGGTCTTCTCCCTGGGAGCCTGGAAGGGGAGCAGGAGCCTGTGGTCGAGGGAAGCAAATCCCCTGGTATCTCCAGGGAGAAGCCGATGGGCAGGGCGTTTGGGAGAGAGGCAGCCACTGTGACATGGGACATCAGGCACCTGAGTCAGCAGCCCCAGGCAGGTCCCAGCCCTGGGAAGTTGGGGTCCATAGTGGCCCCTGCTGGGTTAGGTGTGAAGCATGGGGGTGGCTGTGCCTGTCGGGTGCTCTGTGTTACAAAGGGGCTGGACAGTAGAAGCCGTGACCATTCTGGAGTCGCAGCCCCCGACGCTCCTGCCTGCCTGGAGTCTCCTGAGGCTGCTCGTTATTGGGGAGGTCCCCAGCCCCTGTCCTGACACTTGAAGGCCATGGGAGACTGGTCCCAATGTGTCTCCTTCGCCCAACTGTCTCTAGTAGGGTGAGCAACTTGTCCCGGCTCGCCCAGGACTTTCCCAGTTTCAGCACCGAAAGTCTCACATCCTGGGAACCCCCTCAGTTCCCACACATCGGAGCAACCTCGGAACAGCCTCTGCCACCTAATCCCACAGTCTGTGTGACGCCGTTCTTGGTACCTGCTGCAGGGTGCAGGGCTCTTCACCCCTGCTCCAAGTCCCCCGCCCCGCACAGCATTGGCATTTGAGTTCTCTCTGTTTTTAAATCAGGTAGATTTTTTCCCAGAGAGGTCCATTTTCAGCTCGGACTGACTCTAGATGAGAAGTTGCATGCCATGCCAAACAGAGCTGGGCATGTTGCCCCCTGGGGTGGGCATGTGCATTCACGGGTGGGCGGGTGCGTTCCTGGGTGGGCGTCTGCGTTCACGGGTGGGCGGGTGCTTCACGGGTGGGTGCATGCGTTCCTGGGTGGGCAGGTGCGTTCCTGGGTGGGCGTGTGCATTCCTGGGTGGGTGGGTGGCGTGGCGTTCCTGGGTGGGCGGGTGCGTTCAAGGGTGGGCAGGTGCATTTCTGGCTGGGTGTGGGTGTTCCTGGGTGGGTGTCTGCGTTCCTGGGTGGGTGTCTGCATTCCTGGGTGTGCGTGTGCATTCCCAGGTGGGCATCTGCATTCCTGGGTGGGCATCTGCGTTCATGGGTGGGCGGGTGCATTCCTAACTGGGCGTCTGCGTTCCTGGGTGGGCACCTGCTTTCCTCGGTGGGCATCTGTGTTCACAGGTGTGCGGGTGCATTCCTAACTGGGCGTGTGCATTCCTGGGTGGGTGTCTGCGTTCCTGGGTGGGTGTCTGCGTTCACGGGTGGGCGTGTGACTTCCTGGGTGGGCGTCTGCATTCCTGGGTGGGCATCTGTATTCCTGGGTGGGCGTCTGCATTCACGGTGTGCGGGTGCGTTCCTAACTGGGCGTGTGCATTCCTGGGTGGGCGTGGGCGTTCACAGGTGGGTGTGTGAGTTCCTGGGTGGGCATGTGCTATTCCAGTGGGCGTCTGCGTTCCTGGGTGGGCAGGTGGGTTTCTGGCTGGGTGTGGGCGTTCCTGGGTGGGCGTGTGCGTTCCCAGGTGGGTGTGTGCAGGAAGAGTCGGGGTGTGTTCTTGCATGTGCTGGGTGTGTTGGTGTGTGCGGGTGTGTGCCTCCGAGCCCCGCCTTCTCCTACCCAGGGACCTGCCCTGCCACAGAGCCAGCTTCTGACCCTGCTCTCACCCCTCCGGGCCACCAGTCCCCATCTCACCCCCTCCCGCCTGCCAGTTCCCCAGGGTGAAGGCGAGAGAGTGAAGGCGAGAGGGTGAAGGCGAGAGGGTGAAGGCGAGGGCCTGATGGGTTCGTTACTCTTATCCCTCCCAGACAGTGGGAAGAAGGGCCTCCTGGAGGCCTGGCAACCCCATCTAGCAGGGACATTTTGGGCCAAAGGCACGGGCCTTGGCTGGGCCCCCAGACCCCTGGCACCCCCTTCCCAGGAAGGGAAGAGGAAATGGTTCAAATGCTCCCCACGGCCCCGCAGGCACCAGCCTGAGGCCCATTTGAGACCATCCCCAACACCACCCCAAGATCCTTGAGGCCATCCCAGATAGGGCCTGCAGAGGCTTCTGGGCTCAAAGCTGCTCAGAGAAGGGGCTGGGCTCAGCACGGAGCCAGCAACCCTGGAGGAAGGGTGGAAGAGCTTTCAGCCGAGGGTCATTGTGAAGCCGAGATTAGACCCAGGTGTCCCCAACTCACCGCTCTGCCGCTGTGTGTCGTGGGCTGACCCCAGTCGCCTCATGTGTATGCTGGGTTGATGATAGGAATTGCCTTCCTCACAGGCAGCTCCAAGGCCCATTCATTCATTCGCACATTCATTCATTCTGCAGATAATGACGGAGAAGCGCCTCCTGTGAGTCAGGTGCCCTGGGCATGGTGTGAGGACCCTGAGCTGGAAAGGACATGCTTCCGGGCGCCGAACTGACATCTAGTGGGTGGGGTGGGGAGTCGGCTGTGAAGGGCAGACAAACAAGCGGGTTGTCGGGGAGCCGCAGGTGACGCAGGAACTGCAGGCAGGCGTGGGCCACAGGCCAGGAGCCTGCTTCCTGGGTCCTCGGAGCCTGGGCCCTCGGTGCCCATGTATCCCTGGCCTGAGAACCCCTTGCTCTTCGCCTAGAGACTGCCAGATGGAGCCCTCTAAAGCTGGGGCCTGGAGAGGGAGCTGCGTGCTCTGGGCCCAGCTAACTCTCTGGTGCTCCCCAGCATGTCTCATCTTCCTAAATCACCCAGACGTGCTGACACCCTACCCCGTGCTGTCCC
Organism: Nomascus leucogenys; assembly: GCF_006542625.1. Classification (NCBI taxonomy): domain Eukaryota; kingdom Metazoa; phylum Chordata; class Mammalia; order Primates; family Hylobatidae; genus Nomascus; species Nomascus leucogenys. Next base: position 88,716,330 of record NC_044384.1, on the reverse strand, counting down.
TGGGAACAGCTCTGCACAGTGGGGCAGACCTGCTGGCCACACTGCACAGCCCGGGACACACGCAGAAACCTGGGGCCCACCCCGGCCGCCGCTCTCACCTATGGGCTGAGAGACTCACAACTTTGCTGGCACCTGTCCCTGCTCAGACAGTGTGAGGACCGGGAGCTTTCCTTCTCACTGCACCAGGCCTCTCCCCAGCCCTGCTTAGGGCTAACCCATCCTCTTCTGGAGTAACAGTCTGCAGGGGGTCCCTGCCAGCAGGAAGTGTGGCCTCTCCAGTGCCACCTAGGGACCCCAGGGAGTCCCAGGCCTATTCTCCCTCTCAGGACAGTTGGAGGAAATGGGTCAAGTGGGGTCCTGTCCGCCCAAGGTCACACTTCGAGCCCTGACAGTGACGGACAGGATACCAGACCCCACATCTGGGCTCAGACTCCATATCTAGAGTCACCCTGAGCCATCTCCTCTACCAAGGGTCTGTGCGAAAAGGCCAGCCTGGTGGCCCCTCAGGACCAGGGCGAGCCCCGCCCTTTCCATGTGGCCTCTGCAGAACGTGACCCGGTCCCTCGTGGGCCACTCAGCCCCAGGCAGTAGACTGTGCTGGGAATGGGCTTCCTGCTCTTGCAGCCCCATGCACGGGGGAGCAAGGTGAAGAGGCAGCTGCCCCTGGGGTCCCCCCACCCCAGTGCCATCCGGGAAAGCCTGAGGAATGAGCAAGGCCCTCCCTGGCCACAGGTCTGGTTCATCTTGGCCCCAGACTCCGGCCCATCCCCACATGGAGCAGTGGACGGCAGTGGAGAGGGTCCTGGCCGAGCTGTGGGATCTGCAGGAAGCAGATCCATGCAGAGGAAGCGTCTGGTGGGATGAGCCGCCGCCTGGCTGCGAGCAAGATCTGTCCCACCCACACCCAGCACAACAGGCTCCCAAGGGGTGGGCTGGGGAGGAGGCTCCGAGGCCTGAGGTGCCCTGTCCTGGGCACAGGAGGCCGCTGGAGAGGAGGCCACACCCATCAGGCCTGTTTTCCTCTGCAGCTGTCAAATGCCAGGTGTAGGTCACAGCTGAGTAAGTGCTGACAGCTGGTGTTCCCGTGCTCCTGGGGGCAGCATCTCGCAGCCACCCCAGGGGCCATGTGCACGCTGCCTGCCACCCGGCCCAGCCTCCCCCAGATGGAGGTGAGTCCAGGAGGTCAAGTCCTGCCCCAGCTCAGCCACCAACTCCCAGGTGCCTGGCTGGGTGCCGCACTCTACGAAGAATCTGTTTCTTCGCCCACGGCGGTGTGCCCTGCTCCACGCCCACCATCTGCCTCACCCTGTGCTACAGTTCCTGCAGGCACAGTGCAGCACCGCAGGCTGGGGCTTCCATGGCAGACATGTGTTAGCCCACATTCTACAGGCTGGAAGTCCAAGGTTAAGGTGTCGCAGGCCTGGGTCCTCCCGAGGCCTCTCTCCCTGGCTTGCGGGTGCCGCCTTCCCCCTGTGTCCTCACACGGTTGTCCCTCTGTGCGTGTCTGTGTCTCAATCTCCTCTTCTTATAAGGACACCAGTAGGGCCCATTCTAATGGCCTCATTTTAGCTTAATTACTTTTTTTTTTTTTTTGAGTTGAAGTCTCGCTCTGTTGCCCAGGCTGGAGCGCAATGGTGCGATCTCGGCTCACTGCAACCTCTGCCTCCCAGGTTCAAGAGATTCTCCTGCCTCAACCTCTCAAATAGCTGGGACTACAGGCGCCCATCATCATGCCCAGCTACTTTTTTGTGTATTTAGTAGAGACGGGGTTTCACCACATTGTCCAGGCTGGTCTTGAACTCCTGACCTCAGGCGATCCACCTACCACAGCTTCCCAAAGTGCTGGGATTACAGGCACGAGCCACCGCACCCAGCCTTAACTTAATTACCTTTTTAAAGATTCTGTTGCCAAATACAGTCACATTCTGGGGCACAGAGGGTTAGGGCTTCAACTTAGGAATTTTGAGGAGAATGTAACTCAGCCCATAACACTCCCCAAGGAAGCAGAAGACCACCATTGGTTCACTCATGCATTCACTTACCCCACAGATACTGGGTGGGTGCCCTGCAGAGCTGTGGACAGTGGTGGCCGGGAGGGACAAGATGGCCAGGGGTGACCCCAACCTCAAGGGGCTCACGGACTGGGAGGCAGAAAGGAAAGATGGATGAGACAGGCAAACACAACCTTGAGGTTTAGAGTCATGCTGGGCCCCTTCTTCTCTTGCCTCCTCCATCTGATGCAGGAGTCTAGTAAGCCCTGCTTCCAGATCCTTCTGGAACCTGCCCACCTCTGCACACGGCCACCACCCTGGTCCACTTGCATCTCTATCCTGGCCTGGCTGCTGTCCTTATGCTCCACAGCACAGTGCCCAGGGGTCCTGCCTAGCCTACGTCAGACTACAGCCCTCCTCCACTCAGAACATACCGTGGTTGCTCGTTCCCGTCAGAGTAAATGCCCAGGTCCCCACACCAGCCTGGAAGGCCCTACCGGGGGTGGCTGTGACCTGCTGTCGGCGTCTCCCGCTGCCCACCCTCTCCCCTGCTCCAGCCGCCCAGACTCCTCACTCTTGCCTCAGGGGCTTTGCACAGCCGTAGTTCCCACTGCCTGGGACACCTACGGAGCTCTTTCCCTCTCCTTCTCCAGGTCGTAAGTGAGGCCACCTGACAGCCTTCTTCCAGTCGCCCTCCCCACCCTCTGATTTGCTTCCTGCTCTGACTCTCTCTCTAACATGTATCCCCTGCAGCCCAGACAATTTCCTTCTTTCTTTTGCTTGTTCTTTCTCCCTCCACCAGAATGTTGTCTCCACGAGGGTAGAAAATTCCAGTTTCATCATGGCTGTGTGCCCAGCACCTAAAACAGAGCCTGGTGCTCAGTGCTTGAGTGCATCTGACAAGTTATTATTTTTTGCTCAAGCGTCGGCAAACATTTCTGTAAGTGGCAGATGGTCAATGTTTTTGGTTTTGTGGTCGTGAAGTCTCTGTCAAAGCTCCCTGACTCTGGCATTGGAAAGCAAAGCAGCATAGACAATATGTACAAGAATGGGCATGGCCATGTTCCAATAAAACTTTATTTTAAAAAGCAGGTGGCAGCAAGATTTGGCAGGTTGGCTGCAGCATGCAGGCCCCTGGTTCATCTAATGAGTCAGCGACTGATCCCCACACTCCACAAACCCACAGACCGTCTCCCTGACAGCCCTCCCTGTCCTGGGCATGCCCTCCACCCCAGATCTGTACCATCCATAAACTTCCAAGGCCACGAGGACATTTGCAGCTCTTGGTTCTTTGGGCTTCTGGAGTCCCCAAGAAGGAGGCTGGGCAGGCACGATTCTCCCCATTCTGCAAACAGCAAAGATGAGGCTCAGCCAAGCCAGCATTCAGGGCCATGGCTGAAAGGTGTGTGGCCCTCTCGCCTCCCGCTCCCTTCTCTACCTCACTTTCGGGACAAACTGTACCACCTGACATGACCCTAGCCGTCTGCCCTTTCCTCCTGGATGGCCTTCCCAGCCACCCTCTCCCCAGTTCCACCCAAGCCCTCAGATATGGCGTCTCTGGGCAGCCATCCTGGTGCACCCCGAGCCTGCCCTTCCTGTGTTCTGTGTCCTCCTGGAGGATTTGTCAGGTTCCCCAGAGCTTCTAGGAGAGACACCAGGTCCTGAACCTCAAAAGAGATGAGGGAAACACAGACGAGCAGCCCTCGAGTCCTCTTGGCCCCCAGCAGTGCTGAGCACACTCCGCCTGGTGCTGAGGCCACTGCTGGGGCTGGGCATTGTAACTTGGATGCGAGTTACCTGCTGGTCCCAGCAGCAATTGCGCCTGCACTTTGCTCGTGCTGGGCCTTCACTCATCTTCCTGTGTGCATTCCAAGCAGTACACCTAGATACTGTTACCATCCCCATTACAGCTGAGGAAACTGAGGCACAGAGAGATGAAGTAACATTCCCACAACCACACAACACAACAGGCATTCAGGCAGCATCTGTCTGTCTCCAGAGATTACCTTTTTGGTTCCCTCTGAAAGAAGACTTTGTAAAGGATGATTACGGCTGGGCTTTGAAGGATGAATAGAAGTTCACCAAGGAAAATGGTGCAAGGCACAAAGGTAGGAGCTATTCTGGTCTGGGTGTGCAGACAGCCGCAGGAAACTGTGGAGGCATAGACACGGAAAATAATGTGAGAAACCTTCAAACACCAGTCCAGTCTCTACCCACAAAATGGAATAAGAACGGGACCAGTCATGGAGGTTGTTTAGGGTTCAGGCTGAACCCCACCACTGCTTCTTTTCCTGGAGGTTTGGGGGGCCAGAGGCTGATCTGACATTCCGAGGCCAACCTGGCAAACACTCGCATCCAGTTCTCTACTTTCTGCCCACAGCTTTGGCTGTCACCTGTTGTGCGGTGCAGATAGACACAGCCCGTGGGAGCACACCCCAGGGCCCCCGGCTCCTCGCTCACATGAAAGTGAGCACCCAGAAACAGCTGCGGTGGAGACCCCCCGGTTACAAGCACAGAAACACACTCTCACTCCTCAAATAAAAGGGGAATACTATTACAAGGACGCAAAAGGCGAGTTCTCAGTATTGGGAATGAATTAATTCTTCCCAAAAAGATACGTTCATATCTGACCCCTAGTACCTTAGATGTGGCCTCATTTAGAGACAGGGTCTTTACAGAGGGAATGGAGTTGAAATGAAGTCATGAGTCTGGGTCCTAACCCAAGAAGCCTGGTGTCACACAAAGGGGAAATTCAGACACAGGGACAGACAAGCGCAGAGGGGAGTTGGCCACGTGAAGACTGGGGTAGGAGTGAGAGCTCGACCAGCCAGGGAACCCCAAAGACCCACAGGAAGCTGTCAGGAGCCAGGGAGAAGTGAGGAAGCATGCTTCCCCAGAGCATCTGGGGATAGTGTTGCCCTGCAAACACCTCCTCCCAGACTTTCAGACTCTAGAACTGGGAGAATAAGTCTGTCTTCTCGAAGCCACCTAGCTTGGGGTACTTTGCTCCAGCAGCCCCAGGAAACTCTTGCAATACCTGACTGTGGACGGAAGCTGAAAGCAGCTGGTGCTCAGTTCGAGGCTGCAGTGAGCTATGATCACGCCACTGTCCTCCAGCCTGTGTCACAGAGCTAGACCCTTTCTCATAAATAAATAAATAAATAAATAAATAAATAAATAAATATAAAAGGGATTTTTAAAAACTTACCAATTCAATTTCAGGGCATCTGGAAATGCCAGGGCTTCCCGGGTCTCCTTCATCCCTGCTTCTCTCTCCACATCACTGCGGCCACCATTTCTCCAAGACTAGATTCTTCTGTTTCTCCTTGTCCCACGCATGGCCCAGCATGGGCACTCCACCCCAATGTACTGCAGCCTTTCTGTGAAAGCACCTTTCCTCAATAGGCAATGCCTGCCAGGCCACTGGTCAGCCACAGGGGTTGGTTCAGCTCATGGGTCCTTCTCTTGCCCAATCAGCTTTGGCCAGGGAGGAGACGAGCCATTGATGTCTACTTCTGCCTCACTTGACCTTCTCCTCTCTGTCTATTCTCTTCTCTCCATCTCTCTACTCTGCATGTCTGTCTCAAACCTCCCTCTGCCCCTCTGTTAATAAGGACACCATCATTGGATTTGGGACCTACCCAGATAATCCAGGATGATCCCTTCCTCTCAAGCTCCTTAACTCAATCAGCAAGTCCTTTCCTTAAGGGAAATGTCAGAGGCACATCTTCATGTCTACTGTGATAATAAATTATTAGTATCACACACACACACAAACATTTAAATTGTGAAAAATATCATCCTATAAAAAAATAGGGGGAAACCTTAACAGAAGAGGAAATTTAGAGAAAAAGCTTGGATGACAAATAACCAGTGAGAAACTGTTCAACCTAACAGGGAAATGCAAATTCAAACAAGTCATGTCATTTCACATCCTGCTCCCCCAAGATTTACAGAAATTTGGAAATCTGACATTAGCAAGTGCTGCAGGAACATAGAGAAATGGGAACTTGGACTTTGCCAGAGTAAATTGGCCAAGGGACTTTGGAAAGCAACTTTGCCTCCTAGTGAAGCCGACTCTGGGCCTTCCCTGTGAGCCTGCAATTCCGCTCCTAACCCCAGCCCTAAGCGCTCATAAGAAGATGTGCACAAGGAAGGCCACTGCAGCATTTTTAATGGCAAACTTGAAAACAGCCTAAATGTCCATCAGTAGGAGAGTGGATGGATAAATTGTGCTGTTTTCACACAATAAAATACTGTGGAACAGTGAAGATGAGCACACACATCAGATATTACTAACATGACACTGAGACTAAGGAGACATACAGCTACATACAACATGGTGTCCTTAAGTCCTGGGATCCTGGAACGCAAAAAGGACATGAGTGGAAACACTGGTGGAATTTGAGCCAAAATGTGACTTAGTTGATGGGGATGCACCAGTGTAAATGTCTTAGTTTTGATCAATGGACTGTGGTTATATAAGATGTTAAGACTAGGGGAAGCTGGTGAAGGGTGTCGGGGAACTTGGCATCTGTGCAACTCTTCTGTGAATTCAACATTATTTCAAAAGGAAAAGTAAAAACAAAAGCAAGTTACAGGCAAATATATACAATATTAGACTGCTTGTATTCAAGTGACGCTTATGGAAAATTGTTTCATATATTGTTTAGGGAGATATAAGAAGTGAGCAGATAAAGAGAGCTGAGGGCTATGCTTCTCCCCACTGTGGGTGGGGTTGGGGAGGGTTGTGGGAGACTGGGGAGGGGGAAGAGGGATGCAGGAGGGATTTCCACTACCTTGACACTGTTTTACTTCTTCAGCTGGGTAGGGGTGTGCCCAGGTGTTTATTCTATGACTCATTACACTTTTGGTATGCCTGACATATGTCGTGATAATTTTTTAGAATCCTATAAACCTTATGTAGCCCCAACTGCTCAATGCACAGGCAAAATCCACTCAAGAAATCAGTGCCAGAGAGGGGCTGGGAACCAGCCTCCAAGTTCCAGTTTGGAATCTCTCTTCACCACATGAAATGCTTCCTGGGCGGGTTTTCTGGGTGTAGGCAGGAGGTTGTAAGTGCTCTAACAAGTTTGAGGGGGTCCACTCCAGAAGGGCAGATTCCAACCACCCTGACTTGCCCAGGGCAGGGACACAGCCTCACTCCAGGCACATGGCTCCTTGCCCCTCTCTCCCTGACTCGAGACCTTGCCCAGACTCAGCCCCATGCCCAGGGTCTCCTGGCCCCTGAGTTAACTTTTGCTTCTAAACAAGGTGAAAAGGCAGTTGATGTAGCAAGTGGGGGTGGCAGTGTTCCCTGAGGGGTTGAGTGGGTGGTCCGTGTATGTGGGTGTGTGGTCACCAGGGCCCTGGCACCCAGAGAAGATGCCTGCTGTGCCCGAAGAGGGAGTGTGAGGCACACTGAGGGGGCTTTGCAAACACTGATGGTTTCTTCTCTTATTAAAGTCAGGCATCTCATTAGGGCAAACCTGAGAAATGCAGAAAAAGCAAAAAATTTAAAAATAAAAGAGAAAAACAACCACATGCCTGCTTCCCCTGCCCCCCATAACCACCACTTATGCCCCGAGTTTTTCCTTTATTTTTCTGAAGTGCAATTACTAAGTCAAAGTGAATGAATAATTAAAGACTTGATGCAAAATACCAAAGATTTGACCTTTGATATATATATAGAGAGGGAAAGACAGAGAGAGGAATAGAATCTCCCTCCTCTAGTAAGGGGAAGGGGATCATTTTTATAGCCCAGTTTTACTTCTTGTAAAAGTCCCATGACACCAACATTCAACAGCATTCGACCTGAGTTACCTCACCCTGAAGCTCGTCATTAATTTCAACATGAGATCATTTCTTCAGCCCTGCCAATCTTCATCTACAAAGAGGCAAGTTCTAGTTTACAAGTGACAGTTGGTGGACATCCTTGGAAGTCAGCTTTCTCCCCGTGCCGGTTTGCCACACAGATGTGTTCACACAGCATTTTCTTGGTAGGAACTATCTGATGAGCAGCAGACACCTCTGTGGTGGATGGACTGTGGGCTCGAGGGTCTGGAGGGGGCACTCCCTGCATTTCGAGGGCTACGCAGCTTAGCTGGCCCCTATGTCGGGGCCTGGGGTCGTTTTCACAGATGATTCTGCAGGGGTGGTGCCCGCACTGTGGTGGGTTGCACTCAGTGGATCATTTCTGCACAGAAATCCCCAGCTTAGAGCTGCACTTCGTGGCACTGAGTGTGGAAAGTGCAGTTGTTGGCCTGGTGAGGATCATCAACAGGAAGCAGGTGTTGGCCGGACTGGGGAGAGAGTGTCCCAGGCCCCCCACCGCCCTCCGCCCCGCTCTCCAAGCCCCGACTGCCTCATCCGTAAGAAGGGACAAATAATACCAAACTCATAGAGCTGTTGTGAGGTAAATACCTGGGTAAATTTTCATAGAGGCTTTAAATGCTTTAAACCAGGAATCTCCAAACTTCTTTTTCTGTCTTCCATTACAGGAAAAAAAAAAAGTCGAGCTTGCATTCCCAGTAAAATATATATAAATTTTATTTTCATTTGTATACATGTACTTCTACCATACCAGTAAGTTATAAAACATTAGAAAACACATAAAAATATTGAAATTAAAAGGAATGAAATTTAGGGCTGGGCATGGTGGTGCACACCTGTAGTCGCACCTACTAAGGAGGCTGAAGTGGGAGGATTGCTGGAACCCAGGAGTTCAAGGCTGCAGTAAGCTATGATCACACCACTGTCCTCCAGCCTGCGTCACAGAGCTAGACCTTGTCTCATAAATAAATAAATGAATAAATAAATAAATAAGTAAATAAAAATAAAAGGGATTTTAAAAAAATTACCAGTTCAATTAGTTTAAAGGTTAAAGGGCTAACACAGTTTTCAATTTCTTGAATCTGTTTTGTAAGAAGTGTACCATTTCATTTACATTTTCAGATTTATTAAGCATATAGTTTACTTTAGTAGGCACTATCTTTTAAATATTCTGATTTGTTCCCTTTTTCTTTTTGCTCTTTTTTTGATTGTCATTTATTCATTTTGTAAATGCACTGTATATTCATCAGGGTTATCCTGAGAAACAGATTGATTTTAAGGAATGGGCTCAGAAAACTATTACAGAGTCTCACAATGTTGCCCAGGGTGGTTTCGAACTCCTGGACTCAACAATCCTCCTGCCTTGGCCTCCCAAAGTGCTGGGATTACAGGCGTCAGTATGGCACCTGGCCTATTCCCTTTGGCATTTTTCTCTTTTCTGTTTTTGTTTCTCCATCTCTAACTTAATTAATCTTTGCAAAGCTTTGTTGCCAAAGCACTGGTTATTAGCTTTGTTGATGCTGTTGTTTTCCTCTTTTCTGTCTTATTAATGTCCTCTCTGGTTGTTATTATGTCCTTCTTTTTACTTTTTTTAGTTTCCCCTATTGTTTATGTGTTTGTTTGTTTTTTTCCTGTGGGGGGGAGTTGGTCACTTAGCTTTGTAAAAGTTTAGCCTTTCTTCTTTTCTAATATAAGCATTTTAGATTTTAATTTTTCTTTAAATGTCACGTTCACTGCATCCCACAAATGTCGATACATAGCATTTTACTATCTTTTAGTTAAAAACATCATATCATTTCCATAATAATTTCTTCTTTTCTCTTTGAATTACAGTTGACCCTTGAACAGCATGGGCTTGAATTGCACGGATCCACTTACAGGCAGGTTTTCTCCCACCTCTGCCACCCCTGAGACAACAAGCTAACTCCTCCTTCTCCTCCTCCCCTTCCTCCTCCACCTCCTCCTCCCCCCCCCCCCCCCTCCTCCTCCCCCCTCCTCCTTTCCACCCCTCCCCCTCCTCCTCCCCCCCCCCTCCTCCTCCCCCCCCCCCCCCCCCCCCCCCCCCCCCCCCCCCCCCCCCCCCCCCCCCCCCCCCCCCCCCCCCCCCCCCCCTCCCTCCCCTCCCCCCCCCTCCTCCCCCCCCCCCCCCCTCCTCTCCCCCCCCCCTCCCCCCCCCCCCCCCCCCCCCCCCCCCCCCCCCCTCCCCCTCCTCCTCCACCCCCCTCCTCCCCCCCCCTCCCTCCTCCACCCCCTCCTCCTTTTCCACCCCTCCCCCTCCTCCTCCACCCCCTCCTCCTCCTCCTCACCCCTCCTCCTCCCCTCCCCCCCTCCTCCTCTCACCCCCTCCCCTCCCTCCTCCCCCTCCACCCCCTCCTCCCCCTCCTCATCACTCCCCCTCCTCCTCCCCCCCTCCTCCTCCCCCTCCACCCCCTCCTCCTCCACCCCCTCCTCCCCCCCTCCCTCCTCCCCTCCCCCTCCTCCTCCACCCCCTCCTCCTCCTACTCCCTGCTCCTCCTCCTCCACCCCCTCCTCCTCCTCCACCCCCTCCTCCTCAGCCCACTCAGCATGAAGGTGATGAGGATGAAGACCTTAATGATGATCCACTTCCACTTAATGAATAGTGAATATATTTTCTCTTCCTTGTGCATTTAAGAACATTTTCTTTTCTCTAGCATATTTAATTATAATATTGTAAGACTATTGTATACAATACATATAACATAGAAAATATGTGCGAATTGACTGCTATCTGCAAGGTTTCCAGTCAACAGGAAGTTATTAGTAGTTACATTTTTAAGGAAGCAAAAGTATACGTGGATTTTTGACTACACAGGGGATTGGCACCCCTAAACCCCACATGGTTCAAGGGTCAAATTACAAGTGTGTTCTAAAATTTTTGAATATGTAGGGGTTTTTGAGTCATTTTATTATTGATTTCTAACTTAATTTCATTGTAGTCAGAAAATGTGTTCTATATTATATCACTTATTAGAATTTGTTGAACTTCTGTGGCCTGACACGTTGCCAATTTTTATAAATATCCCATATGTTCTTGAATACACAGAATGTTATTCTTTAATTGTCAGGGGCCGGATATGCTTATGTCCATTAGCTCAGGATAGTTTATTTTATTTAACAAACACTTAGAGAGTGCTAACAATGGACAAGACTTTGTTCCAAGTGGTTTATAAATACTGAGTCATTTAATCTTCATAGCACTCCTTTGAGGGCCATACAGTTATTACCACCATTTTAGAGATAAGCACACTAAGGCTTTACAAAATTTACCAACTCAATTTCTTTAAAGGTTAAAGGGCTAATATAGTTTTCAATTTCTTGAGTCCATTTTTTAAGAAAGGTACCTCATTTCATTTACATTTTCAGATTTATTAAGCATGTAGTTTACTTAAGTAGGCACTATCTTTTAAATATTCTGATTTGTTCCCTTTTTCTTTTTGTCTCTTTTTTTATTGTTGTTTATTCATTTTGCAAATGTACTATATATTTGTCAGGGTTATCCAGGGAAACAGATTGATTTTAAGGAATTGGCGCAGAGAGGTTAAATCATTTTCCTGAGCTCAAACATTCAGCCAGTAAGTGAGAGTGAACTGGGATTTGAACCACGTAGTTTAGCCAGAGTTTGTCTTCTTGAATACCGTTCTATGCTGTGATATTCTAAACTGCTCTATTCTTTATTTTTGGCCTGGTTGTACTACCAAATATCAAAACAGACCATTACAATATCACTCTGTAATTATGAATTTATCTATTTCTCTTTGTAATCATGCCATTTAAAAAAGATACTTCTAAGGTCATACTGACGAATGCAAGAAATTCTAGAGAATTGTTGTATCTTCTTGGGAAATTGTACCTATCATCCTCTACACCTTTTTATAATCTTAAAAGCCATTTAGTTTGGCATTAATATCGCTGTATCGGATTCTTCTTGGTTAGTTTCTGCTTAATACGTATTTTTCATCATTAACGTTTCTATGTCTTTACATCATACGTGTGTCTCTTGTAAACAGCATATAGCTACATTTTGTTTGTTTCTAGTCAGTTCGTACAAACTCTTTTGAATTGCGTTTTTAGTTAATTTACATTTACTGTAATTAATAATATAGGAATAATATCTACTGCTGTCATTTTGGACTTGCCATTTTTGATGTATTATGATTATTATTCTCTTGTTTTATATTAGATTAACTGAGTTTCATTCATTCCTTTTTTGCCCCCTACTCACCTGGAAGTTATATAATAGACTTCTAATCTTTTGGGGCTTTAATTTACAGTGTTTAACACACGTTTGACTTAAGTAAGTATAAATTAACTACCTCCACCCAATTGGGTGAAGAATATAAGAACTTGCTGAAGAATGTAAGAACTTATAGTCTTAAGATTGTCTTCCTTTTATCTTGTTTATTTTTATTCAGTATTATTTTCACATTTTTCAAAGTATGATTTTATTATAATAATAGTATTTTATACTGTCAATGTTTGTTAGGATTTACTCATATGTTCATCAAATTCTTTCCAATTTCTTTATATATGCATTTCTTTCAGTGAAGATCTCGTAAGTGGTAGATCCTATTTTATCTTATTTTATTGTGGTAAAAACATTTACCATGAGTTCTACCCCCTTGACAGATTTTTAAATGCACAACACAGTATTGTTATCTTTAGGCACAAAGCTGTATAGAGATCTCTAGAACTTCTTCATCTTGCATAACTCAAATTGATACTGGGTGATTAGCACCCCTCTTACCAGCCACCCCTAGCACCCACCATTCTAGTCTTTGCTTCTGCGAGTTTGACTACTTTAGCTACCTCAAGTAAGTGGAATCATGCAGCATTTGTCCTTCTGTGATTGGCTTATTTCACTTAGTATTATGTCTCCTGGGTTCTTCCATCTTGTCACATATTGCAGAGTTTCCAGAGTGTTAAGGCTGAATAATATTCCTTTGTGTGTGTGTGTATGTGTGTGTGTGTGTATAATATTATTATATACTATATTTTATATAATATACTATATATTATGTTATGTATAGTATATTTACATAATACATTACATGTAAAATAGTGTATTTTATATAAATATACTATATAATAAATTATCTATACTATATATTATAATATATGGTATATACACACTATATAATATATATTATATATATTTTATATATTATATATAGTATATACACACTATATATTATAATATATAGTATAGATAATATATTATTATATAATTATGTAATTTATTATATATTTATTATATTGTACATTGTATATTATATATATAATTTATATTAATACATATATAATAGATTATATATTATATATTTATATTGCATATTGCATTTAGAATATATTATATATTTATTATATATTATATATTTTATATATATAATGTATAATAATATAGTACATATTATATATAATATAGTATATATTATATCATATATTGTATATATATAATACATTATATATAATAAATGTGGTATATATACACCACATTTTTAAAAACCCACTCATCTGTCAAAGTAAGTGGTAAATTCTATTAATATTTTGGGTCCAAATGTGTCTTTATGTCACCCTTGCTCTTGAAGGATAGTGTATCTTCTATATAAGCTCCATTTGATCGTCATTTTTTCTCAACCTTTGTATAATTTCTGTTGTTTTCTGGTTTCTATTTTTACTGTCAGCCTAATTGGGCTCCTTGGCATGTCAGCTGCTTTACTTTTCTATCAGATGAATTTCTGAGTCCTCAACGCTGGGACCACCATGCTTTGCTCCCATGCGCCTCCTTCTTTCTCTCTCCAGAAATTTGCCACTAGGTGGAAGCCAGAGTGGTTGTCGTACCCACTTTGTGTGTTTCCCTCTCCCGGGGGCCCTAGTCCTGCTCTACCTGTTGGCATTGTGTTTAAAAAAATCGTTATTTCATCCATTTTATCTCATTTTCTAGTTGTTTCAATGGGTGAATTAACCCAACCATTTTCACCACCGTGGCCCAAACAAAGAAATCTCAAGACATGGAGCTTTAATTTAACTTTTAATTTTTAGAAATTCTATTTGGTTCGTTTTGAAACGTGTCTATTTCCTCTTCATGATGACTTGCCATTTCCGCGTTTTCAACTCCTCCTTGTAGTTCCTTGAACATTAAAAATGTATTCTTCCATCGTCTTCACCTGCAAACATCAGTGCCTTTGAGGTTTTAAACTCATGCATGCTGATTCTACTCCTGGTGACCAGTTCCTTTGTGTTTGTAATTTATTATTGTGAGCTCATCTTCCAATGGACTTTATTTATAGAAATCCCAGATGGTTCTGAAGTCTCTCTGGTGAGGTTTTGGGTTCGATTCTTCTAGATGCCCCATGGGTCACTGGTTCAGGCTCACTCTCTATGGTAATTTCTTGACTTGAGAGTTACCAGGCCATAAGGTAAATAAAGGCATTTCAATCTGAATGCAGCCTGAAGACAGACCAATGATGTTGGGTTCCTAGTAGAGAGGTTTTTCTTCCCCTATCAACTTCATTTTCATTTCCCTGAGCCAGTGGGCAGACTTACCTCCTTTACCCCTTTCCTGAGAGGGAGGCGCTTTGGGAACACTGGCTCCCCATGGGATGCTCAGCTCTGACTCTGCCCCACATGGGACAGGAGCCTCATCCCTGGCCCCTTCCTGGCTGTTGAGCATGGCTGCAGCCTCTGGGGAACCACAACCAGCAACCCCTCCCGGGTCTTCTGCGGCCCCACCCCACAAACTTCCCGCCCTTGGCTTTAGTTCTGTCTTCATTTCCACACCGCAGAGATTTCCCTTGTTTTCTCGTGCCCCTTAGCTATGCACTGAAAAGGATGTTTGTTAAAATGTATACAGCATTTCTGAACGTTGCATAGCGGAAAGGCATAGAGCTAATCTGTATTTCCATGCCGCTGAAAGCAGACGTCTTTCCTGTAATATTCACTATGCCCTCATGAAGTAGGTGCTATTCTTGCCTCCATATGTATAGACAAGGAAACTGAGGGACAGAGAGTTTAAGTGACTACGCCAGAAGTCCACAGCTACCAGAGGCAAAGGCCAAGATTTGAATCCAGGCTGTCTGGTGTAAAAGTCCAGGTCTTTTCCACTGGGCTTGCTGCTTCCAGGAGCCCCAGTGCTGCCAGTGAGGGCTGCCAAATGAAGTAAAGGATGCGGCTGGGTGGGGCTGTGTCACCCATGGGAGATAAAGGAGAAAGGACATGTTATATCTTCTAGGAAGCTTCCTTAAACAGGCAAGTAGCATGCACTTTCTTCAATCCTTTGTCCATATGGTATTTAGGTTATACTAAAACTTTTGTTGTTTATCAGAAATTCAGATTTAACTGGGCATCCTGCATTTTTATTTGGAGTGAAACCTGGCACCCTGCTGCCAGCTGCGGTTGGGAGCCATCAGGCCTGCCCCAACCAGGCTGATGCACATTTCCGGGCTTTTGCAGCACAGCATCTCAAGGCTTGGTGGCTGTACTCCTGGTCCATCTGATTGAGGGGCCAGGGTGATCACCCACAGGATGCCTGCTCCAGCCCCTCATTCAGGGTGGCAGCCACTGCCCCTGCTTAGCTCAAACAACAGCTCCAGGCACCTGCCCCTGCTTAGCTCAAACAACAGCCCCAGGCACTATGGGAGGCTCCTGCTCCTTGCTGTCATCTGGAGGGGGTGGGACCTCATGATTGGTGTTGTCCAAAGCAGGGGCTTCCCCAAGGATCCCACTGGGAGGATTAGGGGCACCCTCCTCCAACCTCTACCGTGGGGAAGGGAGGAAAAAGTCCTAAATTTGGAGTAAATATGGGAGCAAACCCACAATGCCAAGAGGGACCCAGTGCGGGCAGCTGAGCCTCAGGTCTGGGGACAGTCTCAGCTCCATCCTGAGCCCCCACAGGATGGTGAGGAGAAGTGCAAACGGGGCCAACCTTTCTGAAGGGCAATTTCTCAATTCATGTCCAAATGTCAAAAGTGTATCCTCTTTGACTCAGCATTTCTACTTCTGGGAACTTATGGGAAGGAAATATTCCAACCCGGTGCAAAGATGATACATTCAGGGGTGTCAGGGGCTGTAATAATAGAAAACTGGCAGTGGTCTACATGTCTGTCGATACTGGTGAAATCATCAAACCTCTGCATGATGGAATTGCAAGCAGCCTTTAAAAATGATCTGTGAATCTTTATTTATGGGCATAGGAAGCTACCTGTGATCTGCTCTACAGTGAAAAAGACACATGGCCCACCTGTAGTAAAGACTATCTATCTGGACTCTCTTGCAACTAGGTGTGGCCATGTTACACATGGGAAAAGAAGATAAAGAAAGGGACATATTGTCACTTCCAAAAGTCTTCCTTAAAAGGCAAGTGGCATGCACTTTGTTCATCCCTTTTTATTTCTTGCTGCCTGGGACTTGGATGTGATGGCTGGAGCTCTGGCTGTTGTTTTGGACCCAAAGGTAAGAACCATATCTCCAGGCTAATGGCTCAGGGAACAGTCAGGAGGTGACTATCTCCAAAGGCTTTGCAGAGCAGGACCACCTCCTATCCCATTTCTAGACTCTCACTTGAGAGAGAAACCAATTTCTGTGTTGTTTAGTCCACTGCTATTTGGGGAGGTGTCTATTATTCACACTAGAACCTAACCCTGACTAATGTAAGTAGTTACTTTGGCAGGTGAGATTTGTAGGGATTTAAATGTTCTTTTAGATTTTTTTGTTTCTTTTGCATGTATGTCTTGAACATTTATCTGTCATTTATATTTTTTTAAAAAACTTGATTTCAAAGCAAATAAAGAAGAAATAAAGAAATCTGACAAACACCCAGCTCTTACAGCAAGCGAGCCACTGTTCTGAGGACTTTATGTGAACTCTCTTGAGTCTTCACAGCAGTCTTGTAGGGTGTGTTAATATCCTATTTTACAGAGGGAGAAACTGAGGCACAGGGCAATTGAGTCCCTTGTCTGTGGTGCCTCAGCCAGATGATGGAAGCATGCAGGCAGCCTGGCCATGGAATCCAGGACCTCGATCATGACGCCGCCCTGCCACCCTGGAGCCCTCCAGCCTCAGCGGCTACCCAGGCCCAGGCTCCTACCTTCTCCTCTCCCACCATTTGAGGCTCTTCCCCGGAGCTGCTTTGGAAAGTACCTTAAGTTCTGGGCTGCCTTAGCCAGGGGCATAGGCCATGGAGTTGGCCAAATTCATTCCTCTCTTCATTCATTCTACAAATATTTCTGAGTGCCCACCATGCATCTGCCACTGTGCTGGGCACAGGGATGAAGTGGTGGGCAGGAAGGCATGGGCCTCACTCTCAGACAGACGTTAGAAGACAGCCCTGTGTGGCATTGCTGCTCCTATAGAGGAAGCCCCTGGGGGACATAGGGATGGCCTTAGCCAGGGAAATCAGAGGCAGCTTCCCTGGAAGGGACACGTGATCTGGGATCTGAGGCAGGGATGGGAGTTACCTGTGTGATGGGGGAGGGGGAAGCTGCTAGCTGGAGGGGATGGCATGTGCTAAGGCCCTGTGGCAGGAGGGGCTAGCCCACACACCCATACACACCCCCTCATTCCATGCCCACCACAGCCCACCCTCTTCACCCCCTCCAAGAAGGCAGACAAGTCACCCGTCCTTCCCCAAGGCAGGAGGACAAAGACCTGTCCAGGTGCATCTTGCCAGGGAGCCCAGAGCTGTGCTCTAGCCTGGACCTGCCGCAAAGCAGGAGGGGGCCCCAGAAGAGCAACCCACCCATTCCCCGACCATGGAGCCCTTTTTACCACCCCCAGGGCCTCTCAGGCTGGCACTGGCTGGTCAGCCACACAACTCACTGCTCAGTCCCTGAACACTGTGAGAAGTAGGCATAAGAACCCCCATTTTCTTCAAGGAAAGAGCTGGGGTCCTTGAGGGAAGAGGGGCTGGCTCAGGCGTGGGGCTACAGGAAAAGAAGCCCCATGTGTGGCCTGTCCTCAACCCCACAGTGAGGACTGGTGATGGGAGAGGGAGGGCACCAGCCAGATCCTGCCTCTCAACTGTGGCTTCATTAAAATACATGCATACATGCACACACACACACACACATGCAGACACACACCTGCACATGCACACACACACGCAACACTCGCATGCACACACACACATGCAGACACACACCTGCACATGCACACACACACGCACACACTCGCATGCACACACACATGCACACACACATGCAGACACACAACTGCACATGCACACACACACTCACATATGTGCACACACACATGCACACACATGCACCCCTTATATTCATGCCCTTATGGGCTCACAGTTGGTGCGAGCTGTGAGCAGAGGGTTTGCAGGGGGCTAGATCCAGCTCTGGCACTCCCTGGCTGTCACCTCCAGCAAGCGTCCTCCTTCTCTGTGGGACCCATTTCCCTGCCTGCAGCATGGGCACCCCGACAGCCTCTACCTCCTGGGCTTGCTTCCAGAGGATGAAGGTAGTCACATGGGAAGTCTTTGGTGCTGAGTCCCTGGCGCAAGAGACAGCTCAGAAGGAGGTCACCATTGTTAATCTGCCCCTCTGAGGCTATTGGGGTCACCTTGTCCCGCTGCCCTGGACTGGCTTGGGGGCCAGGCTGGGGTGATCATGCTGCTCTAGGCTGACAGGTGGAGCATTCCCAGCCCCGGTTCCCAGGCCCCCAGAGGGGGTGACCACTCTCAGAGGGAGACCATGCAGGCTAGGCTTCCTGACCACCCAGGCCCTTCAGGACCACCCCCACCCCACCCCACCATGGATGTGGCAAATGCCCTGCCTTGGCAAGCCTTCCCCAGACCCTCTGCTCTGCTGGAGCTCCAGAGCCTCCCAAACAGGGCCGCCAATTCCTGCCATGAAGACCTGAGGTTGAGGCGGCCTTGGGAGGCCTTGGCATGATCTGGGGCCCCTTTGGGCCCGAGTGGCCACTAGCTCCGTGGATTCTCGTGTTAAATGTCACTCACATTTGTCACCCCATTGTGCCCCTAGTTCAACTCACATCAACTGCAACATGTTTCCAATGAGGGTCACACTGCCCCAGCTTCCTGAGACACTTATCTACCTAGTCACTCTCCCTCTCGATCCTTCAGTGGCTCCCTATTGCCTTCAGTCTCAATGCTGTCTCTGCACCCCCGGCAGCCACACAGCAGGGGCCCTGTCCCCATCTGCTGCCTTGGAGGGTGGGGAAGGGGCATCTGCCCCACGTGTGGCCCCGCCTGTCAGGTCTCCCCGATGCTCAGATGTGCACCAGCCCCCATGGGAGGGGAAAGGAGTGCGGGGGCGAGACTTTCAGCCTGTACTCCCAGCAGCAGTGTTTCAAAAGAGTTTGTTTTCTTTCAAAACAGAATATATCGAGCGTCTGGCCAGCCAGTGGATCTGGGGCCAGAGCCCAGAGAAGTGCTGCAAGCACTGGGCATGCTGAGGGACATCACCACGGGCCAGTGCTGGCAGGGGCTGGGCCAGACCACAGGCAGCAGGCAGTGCAGAGCCCTCCCCAAGCTGGGCCAGGTCTGGCACAGGGGTCCCAACCCTAGCGGGTTCCCAGATAGGGGCTGAAGAGTCCCTGAGTCCCCCGAGCTCCCAGTGGCCTCCACTGTCTCAGTGTGCCAGCCCAGTCTGCACTCCACCCACTGGGGCGCTCCTGGGCAGTGGGCAGACCTCCCGCTCTGTCCTCCTGGCCCAGCATGGAGGTCCTCGGGGGTGGGAGAACAGTGAGGTCGTCCCCCTTTACCTGCGGGTGCACGGTGCCTTGTCACTCAGTCTTCTAAGCAGCCTTTGAAACTGCTACCCTCTCTACAGACGAGGAAACTGAGGCTCACAATGCTTATTGGACATGCTTAGAGTCCAGTGTTGCCTCTTCCCTCCCTCCCTTCCTTCCTCCCTCCTTTCCTCCCTCCTTCCCTCCTCCTCTTCCTCCCTCCTTCCCTCCCTCCTTCTTTCCTTCTATTCTTCCCTTCCTCCCTCCATCTTTATTCCCTCCCTCCCTTCCTCCCTCCTTTCCTTCCCTCTCTCTTCCTTCCCTCTTTCCCTCCTTTCTCCCTCCTTCCTTCCTTCTCTCCTCCCTCCCTCCCTCCCTCTTTCCTTCCTTTCTTCCTTCCATCCATCCTTTCCTCCTTCTCCTCTCCCTCCCTTCTTTCCTCCCTCCTTCTTTCCCTCCCTCCTCCTCTCCCTCCCTCATTCCTTGTCTTCATCCTCCCCCTCTCTCTTTCCTTCCTTCCTCTCCTGTCCTATCCTACTGTACAATAGTATAATAATGCTTCGCCGGGCACGTGGCCTCCCAGGTAAACACTGCATTTCCCAGACTCCCTTGCAACACATCCCAGCCATGAATAAGTTCTGACAGAGGCCACACCAGCTGAAGCTCCATAAGCCCTTTTAAGCCTTGCCCTTAATGGCAAGAGGTGTCCCCTCCTCACTCCCCATCTTGGACCCACGACGGAAGTGACTTGCTGAGGATGGCGAGGGAGAAAGAGAGAAGGAGCCGGGCCCCTGGCACTGTCAGGCCACCAATCAGCCCTGGGCTGCCTATCGCCCTTTTATGTCAGATCTTGACACAGGGATTGAGCCCCTGTATTTTTAGGTGTCTTCGTTGCAGCAGTGTAACTAACTTATGCAGAACTGCCCCAAGCTTCCATCTGGGGACTCACATCTTTTACCACCATGCTCTTTGGCCTCTTTCTATTTCATTTGGGCAGTCGGATCTCAAGGGGTCTCGCTGCCAGCAAAATGAACAAGCTACAGGCTACCAGGGCACCATGGTTTGGTTGGCTCTGGGCTCTCCATACCCAACCCAGGATCTGACCCAGGACAGGGGACTGGCATAGTCTGAGAGTCCCAGAGCCTGGACCTGGGTGGGTGCTTTGTGAGGCACAGAATAAGGAAAGTGACTAATGCTTATCGAGTGCATTTGGGAAGGGTGCTGGGCTGGGCATGCCTCTGTGTGGTCTCCATCCATCTCCTGGGCACCTGCAAGGGGTTTGACCCCAGGCTAGGCACTTCCCACATGGTCCAGCATTCTTTACTTTTTTTTTCTTTTTTATTTTTTGAGACAGAGTCTCGCTTTGTCACCCAGGCTCGAGTGCAGTGGCGGGATCTCGGCTCACTGCAACCTCCACCTCCTGGGTTCAAGTGATTCTCCTGCCTCACCCTCCCAAGTAGCTGGGATTACAGGTGCCCCCCACCATGCCTGGCTATTTTTTTTTTAGTAGAGACAGGGTTTCACTATGTTACCCATGCTGGTTTCGAACTCCTAATCTCAAGTGATTCACCCACAGCTTCATTGAGGTGGAATTCACGAACCAGCAGTCCACCCATGTGAAATGTGCAATTCAGTGGTCTTCAGTGTATTCGGAGTCGGGCATCCATCACCAGAATCCATGTTAGGATATTTTCATTCTCCCAGAAAGAAATCCCACACCTTCCAGCCATGCCCCACAGCTTCCCCACCCCCCATTCATTCCCCAGCCCCAGTAACCACCCATCTACTCTATCCCTCTACAGACTTGCCAACTCTGAGCATTTCATTAAATGGAATCCTATGACATTTAGTTTTGTTGTAACTGGCTTCTTTTACTTGGCCTAATGTTTTTGAGGTTCATCCATGTTTGCAGCATGGACCAGGAGTGCATTCCTTTTCAGGGCTGAATAATATTCCCTTGTGTGGCTAGACCACAGTTGGTTTCTCTGTGCGTCAGTTGCTGTGGACATTGGGTTGTTGCACTGTGGCTGCTGTGGATGGTGGTGCTGTGAGCTTGGCTGTGCAGGGTTTTGTGCAGACATGTTTTCTGTTCTCTTGAGCAGGTACCTGGGAGTGACTTGCTGGGCCCTGTGCTAATGCTGGTTAACCCTTTAGGTTCCTTGTTGCACTGGAACTATGAAGACTCTGAAGGCAGCCTGGGCTTCCATCTGGCTCCACCGTCTGCAGCTGGCGGCCTTGGGCAAGTCCCAGCAGCTCAGATTCTGCCTTTGCTGTCAGCAGCACGGCAGGGGACAAGCATGTGTGTGACTTTGCAGGGGGTCCTGTAATTCATAGCAGGCCCACTGGGGCTGCTCACTGAGCTCCATTCTCTCCCCCTGGCTGAGGCGGTCAGAGGGGATGGGACAGAAAGAAGCATAAGGATCCTCACTCCCAGCCGACCTCCTGCTGCCCTGAAACCTGCTGCATTTCCCTGGGCCCGGCCTGGGGCTTTGCACATCTGCCCACTAGCCCCTGCTGACACCACGTCAACCCAAAGTCCCCCTCTGGGGCCTTGAGTTATCTGGGGAGGGGGGCATCATAGAGCCCTCAACTCTCCCTCACACCCATGGCAGAGGCTGGGCCTGCCCTGGAGCCAATGAGGACCTTGCAAGGGGGTCTGCCACAGTCCTGGGGGATTCCCTCCAAGGGAGGGACTGAGCCCACCCATCAGTGACTCTGTCTTGACGCAGGCTCCTGCCCCAACCCCAGGTCACTGTCTCTTCTCCACGATTGCAAGTGACCTTAGCCCCACTGCACCGTTGGAAGGGACGTCGGCCTGTGTGGGTGGCAGTTGGTATGTGGACTCAAGGCCTGCGGCACCTCTCAAAGGCCCGTGTGGCCCCTGGACACCCCTGGTGGCCCTGCCCTGACCCCAGGCGTAACCTCACCTGGGCCCTCTGATTCAGCCCCCACAGGGCCCCTGTGAAGCACATGCAATCACCATTGCCCCTTCACAGATGAGGAAACTGAGGCACAGAGCAGGAAAGAAACTTTACCATGGTCACACATGTGGCAATTCAGAGCCTGCTGTCAATCAGGGACCTCTTCCGGCCTTCACTGCCCACAGCACTGCCCAAGGCCAGCACCAGTGCACCTTTGGGTGGGATGGGAAGCTGTGAAACCCAGAGAGGGACAGAAATGGGCCCAGGAAGCAGCCCAGGCCAGTCCGGGAAGTGGCTCTCCACCACCACCTTCTCTGATACTCAAGGTGAGGCTGTAGGGGTGGGTGGGAGCGGGATCTCTGCATCTGGAGGGCAGGGTAGGATAAGCAGCAGGGTCCCTACACCACCTTGTTCTTGCTCTGTGACCAGACATGCTCCCCATCCCTGAGAAACAGTTCCGTTCTCTATCAAATGGCAAAACCTATCATGGGAATGCTTGTTGTAAAAGCTACTAGTATTTACATATCAGATATCAATAAGGATAATAAATTGTGAGCTTATTATTTGCTAGCCCTATGCTGAGTGTTTAATAATGATTGCTTCATTTAGCCTGCAATGTGAATTCAGATCAGATTTCAGAGCTGACATTTATAATTGCTACCTCCTCCCACAATAATCATTGAACAGCTGCCATTTACTGGGCTCTGGCTCTGGTAGGCTGCAGGCTGTGATTTCATGTGACTTCTTACTTGATCCTCATGACAACCCTCTGAGTAAGTACTGCTACCATAATCTCCACTTCACAGAAGAGGAAACTACAGCTCAGTGAGGGTGAGTCACTTCCCCAAGGTCACACAGCTGGTCTGCAGCAGGGCTAGGATTTGAGTCGGGACTGTGTGGCTCTAAGAGACATGCCTGTAGCCATTCTGCTCTGTGCTGCCTCCTAAAATGCCCAGCCTGTTGTCCTAAACTGGAAACAGCCCAGCTGTCCATCAGCAAGGGACTAGATCAATAGACTGCAGTATGTTCATGCAATGTGAAATCACCCAGTAATGAAAAGTAATGAACTATCTCTACATTTAACAGCATGGAGGCATCCCACAGATACTATGTTTTAAGAAAAGAAGCCAGATGTTTCAAAGCACATACTGTGTGGTTCTGTTCATGTGATATTCAGGAATGGACAAAACTAACCAATGGTTAAATAAGTCAGAATGATGATTACTTGTAAAGTGAGCACACCCTTGGAGTGGGAATTCTGGAGGGACTAGAAATGATCCACATATTGATCTAAGTGGTTGTGATTGCTAATTCTGTGGGTTGGCTAGGCTGGGCCACAGGATGCCTGATAGCTGGTGAGTGATTTCTCAGCGTGTCTGTGAAGGTCTGGAGGAGACTGGCATTTGAATTCATGGGCTGAGTCAAGCAGATGGCCCTCCTCAGGGCGGGTGGACATCATCCAACCTATTGTGGGTCTGAATAGAACTAATAGAGGGATGAAGGGTGAATTAACTCTGCCTGATGGCCTGAGCTGAGACATCAGTCTCTGGCTGTCAGCACTCATGGTTCTCAGGCCTTCAGATCTAGATTGGAATCGACACCATTGGTTCTCTGACTCTCAGGCCTTCAAACTACACCACTGGCTTTCCTGGGTCTCCAGCTTGCAGAGGGCAGTTTGTGGACTTCTTAGCCTCCATAATCCTATGAACCAATAACTTATGGTAAATAAATACACACACATGCACACACACACGCACATGCACACACATGCGTGCACAAACATATGCACATGCACACACATGCACACACATATGCACACACACATGCACACACATACATCTGCACACACACACAGGCACACATACACACCACACACACACATCTCCTGTTGGTTCTATTTCTCTGGAAAACCCTGACTATTATAGCAGTGGTTATGTGGATGCACACATATGTATGAATCAATTGTCTGCTAAAACAAAGACATCTACATAATTCAGAGGATCTTAACAGAATTAGAGTCTATATAATATGACAATAAGATTGTCTATGATACAATCCAAAATTATTTGATATACAAAGAAACAGGAACATGCAGCCCATTCTCAAAGGATAAAAAAATTAACAGATGAAAGCACCAAGATGACTCAGACACTGAAATTATCAGACAAAGAATTTAAAGCATCTACTACAACTCTACTCAATGAGATCAAGGAGATACATTTGAAATGAATAAGCAAATAGGAAATCCTGGCAGAGAACGTATTAAAAGAGGATATTGGAATTTTAGAAATAACAAAGAAAATATTTGAAATGTTTAAAAATCACTGGATGGATCAATAGCAGAATGGAAATGACAAAGGTAAAAGTCAGCAAACCCATAGATCGATAAAATGAGTCAATCAGAAGGACACAGAGGAACAAAAGATTGAGGAAGGAAATGAACAGAGAGCATCAGGAACCTGTGAAGCCATATCCAAAGCTCTTAAACATTATAACTAGTCCAGAAGGAGAGGAGAGTGAGATGGGAGCAGAAAAATCTTTGAAGACGTAATGACTGAAAATCTTATATATTTAGTGTAAGACATAAGTTTACAGATTCAAGAAACTCAGAGAACCCCAAACAGGATAGAATCACAGAAACCATGCGTAGAGCAACTACATACACACAGGGAAATGCAGCCAAATAGCCAACAGATAAATTAATATGAAATACTAAAAAATATTCAAATAATCCAAAAGCATGCAGAGAAAGGGGAATAAAAGAACCAAAAAAGAGAAAAGATCAGCATTAAATATTAATGTTCTAAACACTCCAATGAAAAGGAAGAAATTGACAATATGGATTTTTAAAAGCAACACCCAATTATGTGCTGCCTACAAGAGATTTACTTTGAATTCAAAAACACAAATAAGCCAAAAGTAAATAAACTGAAAAGAATAAACACAAGATTCAAAGAATAAACACAAGATATCAAGGTGGCTATAATGATATTAATTAATCAATATAAGACATTATTAATAATTACTCAATATGATGTTAACTAATATTAATAATTACTCATGTTGATTAATTAATAATTACTTAATATGATATTATGAGCAATTATTTTAATTACTCATATTAATTAATATTAATTAATACTTATATTTATATTAATATTAATAATAACTTTCAAGACAGCAATATCAGAGATAAAGAGAGACATTTTACATAATAAAAGGAATCATTAGTCAGAAAGGCATAAAAGTATAAATTTTGATGTGTCTAAAATATACGATATAGCCTCAAAATACATGAAACAAAATTAATAAAGGGAAGAAATGCACAAAAATCCCATTATCACAAAGGGAGATTTTAATACCCTTTCTCAGCAATTAAAAGAACAAATATATAAGAAATTAGTAAAGTAATTAATAATAATTACTCAATATGATGTTAACTAATGTTAATAATTACTCATTGATTAGTTAATTAATAATAATAACTCAATATGATATTAATATGAGTAATTATTTTTAACTACTTATTTAATTGAAATTAATGGCAAAAACCGCAATTACTTTTGCACCAACCTAATATAAACATAACTATTCATCACTTTGCTCTAACTGATAACTATAGCACACTACAACCTAGCAACTGTATGTGGTACATTTCACCAAGAAAGACCATATGCTGGGCCAGAAAACAAGTCTCATTAATTTTAAAAGAATAGAAATCATGTAGAGTGTGTACTCTAACAACAACTGAACTTAATTAGAAATCAGTAACAGTAGGATGTCCAGCAAAACCCCAAATATCTATAAATGTTTCATGAGTCTACAAATGACTCTTGAATTCAAGATGAAATCATGAGGGAAATCACAAAATAATTTGAATTGAAAGATAATGAAAATATATCCTATCAAAATCTGTGGGATTCAGCCACAGTAGTCGTTAGAGGGAAGCTTAGAACTTTAAATATTTACATTAGGAAGCAAGAGCAATCTAAAATCAATTACCTGAAGATCCACCTTGAGAAGTTAAAAAAGAGAAGAGCAAAGTAAAGCCAAATTAAGTGGAAGGCAGGAAACAATAAGATCAGAAATCAATGAAATAGAAAACAGACAGACAAAAAAGAAGGAAAAAAAGCCAAAAGTTGATTATTTGAGATCAACAAAATTAATAAACTCGTAGCTAGACTGTTGAAGTAAAAAAGAGAGAATACAAACTACCAGTGCAGAAATTGAAAGGGTATTATTAACACAGATCCTACAGACTTTGAAGGGCTATCATAAACATCTTTATATCAAAATTTCAACAACTTAAATTAATTGGACAAATTTCTTGAGAAGTAAAACTTAAATTGATACAAAAGGAAACAGAATATCTGAATAACTCTACACCTGTTAAAGAAATCTCATTATTATGCTAAGGTTTTTTTTTTTACCAAAAACTTTTTAAAAAGGAAAATCCAGAGCTAGACTGTTTCACTGGTTAATTTGATCAAATATTCAAGGAAAAAATAAACTAATCTTAAGGAATTTTTTCAGAAAATGAAGGAAGAGGTAGTATCACCCAACTCATTTTATAAGGCCAGCATAACCCTAAAGAAGGCAGCAGCTGCTCAGGAAGGCAGCAGGGGCTGCACCCTCCATGGAGCTGGTGGGAGCTGGGGGAACAAGTGGGAGCCCCGCCCTTTCTGAGTTGACTGAGGAGCTCCCTGAGTGCCCCTGCTGCCACCCAAACTGTGGCTGCAGACCCAGGCCTCCAGCTCCACAGAGAAGGCAGGAGACCCACCCTCCTGGGTGAAGCTGCAGCCACCCGAGTCTGGCTTCCTGACTTGCCGGGTGCCTGCTATCTGGCTTATCCCTGTTGTCAGTGCCTACTCCAATCTTGGAGCAAAGTCAGGGCCGAGCCCAGGCACCATGAAGAGCAGTGGGAGGCAGACAGATTCCTGGGCAGAAGGGGACAGGTCTGCTGGTGAGGCCCCCACCTTCAGGCCAGGGAGAGCCTGAAGGCTGGGGGCCAGGCTGCCTGTCCCATGCACCAGAGTGGGAGCTGATGCCTTTTCTCGGCTGCCCATGGCTGCCCATGGACCAATCAGTGTGCTCTTCCTCCCCTGTGAGGCCCATAAAAGCCTCAGGCTCAGTCAGAGCTGAGCAGACAGCAGGACGACCAGCTGCAGCTGGGAGCTACCCTGTTCAGGGACTCTCTGTGCTGAGAGCCGAGCACTCAAGGAGAGGACCTGCCCACAGAGAGGCGCTACCCACTGCGGGTCTCCTCTGAGCTGTTCTAACACCAAATAAAGCTCCTCTTCATCTTGCCCACCCTCTACTTATCTGTGTATCTCAGTCTTCCTTAATGCAGGACAAAAACTCAGATAAAGGTGCCACCAGCCATAGAGAGGTTTCTGACCAGAAAAGTGACACCCCACAGATTCCATAACACTAATATAAAAACCTGGCAAAGACATTTAAAAACAGAAAATTGTAGACCAACATTCCTCATGAATATAGACACAAATATTCTTTAAAAATATTAGCAAAACAAATCTCATCATATATAAAAATAATAATATATCAGAACTAAGTAATGTTAAAGCCAGGAATACAAGGTCTGCCAAATGTTCAAAAATCAATCAATATGATTAATAATATTAACCAAATGTAGGAGATAAACCTTATGAATTTAAAAATGCATATTAGAAAAGCATTCAATCAAACTTTATGCCCACTCATAGTAAAAAAAATTCCAGCAAACTAGTAATAGTAGGGAACATCCTCACATGAATGAAGGGCATCTACAACAAAGCTACAGGCAATATTATGATGCTGAGTCTGACATTTTTTCCCCTTAAGGTCAAGGAAAAGGTAAAGGTGCCCACCTTCTGTAGCCATATCTAGTCAACATTGTACTGGCAATCCTAGTCATTGCAAAAAGGAAAAAATAAAAAAGAAAAAGAAAGCTATAAAGGTACTAAAAATTGAAAAGGAAGAAATAAAACTGTTTCTATTGGCAGCTGCTATGAAAATGTACATAGAAAGTCCCAGGAAACCCATAAAATAACCATCCCAACTATTAAGTGAGCTTAGCAAGGTCACAAGATCCAAAGTTAATGTACCAAAATTAACCCCATTCTTATGCAAATAGCAGCAAACAGTTAAAAAATAAAGAAGATTGGCCAGGCACAATGGCTCACGCCTATAATCCCAGCACTTTGGGAGGCTGAGGTGGGCAGATCATGAGGTCAGGAGATCAAGACCATCCTGGCTAACACGATGAAACCCTTTCTCTAAAAACGCAAAAACTTAGCCAGGCGTGGTGGCACGTGCCTGTAGTCCCAGCTACTCAGGAGACTGAGGCAGGAGAATCACTTGAATCCGGGAGGCGGAGGTTGCGGTGAGCCAAGATTGTGCCACTGCACTCTAGCCTGAGCAGCACAGCAAGACTCCATCTCAAATTAATTAATTAATTAATTAAAGAAAATTTAAAATTCTATTTAGGGTAGCACCAAAATAAATAAATAAATAAATAAACTCCCACAAAAAAACTTAGGAATAATCTGACAAAAGACAATCAATACTCAACACTACAAATTATGAAACATTGCTGAGAGAAATTTAAGACCTAAATAAATTAAGACATATATCATTGTTCATAAACTGGAAGATTCAATATTAAGGTGGCAATTGTTCACACATTTACAGAGTCAACACAATCCTGATAAAAATTATCCAGCTAATTCTAAAATTTATAGAGAAATGCAAAGACTTAAAATGATGAAAAAAATTATAGAAAAGAAAACAAAGAGGATTTATCTAATTTTAAGTCATACTTGAGAAGCTACAGGAATAGAGACAGCCTCACATTGGTGGAAGGACAGACACACAGATCAATGGAACAACAGAATAGAGAATCCAGAAACTGACTCACACACATACAGTCGATTGATTTTTGACAGAAGTGTCATGGCAATTCAGTGGAGGGAAAATAGTCTTTTTAAAAACTGGTTTCAATCAATTGGATTCCCAAATGAACAGCAATCCTCACTGAAAACTGTAAGTCTTCTAGGTGAAAATAGAGAAGAAAATATGTGTGACCTCAGGGTAGGCCAAGATTTCCTAGATAGACCACAAAAAGCACAAATCGTGAATGCAAAAAGTTGATACATTGATCTTTACCAAATTAATAACTCTTGCTCTTTGAAAGGCGCCAGTAAGAAAATGAAAAGGTAAGTGTCAGACTGGGGAAAAGGCAAGTGTCATGTTGGACTGGGAGATAACATTCAAACCACAGATCAGATAAAGCACTCATATCCAGAACATATCAATAACCCTTACAGCTGAAGAAGGACAAGGCAGGCCAATAAAAATGGGTAAAAGATTTGCATTAATTCTCCACTGAAGAAGATAAACAAATGGTCACATGAAAAAATCTTCAATGTCCTCAGCCATTGTAGAAATGTGGATTGAAACGACAATGACAGATCACGATGCCCTTGTTAGGATGATGAAAACTAAATAGACACATATCATGTGCAGGCGTGGATAGTAAACAACTAGAGCTCACATATACACTGCTGGGAGTTTGAAATGGCACAACCACTTTGGAAAAGTTTGGCTGTTTCTTAGAAAGCTAAATAATATATACCTATCATCTGACCTAACAATTCCATCCACAGGTATTTAATCAGGAGGCATGGAAACTATGTCCCTACCAAGATTTGTACATGAATGTTCATAGCAGCTTTATTCCTAATGACCCCAAGCTGGCAACAACTCAAATGTCAATCAATGGGTGATTGACTGAATACTCAAACTGTAGTGCCTCTGTGGAATTGAAGACTATTCCACAATGAAAAGCAATGATAGGCTGGGCGCGGTGGCTCAGGCCTGTAATCCCAGCACTTTGGGACGCTGAGGCAGGTAGATGATGAGGTCAAGAGATCGAGACCAGCCCGGCCAAATGGTGAAACCCTGTCTCTACTAAAAATACAAAAATTAGCTGGGTGTGGTGGCGTGCACCTGTAGTCCCAGCTACTCAGGAAGCTGAGGCAGGAGAATCACTTGAACCCGGGAGGTGGAGGTTACAACGAGCCGAGATTGTGCCACTACACTCCATCCTGGGTGACAGAGCGAGACTCTATCTCAAAAAAAAAAAAAAAAAAAGGTAAAAGAGAAGCAATGATTTGTTGATGCACGCCACACCATGGTTCAATTTCAAAGCACTTATGCTCAGAGAAAGAAGCCAGACCAAAAATTAGAGTACATCCTTTGTGTTTCTATTTATACCAAATTCTGGAAAATGCAAACCAATCTGTCGTGAAAGAAAGCAGGCCCATGGTTGCCTGGGGACAAGTCTGGAGATGGGGGTGGACTACAGGGGCACAGGGAAAGGAAATGTGTGATGGGGTATCAGGGATGGCCTCACAACCTTGATAGTGTCAATGGCCCCATGTGGTTTACATACACCAAACTCATGAAATTGCACGCTTTAAGTATGCACAGTTTATTGTACTTCTGTCATACCTCAGAAAAATTGAATTAAAAATTCATGAAGCTGTACACTTAAATTTCCTGTAGCTTATACTTTAATAAAAAAGTAAATAAAAATGTAAAATATATCTTTGACCCTGTCATCCTTGTCCCCTTGAGTGCTCTCTGAGCTCAGCACTTCTGCATGTGAGCATCCGAAGCCCCATTTTACCAGTTTCTCCAGACTTTCCTAACCAAGTTCCGTAGGCTGGTGATAGGGTTTGGCTCTGTGCCCCCGCCCAAATCTCATCTCAAATCGTAACCCCCACTTGTCATAGGAGGGACCTGGTGGGAGGCGATTGGATCATGGGGTGCTTTCCCCTGGGCTGTTCTTATGATAGTGAGTGAGTTCTCTCTCAGGAGATCTGATGGGTTAAAGGTGTGCCACGTCCCCCCTCCTTGCTCTCCCTCCTGCCACCTTATGAAGAAGGTGCTTGCTTCCCCTTCACCTTCTGCCATGACTGTAAGTTTCCTGAGGCCTCTCCAGCCATGTGGAACTGTGAGCCAATTAAACCTCTTTTTTCATAAATTACCCAGTCTTGGGTAGCTCTATATAGCAGTGCAAAAACGGACATTTATCATCCCACAGTTCTGCAGGCTAGAAATCTGACAAGGAGTGAGCAGGGCTGGTTCCCCCAAATCCTATCTTCGTGGTGTGTGATGGCATCGTCTCCCTGAGTCCTCACATGGTCGTCTTTCCGTACATATCTCTGCATCCAAATCTCCCCTTTTTATCAGGTCAACAGCCATATTGGATTGAGGCCCACCCTAATAACCTCACTTTGACTTGATTACGCTATAAAGACCGTATCTCCATATAAGGTCACACTCTGAGGTACTGGGGGTCAGGACTCCAACATACACCTTTGGCAGGGGGTATAATTCAACTGTAAACACTGTCCCTTCCAGAACACCCTCGTCTCTTCCCTGGCCATTCTCTCCCACCCCTTCTCAGCTCACTGACCCTCTCATCACAAAGCATTTCTGGGCCACCAGGCCAGGCCTGCACCTGTCAGAGAACGCGCGGGACGTCCAGCTTGTCACACGAGGTGCAGCGGTCACTTCCGGTCTCACTTTGTCCTCTCCTGCTAGTCTTCGATGAAGACCAAGACCCAGCTGCTGCCTCAGGGGTTTGCTGGCGGAGTTCACAGTGAATGAAGGAAGGAAGGGTCAGGGAATTAATGAGTTGCCCTGGCCCTGTTGTACCTCTATCTCCTTGGTGTCTCAGAGGGCACAGGGATCAGACACAGAAACCACACTTCTTCACCACCTGCTGGCTGCACGTTCTGGCGCAAAGGGGTCTCGGGAAGCCCAAAGCCGCTGTCTGCACCTTCTTGGCTTTACATTTAGCAGCAACGCTGAGGGAGGCCACAGCCAGAGGGGCCTGGATTCCTGGGATGCTGGTACCTTGGCCCTTTCACATGGGAAGAACACGGGGCACACTAGGAAGAGTCCCTGGGGATTGATGGCAGCACAGGCCGTGGAGTGGACCAAGGGTGGGAGCTGCTTAACCTGGCAGGGTACTTGGCCTCTTAGAGCCTCAGTTTCCCTACCTGTAACACAGAGATGATAGTGGCCCCAAGGCACAGGGCTGCTGGGAAGCCTACACTGCATGTGACAGCTGGCATCAAGCTTGGCACCAGGACCTCCCTCACTCAGGGATGGAGGCTGGTCAGCAGGAGAGGCTTGGGAGTCCCCATCCCATGTCCAAGTAACAAATGGGTCCCTCAGAGCTGACCAGCAAGGAGTTGATTCCACACAGCAGAACTGCATGCCACCTCCAAGTTTGCAAATCAACTCATCAATAATAGATGGCAAAATGGAAGATCGCAGAGTGTGCTGTGGGTATGGTAATGGATGATTACAATTCTTTGGCTGGTTAGGATTCATTCCACCTTTAGGAAGGAAATATTACCTCTGGTTCAGTGCAAATGCGCTATGTCTGATGGGGCTGGCTGGTATGCGGTTCCCTCCTTGTGCACTGGCAGCTTAGTCCAGAATGCGCAGCTGCTTCTGCAGAGGGGCTGTCAGCGGACTTTCTGGTCCCCAGGGAGCTGAGGGGCCTCAGGCTCAGGCCACCTCAAGGCTCAGCCCTTCAGACAGAAGCACGTGGCCCTGGCTGTTTCGCAAACGACGACGTGAGGCTGGGGGCCTGGAACCCAACCCCTGTCCTGTGAAAGCAGCAGGTCTTTCACGCCCACTCCAGCTCCTTTCTGTCTCTTTCCTGGCTCCCTTTGCCTGGACTTAGCCTCTGACCCCATCATATCAAGAGCAATGCCTGGGAATATTGGAGCAGGCCGTCCTCTCTGTTCCCTTCTGTGTCCCTGCCTCCATCCCCAGGAAAGAACCCATTGCCTAGGCAGGGCCCCCCCAGGCCTGCAGGACTGGCCTTTGCCTGTGTCTGGCCTTGCCCCATCGTGCACGGCCTGCCTCTTATTTCTCCAGGGCACAGGACTCTCTTGCTGCCTTTGCACCTGCTGATCCCCCAAACACCTCCCCTCCCTTCTTGTGAATTTCTGCCCATCTTCCAGGTGGGTATTCCTTTGCTCAGGCTACCGTAACAAAGCACCGCAGGCTGGATGGCTTCGACAACAGATGTTTATCATCTCACGGTCTCAGAGGCTGGAAGTTCAAGATCAAGGTATGGGCAGGGTCAGTTCCCCCAAGGCCTCTCTCCTTGGCTTGTCCCCGTGCCTCTCTCTGTGACCACGTTTCCCCTCGTTACAAGGCCACCCATCAGATTGGATTAGAGCCCACCCAAATGACTTCACTTTGACTTAACTACCTCCGTAAAGGCCCTATCTGCATATAAGGTCACATTCTGAGGTGTTGGGGTTAGAACTCCAACAAATGAATTTAGGGAGACATAATTCAATATATAACAATGCCTAAACCCCAGAGTCATTTCCCCAGAGCCTCCAGAACAGATCAGATGTATGCACCACTCCCTTCCACTCCCCTGTCATGGCCTCGCATCCCTCAAGGGCATACATTCCCTGTCTGCTCCATCCCCATTTCTGGAGGCAAGTGTCCATCTGCCTTATAACCTCCGCCGACCCCATGCCTGTCACCAGCAGGTGCTCAACACATATTTGTCAAAAGACACATAACCAAGATTTTGGCCGGGCGTAGTGGCTCACGCCTGTAATCCCAGCACTTTGGGAGGTGGAGATGGGCGGATCATGAGGTTAGAAGATTAAGACCATCCTGGCTAACACGGTGAAACCCCGTCTCTAATAAAAAACAAAAAATTAGCCAGGTGTGGCGGGGGGTGCCTGTAGTCCCAGCTACTTGGGAGGCTGAGGCAGGAGAATGGTATGAACCCGGGAGGCAGAGCTTGCAGTGAGCCAAGATCTCGCCCCTGCACTCCAGCCTGGGCAACAGAGCAAGACTCCGTCTCGAAAAAAAAAAAAAAAAGACACATAACCCTGTTGGAGCCATGCCCCTTGCAGTCCAGTCTCAGTGCTGTGGTTAAACACACACACACACACACAAACACACACACACACAGAGTCTATGCATCAGCTAGGAATGCTTTCAATAGCAAACAACAGATACCCCAACTAACCTTGCCATAAACAAATAGGAGTTTATTTTTTTCTCACACTCGGAGTCTGGAAGCAGGTGCTGCTGCTGTGGGTCCAGGGGCTGGCATCTCTGCGGTTCTCCTGACTGTCATTCCCGCTGGTGCTTCATGGCTGCAAGGTGGTTGCCACAGCTCTGGGCATTGCCTCCACCTTCAAGGTAGGAAGGAAGAGGAAGGACAGTTTCAGGTATGTGTATCTTCTTTTTTAATCAGGAAAGAAAAAACAAAAACATAACAAAACAAGACAAACAAAAAACCTTTCCAGAAGTTCCCAAAAGACTTGTGGGAAATGGACAGAATGGGTTACATGGCCACCCCCAGTGGTTGAAGAAGCTGCAAACAGCAGCACTTGGCTCTTCTGTCCTCTGTAATGGGAGGTACTGGGCCTAAAAGAGTTGGGAATGTGATCAAGTTCACCAGCCAGTGGTGTGTCCTCTCCAGAACCTCAAAACTAATTTCAGAATGTCTCCAGCTATTTCCTTGCACCTCTCAAACCCCATGATGGGCACACAGGGCCCATACCAATGCACTCCAGCAACAGGCATGGCCCTCACTAGCCTGCTTCCTGCCCTCCTTCTCCAACGTGCTTCTCCATCCCGAATCTGCATCCCAGAAGGCCCAGCATGCCAAAGGGCAAGGACAGAAACTTCCTCCAGGGGGTGGGAGGAAGAGGGAGAGACCGAGGGTAAAGCTGGACCCCTGCAGGGGGAGGAAGAGGGAGGTCTGGGAGCCCTCTGCCATCTCAGTCCTAAGACGAATGAGCAAATGCGTAAATGAAACTGTACTGCATTTGTGCCTCAAAAAAAAATCTGTGCACGCAATGAAAAGACCAGCTGGGGTGTGCTAGAAACAGAGCACTTGCTGCCGGGATCTCATCCTGGCCCTTGGCGTGGCTTCGGATGGCTCCTTCTCTGGGCCTCCATTTCCTTATCTGAGGATGGGGTAATGGTTGGGTCATGGTTTCCTCATGGAGCATTGTCTCCGTGCCCACAGCATGTTAAACAGGAAAGAGCTATGTATGCACAGGTGTGTCCTACATCTGGAAGGGGAGGCTGTCACTGGAGTCCCCTCACAGCCAATACTGAGAAGAGCCCAAAGATGGCTGCCCTGAAGTGAGAACTTTCACAAAGACTTTTTGACCTGCAGGGGAAGCCCTTCTAGGATGCCAGGCCTTCTGTGCTTCCAGAAGTTTCCTTTGAAGCCATGAAAGATGTAGGCTCTGGGCAGGAGGCAGAGGCTCTAGGGAACTTAGCTAAGCAGCAGGACCCATCTTTCCACAG
This sequence comes from Nomascus leucogenys, assembly GCF_006542625.1. NCBI lineage: Eukaryota > Metazoa > Chordata > Mammalia > Primates > Hylobatidae > Nomascus > Nomascus leucogenys. The sequence goes on along the minus strand of NC_044384.1, from coordinate 88,680,488 downwards.
AGGGGACACTGTTGTCATCTCCTCCCATGTACCAGGCACTGTGTTCAACAAGCCCCCAGTTTGGAGGAGCCCATCTGATATGGTTTGGCTCTGTGTCCCCACCCAAATCTCACTTTGAATTGTAATAATCCCCATATGTTGTGGGAGGGACCCGGTGGGAGGTCACTGATTCATGGATTTTTTCCCATGTTGTTCTCATGATAGTGAATAAGTCACATGATATCTGATGGTTTTTTTAAAGGGGGGTTCCCCTGCACACACTGTCTTGTCGGCCACCATGTAAAATGTGCCTTGCTCTTCCTTCACCTTCTGCCAGGATTGTGAGACCTCCCCAGCCATGTGGAACTGTGAGTCCAGTAAACCTCTTTCCTTTATAAATTACCTGGTCTCAGGTCTGCCTTTATTAGCAGCATGAGAATGGACTAATACACCATCCTCTTGCCTAATGCCCTGTGGAGTCAGACGCTGGCCCATAGCCCCACACTTCATCCTTGCACCCCATGGAGGATGGCTTATTTTATGGGGGTGTCCACCTTTGGCTTGTATTTCTAGGTAGAGTTCAGTAAATTGATTAAAACACTCTGGGTCGCTTCCACTTTCAGCCATGTTGGGGTAACCAGTGCTGGACGGGCCATCCCACTGCAAACACACGTGACTGGACAGCGTGTTTGAGGCAACTCTGGGCGGGCAGTGGACAGCAAGCAGTGCATGACTTGATGCTGAGAGGCAGGGCACTCAGGAGCCAGCCACGCCACCCCTGGAGACCATTTCCCCCAATGGCTCAGCAAGCAGGAGGCCTCACAGAGCACAGCGGTCCCACTGAGCTCAAGAGGCAGAGACCAGAGTTCACAGTCCAGAAGCTTCTGGGAGCTATGGAGCAGAGCATCAGAGAGGCTCTGCTGTGGGAGGCAGGGGCAGAGGTGCCGTCGGGGGTCCCCCAGCCAGGAGTCCTTGGCTGAGTCCTGGGGAGGATGAGGCTGCAGGAGGGGTGCCCAGTGTGGCTACTGCAGAGTTAGGGAGGGAAGGTAATGCTGGGATTCCAGTAGAGCGTGGGGTCAAGGGGGCTGCAGCCACCCAGTGTGCAGAGGTCTCTTGAGCACTTGGGCATCCAGCTGGGATGAAAGACACTCAGGAGCAAGACCCGCTTCAGACTCACCCCATCACAACCTACGTCAAGCCCTGATGAGATCTGTGGGGGAAGAGGGAGGGTGGTGGAGTTCCACCATGTCAGAGAGCCTTGGGGAGCACCCTGGGCTCCCACAAACCCACCAGCAAAGTATAAAGCCAAGTACGTGCAAGTTCAAGGTGAGCAGAAAAATCCCAACGCTCCTCAGAGGGGGAAAAGGAATAGAGGTTCCACCACACGTCACCCACAAGGTGTGTGCACAACAAAAACATTCCTAGGTATTAAAAGAAAAACACAGATGGGAAAATGTGACCCACAGTAGAGAAGAAAGCAGTGAAGAAAAACTAATCCCAAGATAATTCAGGGGCCAATAAGGAAATCACAAGGACATAGAGAGTATTCACCACAAAATTTTAAAAATTGATGCATTGACTTCATCAAAATTTAAACCCTCTGCACTTCAAACAACATGGCAAATCACAGACTGTGAGAGAATATTTACAATGCACAGCTCCAACAAAAGGTTTGCCTTCAGAATATCTAGAGGACTCATGGCTGGGTGTGGTGGCTCACACCTGTAATCCCAGCACTTTGGGAGGTCGAGAAGGATGGATCACCTGAGATCAGGAGTTTGAGACCAGCCTGGCCAACACGGCAAAACCCTGTCTCTACTAAAAATACAAAACAATTAGCCCAGCAGGGTGGTGGGTGCCTGTAATCCCAGCTATTCATCAGGAGGCTGAGGCAGGAGAATCACTTGAACCCGGGAGGCAGAGGTTGCAGTGAGCCGAGATCACGCCATTGCACTCCAGCCTGGGCCACAGAGTAAAAAAAATAAAAAATAAAAAAAAGGCCGGGCGCGGTGGCTCACACCTGTAATCCCCACAGTTTGGGAGGCCAAGGCGGGCGGATCACAGGGTCAGAAGTTCGAGACCAGCCTGGTCAATATGGTGAAACCCTGTCTCTAATAAAAATACAAAAATTAGCTGGGCATGGTGGCGGGAGCCTGTAGTCCCAGCTACTCAGGAGGCTGAGGCAGGAGAAATGCTTGAACCCGGGAGGCAGAGGTTGCAGTGAGCCAAGATCATGCCACTGAGCACACTACACACAGCCTCATGCAGTCACTGGGGTCATGCTGAGCCAGGAGGACAAAGAAGAGCCCAGGCTGCATAGAACTCTGTTAGTACAGCATTCTGTGACATGTAAATTCACACACAGTAGCTACAGGAAGCAGCTCTGTTGCTACCTGCAGTGGGGAGTGGCTGACTGATTACAAATAGGAGTGCAGAAACTTTCTAAAAGTGTTTTATCTCTTGGTAAAAGTGACAGTCTCAAAAAAAAAAAAAAAAAAAGGATGTCTAAAAGACTCTCATAACACAATCATGAACAACTCAATAAATATATGGACAACAGGTGTGAATGTATGCTCCACAGAAGGAAATACCTAACTGGCTAATAAACTCATGAAATGGTGCTCATCAGCATTGATAATCATGGAAATACAGATTAAACCACAGTGAGATGCCATTCCATGCCCACTAAAGCACCTCAGATGAGATGGGCCACCCCCAGCACTGGCAAGGATGGAGAACATCTGAGTTGTCATGCACTGACGGTGGCCATGGAAAGGTGTACAGCCATTCTGCAGTAATTTGGCAGTTTCTTACAAAGTTAAATATGCTTTTACCATACAACCCACTCCTAGGTGCTTTCCCAAGAGAAATAGCATCTGCCCACGAAAAGAGTCATACACAAATATTTATAGCAGCAGGAAGTGGAAATAAGCCCACTGCTTACCACTGCTCATCACTGTGTGAGTGGATAAACATCATGAGAAGGGGAAGGCTGCAGATACGCATAGCCTCATGCAGTCACTGGGGTCGCGCTGAGCCAGGAGGACAAAGAAGAGCTCAGGCTGCATAGAACTCTGTTTGTACAGCATTCTGTGACACGTAAATTCACACAGTAGCTACAGGAAGCAGCTCTGTTGTTACCTGAAGTGGGGAGTGGCTGACTGATTGCAAAGAGGCATGCAGAAACTTTCTGAAAGTGTTTTATCTCTTGGTAAAAGTGGCAGTGACCCAACTGTGTACATTTGTCAACTCACTGAATTGCATGCTTACATTAGTGAGTTTTATTGTATATAAATTATACCTCCACAAAGTAGATTTTTAAAAATCAGTGTGTTGGGAGGCCAAGGCAGGTGGATCACCTGAGGTCAGGAGTTCAAGACCAGCCTGACCAACATAGAGAAACCCCGTCTTTACTAAAAATACAAAAAATTAGCTGGGTGTGGTGGCGGGTGCCTATAATCCCAGCTATTCAGGAGGCTGAGGCAGGAGAATCGCTTGAACCCGGGAGGTGGAGATTGCAGTGAGCTGAGATCACGCCATTGCACTCCAGCCTAGGCAACAGAGCAAGACTCCATCTCAAAATAAAAATAAAGTAATAAATAAATAAAAATAAGTCATTGTGACCGGGCACGGTGGCTCACGCCTGTAATCCCAGCACTTTGGGAGGCCAAGGCAGGAGGATTGTTTGAGCCCAGAGGTTGAGACCAGCCTGGGCAACATGGTCAAACTCCATCTCTACAAAAAATACAAAAATTAGCTGGGTGTGGTGGCACATGCCTGTGGTCCCAGCTACTTGGAAGTCTGAGGTGGGAGGATTGCTTGAGCCTGGGAGGTCAAGGCTGCAGTGAGCCGAGGTTGCACCCCTGGACTCCAGCCTGGGTGACAGAGTGAGGCCCTGCCTCACAAAGAAAGAAAAATCATTGAGCTTTACTCTTAAAAGATGTGCAATGTAATGAACATAAATTGTTCCTCCGTAAAAATTCATTTTTTTTTAAAGTCCTAGGCATGGGGCTTGGTATCTTGCCTTCCCTCTCTGCCCCAGGCTAGATAACGTAACATATAGCTAAGTTCGTGTGCCCAAATCTAGACACCCCTCAGTGAGCTTGGCCAGGGCTGGATTCCAGATACGAGTAGACAGGGCCATCATTAGCCCAGTGTGACTCAGCATTCGGAAGCTGCATTGCCTGGCAGTTTTGCTGTGGTATAAACCGCCGCACCTCTCAGAGGGGTATAGCAGTGAAGGTTTATGTCCCCTGCACTTTGCATGGGAGCCACAAGTCTGCCCACAGCTGACGTTCCAGAGCTCACGCTGAAGGCACAGTTCCTAGTGGCACAATGCTCTTCTCATGTCAACCTCAATGGCACTTAGTGCTTGCACTCAGACCAAGGGTCAATGCTGTCCTCTCATCTTCCATTGACCAAAGCAAGCAGGTGGTACTGCCCAGCAGTACAGGGGCAGGAACGGAGGCACTTTCTGCAGGCGGCACTGCCAAGCCACATGGCGTCAGTGGGGACATCCCATTCTCTTAAGGGAGGAGACAGTCATTGTTGGGAAAAGAAACACAATCTGCCACATCTTCCAATCAGCTTTGGCAAATCATGACACTGACACACTTTGCTCTCTTCTCTGCGCAGCTCCCATGTCACTCCCTCTATGGGGTGGAAGAGTGAGGAGCTGTCCACGTCCCCTGCTTGTGAACCCCAAGCCCGCACTCTATCGATAGCATAGGTTCTCCGACTGCATTCCTAGCCCTGGGTCCTTGCAGGCAGGAAGGGGGTGGGACTGTGTAGGGAAGGTGGGGAGTCCACCAGTCCCAGCAGCCGTGCTTCTGTCACTTCTGTGCGTTAGGAGATTCCTCACCAGGTTCTGATGAAAAGGAAGTCTCTGCCACCGAAAGACACATTTACAAACAGCTGTATGGTCTCATTCAGTTTCCACAGCCCTGAGGAGCGGGAACCATCGTGTCCATCTCCTGGATGAGGAGCTCCAGAGAGATCAAATGACTCATCCAGGGGTGCCCCACTGGCATTGAATGGGGGGTCAAAATGTCAACCCAGGTGTGTCCACCGAGGCTCTTTGCCCCACATCAAGCCATCCCTGGGCACAGGCCATGCTGTGGGGCACTGACTGCCAGCCTCCCAAAGGTGTCCACACACTGATGCCCCGAACTGTGCACATGCAATCAGGGTCGTGCATATGCAAGCAGATTCATGCATATGCAAACAGATTCGTGCATATGCAAACAGGGTCATGCATATGCAGACAGGGCTGTGTGGATGTGAGTAAGGAAATGATCCCGAGCTGGATTACCCAAGTGGGCTCTAAATTGAATCTCAGGGTCCTTAGAGAGGAGGCAGGGAGGACAGACAGAAGCAAAGTGCTGTTACAGCAGAAGCCGATGGGTGAAATGATTGTGGTGTGTGGTGAAGCTATGCTGTTGTTTTGAACATGAAGGAAGGGGCCACAATCCAAGGAACACAAGTGGCCTCTAGAAGCTGGAAAGGGCCCCCAGTGGATTCCCCTCCTGAACCTCCAGAAAAACCAGCCCTGCTGACTCCTTGATTTTAGCCCAGGGAGACTAATTTCAGACATCCAACCTCCAGAATGTATGGGAATAAATTTGCATTGTTAGAAGCCACTTCATTTGTGCTAATTTGTGACTGTAGCCATAGGAAGTTAATACACACACCAAGCAGTGATAACCTCTCCCCAGGGCATAGAACTTTCCACTGTACCAAGCATATCATCTATGGCATTAGACTCTCACAACCCAAGTTGAGGACACTGAGCTTGAAGAGGTGAAGGGACCTGCCTAAAGTCACACAGCCACTGAAGGTGGCATCAGGACTGGGCCCAGGTCTTAGGTTCAATGGCCGCAGTACAAAGACCTTGAGCATTAGAGCAGGGTTGGCAAGGAATGTAGCAGGGGCTCGTGAGCACCAGTTGCCTTTTCTCCTGTCCAGCCTCTGTTCCCAATATGCCTGGAGCTGTCTCTCATCCTCTCCAGCTCAGGGGTGTAGTTTTCCTTAGATTCATTAATCTACCCCATATGCATCCAACAAATGCCCCCTTTGCCTAGGTCAGCTGGAGTTGGTTTCTGTTCCCTGGACACAAAGAACCACAATTGAATCCCATGGTCACCCCAGGGTATGGGGGAACTTGGGGCCTCTCCCACTGTAGCCAATCACCTTCCCCACCACATCTCAGCTTCCTGCATCATAGGGTGAATGGTTAAGCAACCACCAATTGGGGTTCCCACCTACACTTACCCCAGAGGCCTGGTGGGTTTATCCAGCCCATATCAGGTATCCTGGGAAGGCTTGCTCTGTGGCCTCATAGGTGTCCCATGACAAATTTATTAAATGCTCTGGCAGGACAGACTCTCATGGGGATAGACATCTGGTTGCAGATTGGACTGGCAAATGGACAAATGGACAAAGGGACCAGAAAGACTTCACAATGTGAGACTTTAAGCTTTGGCCCAGGGCAAGAGAGGGGGCCAAACAGAAAGGAGGTGTGGGGCAGAGAATCAGAGAAGTTGGTGTTTCCTCAGTGCCCACACAGGTCTGCCAAAGTTCTAGTGCTTTAGTGCATGTTAGCTGTCTTTATAGCCAGCCTGACAGGATCCCCATTATACAAATGGACAAAGGCTCAGGTGATTCTTTCTCACTCAAGTCACACACAACCAATTAGTGGTGGGCTCAGAATTTTAAGTCATGTCTTTCCAATCTCAAAGCTCATGATTTTTGCATAGCACCACACCTTGAGAAGCCATGAGGTTGCTTCCAAGGCTGAATCTGGCTCGTGGCATTCAGGCCAATTCAGTAAGTGCATACGGAGCACCAGCTGTGGACAAGGGGCTGTGAAAGACTCAAGGGAGAGTCCTGTGGTTTTGAGCTCTGCCCTCAAGTAGGTGACCATCTGATGGGGCAGACAGAAAAGACATGCCCTGCTGCTGTAAGAAGAGTGTGGCCCAGGCAAAGGGAGCCTGTATGTGGGGAAATAGTTCAAGTCATTGGCAGAGGCTGGGGAAGGCTGCCTGGAGGAGGGGACATTTGAGCTGCAAAGGATTTTTACAAGTGGGAAAGCCAAACTTTTCTCAACAACTAAATGGGAACTATAATAGCTGCCTCTCACTGCTGTACACACACATCAGACACAAACACGATTGGACACCTAAATGGTATGAAAACAATAGTACAAAGGTGAGACGTGTAATGAAAGTATACTGCAATAAATTTCTTTTACTAGATGTTAGGTAGTATAATATCACTGAAGGATAATATCATTCAAAGAATAGACTGTGATAAGTTGAAGATGTATACTATAAACCCTTTAGCAACCACTAATATAATACAGCAAAGAATTACAGCTAATAAACCAACAAATAAGATAAAATGAAGGAATGAATAATAATCATAAAGAAGGTAGAAAGGAGAGAAAATGAAACACAGAACAAGTAATACAAATACAAAACAAAAATCATGATGGCAGAATTAAATGCAATTATATCAACAATCACATTAAATGTAAAGGTCTAAACACCTCAATTAAAAAACAGATATTGGTAGGTTGGATAAAACAAGCAAGACCCAATTATATGCTGCCTACAAGAAGCCCACTTTAAATATAAAAAATAATAATTTTAAAGCAAAAGGATAAAAAAGATGTACCACACTAATTACCATGCTAATCTACTTTGCTATATTAATATTTGCTACTTTGCTATACTAATAGCAAAGTAGATTTTAGAGGAAAGAATATTGCCAGGAATAGTCATTTCATAATGACAAAAGGTTTCAATTCTCAAGTGAACATAACAATTCTAGATGTTTATATGCCAAATAAGACCTTCAATATACAGGGGGCAAAATGAGTAGAACGCCAAAGAAATAGACAAATCCAGTTATAGTAGTAGGTTTCGACAGCTCTATAATTGACAGGGCAAATATACACAAGTCAAAAAGAATATAGGGCTGGGCATGGTGGCTCACACCTGTAATCCTAGCACTTTGGGAGGCCAAAGCAGGCAGATCACCTGAGGTCAGGAGTTCTAGACCAGCCTGGCCAACATGGCAAAACGCCATTTCCACTAAAAATACAAAAATTAGCCAGATGTGGGGGTGCATGCCTGTAGTCCCAGCTCCTCTGGAGACTGAGGCAGGAGAATTGCTTGAACCCAGAAGGCAGAGGTTACAGTGAGCCAAGATCACACCACTGCACACCAGTCTGGGTGACAAAGTGAGACTTTGTCTCCAAAAAAAAAAAAAAAAAGAAGAAGAAGAACGTAGAAGACTTGAATAACACTAGCAATCTAGCAATCAATGTGACTCAACTGGCATGTTTAGAACACTTCACTCACAACAGCAAAATATAAATTATCTTCAAACACACAGAACATTTTTCAAAAATATATCACAATCTCATCTCAATAAATTTAAAAGGGTGTGAAAAATCTCAATAAATTTAAAAGGATTCAAATCATTCAATGTATGTTTTCTGGCCAAAATAGAATAAAATTAGACACCAAATAATAGAATGATATCTGTAAAATCCCCAAAACATTTGGAAACTAAATAACACTTCTCTATAAAGCACAGTTTAAAGAAATCAAAAAGATAATTAGAAAATGGAAATTAGAAAACATTTTGAGATATTTGAAAATGAAAACACAACCTACAAAGTCTGTGGGATGTGGTTAAACCAGTACTTTAAGTAATTTATAGCACTAAAATATTCCAGCTTTTACCTTAAGAAACTAGAGAAAAAAAGGACAAATCTAACCAAAGAGAAACAGAAAAAAGGAAATAATAAAGATTAGAGCAGAAATCAATAAAATTAAAAAATATAATCAATGAAACCCAAAACTGGTAATTTGAAAAGATCAATCCAACTTACAAACATCAAACCCTGCTCATCAGAAAAAAAAAAGAAGACAAATTACTAATATGAGAAATGAAAGAGGTAGCATTACTACCGATTGCACACATATTAAAAGGAATATGATGAATAATTGTATGCCAAGAAATTTGACAATTTAGATGTAATGGACAAATTCCTCAAAAGACAAAAACTAATAAAGCTCACTCAAGAAGAAATAGATAACCTGAATAGTCCATACTTTTTTCAGAAGTTAAAAATTTTACCACAAAGAAAACTCTAGGCCTCATTGGTGAATTTTACAAAACACTTAAGAAAGAAGTAATTTCAATCTACACAAAATTTGCCAGAAAATTGAAGAGAAAAGAACATTTCTAACTCATTCTATGAAGCCGGCACTACTGTAATATCAAAATCATACAAATATATTACAAGAAAAGAAAGCTAAAAACTAATATCCCTCGTGAAATAGATGCAAACATTCTAAACAAAGTTTTAAAAATCAAGTCCAGCAACACATAAAAAAAATACATATGATCCAGTATAGTTTATTGTAGGAATACAAGGTTGGTTTAACATTAAAAAACAATATAATTCATAATATTATTGTGAAAATATTATATCTACAATATAAAAGCACATTGTCTCAATGGATGCAGGAAAAGCATTTGTCCAAATCCAACATGTATTGCTGATAAAAACTCTCAACAAACTAGGAATAAAAGGAAACTTCCTCAACCTGGTAAAGGGCGTCTGTGAAAAACCCCCAACTAACATCATACTTAATAGTGAAATACCAAAATCTTTCCCTCTAAGATCAAGAATAAGGCAGGGATGTGCTCTCTAACCACTTCTAATCAACATTGCATGGAAGGTTCTTGCCAATGTAGTAAGATTTTAAGAAGAAAGAAAATAGAAGGAGGAGGGGAAGAGAAGGGAAGTAAAGGAGGGAAGGAGGAAGGAAGTACCTTTGAATCAGAAAGAAGCAAATGAATCTGTCTTTATTTACAAACAATTCAACTGTCTACAGAGAAAATCTTATGGAGTCTATGAAAAAAGCTACTAGAAGTCACCAATGAGTTTAACAAGGTTGCAGTATAAAAGATCCATATACATAAAGCCATTGTGTGTCTGTATAATAGCAACACAACACAACCGAGTACAAACATTTACAGAAACATGATAAAAATAGGAAATACACACATAGATAAGTCTGATAAAAACCTGTGTGAAACTGAACTTTGCTGAGAGAAATTAAAGAATACCTAAATAAATTGAGAAATAGACCATGTTCATGGGTCAAAAGATGCCAATTTTCCCAAAATGGATCTACAGATTCAAAGCAATCTCAATCTCAATACCAGTAGGTATAACCCAGCCATTTCACTCCTCGATATGTATCCAAGAGAAATGAAAGCCTATGTCCATACAAAGGCGTATACACAGATGTTCATAGCAGCCTTATTGCAATAGTCCCAAACTAGAAACAACTCTGATGTCCATTAACTGGGGAGCAGATAAAAACAAACGAGTGCATCCACCTAGTGAAACAGTACTCTGCAATAAAAAGGAACAAACTAGTCATACAAGTGACAATGTGGATGAACCTCAGAATAATTATACTGAGCAAAAGAATCTAGGCAAAGCAAGAGTGCGTACTTTATGACCCTATTTATATAAAATTCTAGAAAATGCAAACAACCTATCATGAGAATTAACAGAGAAGTGTTTCCCTGGGGATGGGGGTGGGAAGGAACATGGGAAACTGGGGGTTGTGGACAAACTTATTGTCTTGATCATAGTGATATTTTCATGGGTGTATAAAGATGTCAAAACTTACCAAATTGTACACTTTAAACATGCAGTTTATTGTATGTCAATTCTGCCTGAGCAAACAATTGAAAGGGAACAAAAATATCTTTCTTTTAGGTATGAAGATAAGAGGAAAGAAGACTGTATGGTCTTAATGTTAGGATTTTGTTTTTAAACTAAGAATTTAGTTGGTTGTCGGGGTATTCTCTTAGCTTTTTAGCCCTCTATTTAAGTTTTTCAGCAGCATCTCTTTCTAGGCCCGATTGGTTGAGATAGAAGCAGCATTCTTCACCCAATGAGAGGCAGGGGCCCCCTTTTTCACCCATTGTAAGATCTAATCCCCATCTATTTTGGAGGACTACTCCAGCCAAAGAGTCCAGTTGGTCTTGGACTCTATTTTTTTGCTGTTTGTTTGTTTTCTTGTTTGTTTGAGACCAAGTCTTGCTGTGTCGCCCAGGCTGGAGTGCAGTGGTATGATCTCAGCTCACTGCAACCTCCACCTCCCGGGTTCAAGCAATTCTCCTGCCTCAGCCTCCAGAGTAGCTGGGATTACAGGCATGTGCCCAGCTAATTTTTGTACTTTTAGTAGAGATGGGATTTCACCATGTTGGCCAGGCTGGTCTCAAACTCCTGACCTCAAATGATCTGCCAGCCTTGGCCTCCCAAAGTGCTGAGATTACAGGCGTGAGCCACCATGTCCACCCTGGTCTTGGACTTTTATCAGGCTTTGGGCTATATCTTTTAATGAACCTTGCAGTTCTGTTGACAGAGCTTTAAAGTATGTTAAGGAGGTGGCCAATCCACCTGCTCCCAAACCAAGCCCAAAGGTTATACCTAAGGTGGCCATTAAAGGAATCACTTGGATGGCCCTTCTTTTTCTAACATATTGGACAGATGGACCTGGTAAAGTTTGATTAAGAGGAGCTAGTCCAATGGAAGGAGAAAGATAAACTAGGGTACAGGATTCTATTCGGACCAGGAGAGCCTTGCATTTGCTAATATGGTGTCCAGACAGGAACCCAATGCTTCTCTAGAAATTAGATGCAAGCCTCTTTCTCCAGGCTCACTGGGTGTGCTGATTCTACTTTTCCATCTTCAAGCAGCAGAGATGGGGGTAGGAGAGCAAGCGACCATGGAAGGAAAGTTCCCGACCTCTTGTGAAGCCTGGACGTGCCACGCCTGTTCTGTGCCAGGCCAGCCCCTTTTGTTCAAGCCTGTTGAGTTGGACTTCCATCAGGCAACAGCTCAGAGAGAAGCTGCTGGCCCTGTAGCCACAGGACAGGAGGGTGCAAAGCCATAAGAGCCTCGTCCCAGGTGACTTTCCCAAAGCAATACACATTGTCCCTGGGTGCAGAGTAGAACGACTCACTGGGAGGAGGTGACCTGGATTCCGGTCCAAGCTCGGAGACTCAGAGCTATGTGACTTTGAGCAAGTCACTCCCCTTCCCATGCCTCGGTTTCCTCCACCGGGCAGGATGGGGACAGGGGAGAGGTGAGCCCCTTGGGTCCAGTATCACACAGCAGTTTTAGCAACCTGTGAGCAGCCTCTCCGGGTGGATGAAGCAGAGCCACCCCCATGGGAATGGGCACAGCTTTGCCCGGGTTCCTGGATTCGGGAGACCTGGGACCAGTCTGTGCTGCCAGCCCTGGTAGCCAGCGGCCAAGCCTGCTGGGCACTGGGCCTGCCGCTTCTCAGCACATGCCTTCCCAGAAGTCAGCATGGGAGGCACACACAGGAGCCGCTATCCCCAAGGAAGGCACAGAGCATACCAGCAGGGCCTCCGGCCTTGGGAAACAGGCCCCAGAAGCTGGAAGTAGGTGACCAACTGTTCTGATTCACCCATGCAGAGGAGAAGCTTCCCAGGATGGGAAACTTGCAGTGCCAAAACCAAGCAGGAAAGTCCCAGGTGAGCTGGAACAGCCGTTCACCCTAACAGAGCCGCCACATTCCACGACACCTCCTCCTCCTCCCTCACCACCATCGCCTGTTTTCCCCAAAGACAAGCAGCGCCTGTACTGAGCAGTGAGGAAACTACGGTTCTTAAAAGTGGGGCCCTCCTACCAACTTCTCTCTGCCACCTCAAAAATCATTTCTTGGGGGCTGGGAGCAGTGGCCCACGCCTGTAATTCCAGCACTTTGGGAGGCCAAGGTGGGTGGATCATGAGGTCAAGAGATGGAGACCATCCTGGCCAACATGGTGAAACCCTGTCTCTACTAAAAATACAAAAATTAGATGGGCATGGTGGCACGTGCCTATAATCACAGCTATTCGGGAAGCTGAGGCAGGAGAATCGCTTGAACCCGGGAGGCAGAGGTTGCAGTGAGCCGAGATTGCACCAGTGCACTCCAGCCTGGGCGACAGAGCGAGACTCCATCTTAAAAAAAAAAATCATTTTTCTTTCCGATAAACAAAACACAGTGTGTTCGAAGATTTGAGGTTCACCGGCATCCTTTCATCAGCTTTCCAATCCTCAGCAAACTTGAGTAGAATGTGTCAAATCCCTGTAAAATCTAAATATGCTCTGACACAGCAATTCCCCTTCTAGGAATGTACCCCACAGAAATGATGGGATAGGTGTAAAATCTGAACACACAAGTATGTCCACTTCAGGGATGTTTAAGGTCACAAAAAATTGGCAACAACCAACATATGCATCACTGGGGGTTGAACAAATAAATTCTTGTTATAGGTGACCAAGAAGTTTCATTTTAACAAGTCAGGGAGCTGTGCTCGTTGCCCAGAAAGATTCCGGAATATGCCAATGCCTGAATAAAGCAAGTTCCAGAACAGCCCGTAGCCATTCCGCTGACAAGAAGTGGCATGTGTATACCTGGGGAGAAGTGGAGAGTGTCTGCGAGGGTTCCCGGGGTCATCTCTGGTGGCAGGGGGTGACTATCAGCTGATTTTTAAAGAATTTTTTCCTTGCATTTTCCTGTGTCATTTGAATTGTTTCAAATGAGACTTTATGTAATCCATGAGTGCAGTCATGGTGTTCCACTGTTTGTTTGTTTGTTTATTTATTTATTTATTTATTTATTGAGACAGGGTCACACTGTGTCATTCAGGCTGGTGTGCAGTGGCATGATCTCAGCTCACTGCAACCTCCACCTCCCGGGTTCAAGCGATTCTCCTGCCTCCCTCCCGAGTAGCTGGGATTACAGGCATGAGTCACCATACCCGGTACTTTTGTATTTTTAGTAGAGACGGGGTTTCACCATGTTGGCCAGGCTGGTCTCAAACTCCTGGCCTCAGGTGATCTGCCCACCTCGGCCTCCCGAAGTGCTGGGATTACAGGCATGAGCCACCATGCCCGGTCTGTTCCGCTGTGTATAAAAATTTCCTATAAAGAGGCTGCCTGGGGACATGAGGGTTGGCAGCACATCTCGACCTCTGTCCTCTGACATCGGGGCCTGGAGCTGGGTCAGTCCCAGGGTCTCTGGAAAGAGACAGCCGGAATAAGACAGATTTGGTCTGCCAAGACCAGAGTCTTTTGTCCCCAAATTTGGAAGTCAGCCCTGTCATAAATTTTGCTTTCTTGGGAAGGTTCTGGGAATTCTGGGAGACGGAAGGGGTGAGAGGTGTAGAGAAGGACTCTTTGGTTTGCAAAACACAGAAGCCCAACTCCAACTCCTGAGGTCATTCTATGACCTGTGTAACTCAGAGGCTAGGAGTGGATGGTGCTATCTTCAGGCACAGCTGGATTCAGCAGCTTCAACGAAGCCCCTGGGGTTCTCTTTGGCACCATCTGTCTTTCTCCTCCTCTTTCTCCCCATCCTCCTCTTTCAGTGCTTCTTGCCTCTGCTGCTCTTAGTGAGTTATCCTTAGACTTCCCACAGCAAACAGGGACTCTTCAAGGGGGAAGAAAACTGTTGGCAGGCTCAGGTAGCTTTGTAGCTCTTGAGCCAAAGCAGAAGAGGCCCAGGGAAAGATACACTGGGCCCAGCTTGCATCAAAGGTCCACCCCTGTGACCGGGAAGCATGGATCCTAGGACTGCCAGCCCCCTCTGAACCACACCAAGGGAAACATACATTGTGTGAGATTCCCCAAAAGGAAGAGGAGCTGTCCCCTGAAGAAGGAGGGGCTCCTGCTCCCCAGAAAAAAGTCATGGATGCCCTGATCCTCTGCAGCAGCATTCTCTAGACCCTGGCCTTGTCTGCACAGCAGCCAGAGCTGGCCCATCCTCGAGGCCCACAGTGTCCCAGAATTACAGTTAATCACAGGCGACAACAGGCCTCAGCCACTATAATCCCCACACTGTCCAGAAAGGGAAGCAATATCACTCCCTTTACTGATGAGAAAACTGAGCTTCAAAGAGTCCAGGCAAGTTGCCCCAGGTCACCAGGTAGTAAGTAGCAGAATTGGACCCAGAAGTGAGGTCCTCCGACTTCAAATCTTCTCTTGCTATGCTTCTCCTGGGCTGAGGTTGTGAGGTATCACCACTACCTTCGTCTCCACCATCACCACGTTGACATCCCATCACCACTACCACCACCTCACCATCTCCACCTCCACCATCACTACCATCATCAAAACCATCACCCCCACATCCACCACCACCATCATGAAAACCATCCCTTCCACCTCTACCATCATCACCATCACCACCACCATCACCAAAACCATCACTCTCAGCTCCACCACCATCACCATCATTAACACTGGCATCACTAAAACCATCACCTCCACCACCACATCACTAAAACTATCACCTCCACCACTAACGTCACCATCACCACAACCACCATAACCATCACCCCCACCATCATCATCACTAAAACTATCACCCCCATCTCCACCACCATCACCATCAACATTACTAAAATCACTACCTCCACCTCCACCACTAAAATCACCATTACCACCACCACCATAACCAAAACCATCACCCCCACCTCCATTACCACCACCACCATAACCAAAACCATCACCCCCACCTCCATTACCACCACCACCATAACCAAAACCATCATCCCCACCATCATCATCACTAAAACCATCACCCCCATCTCCACCACCATCACCATCACCATCACTAAAATCATTACCTCCACCTCCACCACCAACATCACCATCACCACAACCACCACCATGGTCACCAAAACCATCACCCCCACCTCCACCACCACCACCACCACCACCCAAATCATCACTTCCACCTCCACCACCACCATCACCATCATTAACACTAGCATCACTAAAACCATCACCTTCATCACAACATCACTAAAACTATCACCTCCACCTCCACCACTAACATCACCATCACCACCACCACCATAACCAAAACCATCACCCCACCATCATCATCACTAAAACTATCACCCCCATTTCCACCACCATCACCATCACTAAAATCACTACCTCCACCTCCACCACCAACATCACCACCACCATCACCACCACCACGACCACCAAAACCAGCACCCCTACCTCCACTACCACCACCACCATAACCAAAATCATCACCTCCACCATCATCATCACTAAAACCAGCACCCCCATCTCCACCACCATCACCATCACTAAATTCATTACCTCCATCTCCACCATCAACATCACCATCACCATCATCACTAAAATCATTACCTCCACCTCCACCACCAACATCACCATCACCACCACCACCACCATCACCACTACCACCACCATCACCAAAACCATCACCCCCACCTCCACTACCATCACCAAAATCATTACTCCCACCTCCACCACCACCATCACTAAAACTATCACCTCTACTCCACTGCCAACATCATCATCACCACCATCACCAAAACAATCACCCCCACCTCCACCACCACCACCACTAAACCCATCACCTCCACTTTCACCACTACCACCACCGCCACCACCATCACCATCCACAAAACTATCACTGCCACCTCCATCACCACCACCACTCCCACTTCCCCTGCCAACATCACCACCACCACCGTCACCAAAATCATCACCTCCACTTCTACCACCACCATCACTACCACCACAATTCACAAAAATATCACCCCCACCTCCACCACTAACATCACCAAAACCATCAGCCCCACCTCCACCATCACCATCACTGAAACCATCAGCCCCACCTCCACCACTAACATCACTGAAACCATCAGCCCCACCTCCACCATCACCATCACTGAAACCATCACCTCCACCTCCACCATCCTGACGACCTCCACTATCACCATGAAGAGCACCAATCTCACCACTGCCACCACAATCCACGACCACCACCAGCATCACCAGTACTACTGCTATTACCACCATCACCTCATCACAACCAGCACCAAAAACAACACCACCATTACCATCACCATCATCAACTCCACCCCCAGCACTATCAAAATCCTATCACCATAACTACCTCCTCACCACCGTGTCCATCAGCACCACCATCATCACCACCCAATGCTACCACACTGTCACCATCACCACCACATCGCCACCCTACTATCACCCTTAGAAATAACCCACCACCACTGCCAGGATCACTACCATCAGAAACAACAACTCCATCACCATAGCAGCAACACAAACATCACAACCACCATCTGCCAGGCAATTCATCATGGAGCCATAGTTCTTGCTGTAGACATAGCCAGGGAGCTGTGAAGCTAAACTGAAAGGGAGAAGTCAATTGAATCAGATTTTCCAAGTGGGAACTCCTTTCATGGAGGCCAGGCTTGCACCCAGCTCTTTTGTGGCCGGAACCCAGCATCCTGCTCACAGCATTGAAATGTCTCTCAGAGATGGCTGAGCTGATCCCAAAGGCCTGCGATTGTGTTTTTGGGAGAAACACACGTGAGTCACTGGGGCTGACATTCTTTGGGATCTGACAAAGTTTCTACTTTGGGGACCTGCTAACTGACTCAGCAGCGATTCACTCAGGAAAACCAACAGGGCAGCTGGGAATACGTGCCCCATCAGCATGTGCTGGGGCCACTACGCGCTGGAGCTGGGACTAGGGGCTTCACACTCGGCCTCTTGCTGAATTCTATATGGAACTCTAGGTGGAACTGAGCCTCAGAGTGATGATGTGGGGCACCCCAGGGGTGCACAATGAGTAACAGGTAGAGGCAGAACTTGAACCAAAATCCCTGTGACCCTAGAGCCTGCAGTCATTATTGCCCTGTGCTGTCACCACATGGTCACCGGGCTGGCCTTCCATCTGCTGCCCCCTCATGGACCTGGGAGCCCTGCTCTGGCTTGCACCCAGCTTTCCAGGAGGATTCCTGGGTAGTCCTGGGGGTGTTTAGAGTGTACCCCATCAAAGCCTCCTGCACAGGGAGGCAGCGGCACATCACAGCTAGAGGCCTCTCTGGGGTACAGACCACCCTCCTAGGCTGCCACAGAATGGGGAAGTGTCAGGTTTCCACTAGGAAAGAACGATTCAAGTTGGGAAAACTACTGGGTACAGGGAAACCATCAGGGCAGGCAGTGCACCACAGCCCACGCCCCAGGGCTGCGGCCACCCTGAGGCTGAAGGTTTAAGGGAAGGCATAAGCCATCCCAGAACCTGGAAAGGAGGGAATGTTGGAGAGGGGCCTGCCTTGGGAGAAGTTTAAGACCTTCAGTCTAGGCACACAGCCTGCCCACGGTGACCCCAAAGCTTCTTTCGATGCTGCGACGTGAATATTCTGACTTCACCCTCCCCCTCTCCCTTTCACCTACAGCTGGGGCACTCCCAAAAGGAAGCCAGAGGGCATGGGAGCTGAGGAATGGGTCCATCGGGCTCAGACCCTGAAGCAGAGAGCAGGGCAGAGGGCAGGCCTGGAGGGGCAAAAGAAGGCATTTCCGGCACAGGGGTTCTTGCCCTGGACACCCACAGCACTCCTGGGGTGCAGGGACTCTTGGGGCCTCCTCAGCTTGGGCTGAAACACTCCCTGGGTTCCTCTCTTGTCTCTTGGCTCCTGCCCTGCCCTGGGGGTGGTCAGCGTTACCTCTGGGATTGACACAGGGTCCGTCCATACCTCTCACTCTCTCCCTCACTCACTCATGGCCTGTGTCTCCCTACCACTCTCCTGAGTCCCACTTCTCTTTCTTTTCCTCAGTTACTCTCTCCATCCCCTGAAGGATCCTGCATTGTGGTTTATCCAGACCCAACTTATGTGGGTGTTGGAGTGAGAGACCCAACAGTTACCTAAGACTTTTGGGGAGGCAGGCTGGGGGCACCCTGTGCAGCCTTCAGGGGGAGGATGCAGCCCTAGGGAGGAAGGACACCCCCTGCCCTGGCATCTGCACACAGAGCACCAGGTAATGATTCCCCCGGGTGAATGTCTGGCTCAGGAATGTGGACTTTCCCAGGGGTGGGAAGTTGGTGGCAAGAAGGAGAAATGCCCTTAGTTTGGGGACTCCTGCAATGCACCTGAGGCCAGAGGTTGAAAAGCATAGAAAGTTGAGGTCTCCGCTAGAGTTACCCACCAAAGGAGGGTATCATTGGATGGGGCGATAGGTGGCCAAAGTGGGGGAGACAGGTGGCAGCGGCCAGGGGAAGCATGAAATCCTTCCAATCTCAGGTCTTCCAGCAGGTCTGGGGGTCCTCAGGGGGTTGCAGGTGGCCCTGGAAGTATCTCTGGGGACCAATGTGCACATGGCCCCATCTACACGCACCCCTTCATCCTGGGCTATGCTCACTGCTTCTGCAAGGAGCTCTCACCACCACTGTCCCTGTGGGTGCCAGCAGAACCCCAAGAATCGTTGCCAGTGGTCCACCTGTGGAGCACCCCTTCCCTCTGCAGAGCTTGCATCCGTGTTGGGAAGTCCGCAGGCTCCACGTTCAGCATCGTGGTGCACAAACACCTCTGCTTTCCTGCCCCTCTGTAGCCTTTGACATTGACTCCCCCGTCAAACAGTAAGGGGGCTTGTCCTCCAGGCTCTGGGAAGTGCGGTGAACCCACCTCCATTTCTGCTTTAGCAGAGCTCAGAGCCTGCTGAGGGAGGAAACACAGGCACTGTGCCTGCACGTAGAGAAAGGCCTCACTCAGCCTTGAAGGCCACCCAGAGTGGGTGGCAATGGACTACACTGGAAAGCTTGCTAGACAGAATATCCAGGGACAGCAGTCACACTTGGAGAAGGGCTCCCAGACAACAGGTGGCCTGATGGCATCTAGGAGTTGCAAATAGATCCATGTGGCAGGAATGTGGGGAAGTGGCAATAAAAGGGGGACAGAGCTAGGTGGGGGTTGCAGATTTCAAGAATTTTGTCAGCCAAGGCTACAACTTCAGGGCTTTATGTAAGGCACAGCCAACGTCAGATCTGTAGGTTTAAAGGGGGCCTCTGGCTGCTGGATGGGGAATGGACCAGAACAGAGCAAGACTGGAGGCTGGCAGCCAGTGAGGAGGCAGTTGGTTGATCCTAGTGAGGACAGGCAGTGACCTGGACCTGGGCAAGGGGAGGAGAGAAGGAAAGTTTGACAGATCCAAGGGCTCTAGTGAAATGTCAAAGGAGCCAATTTTGCTGATGAATCGCCCATAGGGAGTGATAAAGAGGGCAGTGGCGAAGATTCTATTTTGGAGAAATGAGTGGATGAAGAATATGGGAGAGGAAGGTTTTGGGTAAAAACGCGCATTGCTCACGTCTGGTCATGGCACGGTAACTGGAGCTATAAGCAATCAGAAGACTGGACAGAATACAGAAGGCCAACGTTGTATCCCTGACAGAGCAAGCTTGCAATCCCCAAAAGAAGAAGAAAAAAATATGAGATGAGCCCCATGATCTCCCTGGATCTGTGCTTGGGGACAAATTCACAATCAGGGTGCAGTGAGCTGGGATCCACATCGAATACAGTGGCCCTCACACTGTATTCAGAGCGGACAGAGACTAGAGTCTGGAATAGCTGAATGTGTTGGTCCATTGTTTTACTATAAAGGAATACCCGAGAGTGGGTAATTTATAAAGAAAAGAGGCTTAATTGGCTCACAGTTCTGCTGGGTGTACAGGAAATGTAGTGCTGGCATGTGCTTCTGGTGAGGGCCTCAGGAAGCTTCCAGTCATGGTGGAAGGTGAAGTGGGAGCAGGTATGTCACATGGCAAGAGGAGGAGCAAGAGAGAGAGAGGGCAGGTGCCACACACTTTTAAACAAGATCTCACGTAAACTCACTCATCACTAAGGGGATGGCACTAAGTTATTCATAAAGGGTCTGCCCCCATGATCCAAACACCTCCCACTAGGCCACACCTCCAATGCTGGGGATTATCTTTCAGCATGAGATTAGTAAGGTACAAACGTTCAATCTGTATCACTGAAGCACCTAGAATCTTCAAGGCAGGGCCTTGGAGAAGAGGGAGCTGCATAGGGGAAGGAGGAAGAAGTCCAGCTGAGGGGCCCTGCCTGCTGGTGAGACCACCTCGGGCTTAATGAAGAATGACTCCTATAGTGTTGAAAGTGGGACAGAGATTCCAGATGTCAAGCAGTGCTTGGGGACTTTGGAGTTCTTTCCTAACCAGAGTACAGAGAACTCATTAACACAGCAGGCATCTACCTGCAAGGCCAGAAAAGCCTCATCTTAGTAATAAGGACCACATCCTTGAGTAAAGCCTGCTGTAGATCTTCCCTAACAAAACTTTTAGAACTAAGCCTCAAAAAGATTTGCATATTGGAGCTGGATTCTCACCAAGTTGAGAGAAATTTGGGAAACACATTAGACTTCCCACAGATCAGCCATAACAAATAATAAGACCAAGACTACACACACTCAAGTAATCCACCAATAATTGAAATGCCTCCTAGAATAAAAATCAACCCTTTTCAGAGCAGGATATCAGAATCCAGAGTTTCTGCAACTTATCACCCACAAGGTCCAAAATATAATCCAACAATTATCAAACACACAAAGAAACAGGAAAATGTGACTCATAGTCAAAAGGAAAACCAAAAACCGTCCATAGAAACCAATTCTGACATAGCCTGAATAACAGATTTGGCAGAAAAATCATTCAAAGCAGCAATAATAAATATGTCCAAAAAGTTAGAGAAAAATGTGCTTGACAAATTAATGGAAAATATGATTGTCATAAGGGAGCAGATAAGGGATCTAAGCAGAGAAACAAAAACTACAATCAAAAGAACCAAATGGAAATTCTAGAACTGCAAATAACAACTGAAATGAAAAAGTCACTGAATGAGACAATGAATTCCTTAGTTTGAAACACACCATTATGTCTGTAGGGTATCCAAACAGAGACATTAACACACACACTGGGAGATATGACTCTGAAATCCAGGAGGGAGGCCAGGCTGGGAGAGAGGTCTGCAAGTCATCAGTACAGAGGTAAGTAATGGAGGAACTCACGCAGGAAGCCTGTGGACACTGGTGTGATCCTTACTTCAGCCTATGCCCCACTGGGGAGGTAAAACCAACCAACCAACCAACCAACCAAACAAACAAACAAAACACTGATCCCTAGACAGGCTATGTGACTGCAAACAACACCCTTTCAATCCCATCCCTCAGAGGGCTCCATCCCCCAAGCAGAGCCTTGTCAACCTGGCCCCTCAGGATCCCCACCTACTAATTACAAGCTCCTCATGGAGCACAGAGGTGCCTTAGGGGATGTTCTCTGCCAATTAGAGCCATGTTGGGAAAGCTACTATGAATTGGGCTACTTCCACCTCCTCCCACTCTTGCAAAATGTGCTCTATAATCTTGCTCGATTCTAAAACCAGTGAGGCCGTCGCAATGCCCCATGCCCCTAGGCTCCGGAACCTCAGCAGAGGAGTGTGGGGGGTGGGTGGCAGCTGTCAGGAGCTGCTTTTGGCAACCCAGGTCCCAGGGCCTGTTGGAACAAAGAACAGGAGCAGGGCTGCTGAGATGGGGTGATAAACTCCCCATCAGAGGAGAGGTAATTGTGAACAGCAGAGTCTTTATCTGAGCTCTCACCTGTACAGGCACTGTGCTGAGCTTGTTGCATCAATCATCATAACGTCCCAAGGAGGTGGAAAGTTCCATTTTCCATGTGACAACACGGAGACCTAAAGAAGTCAAGTGACTAACATAAGGATGAGAGATAAAGTGGTAGGACTAGGATTCAAACCTAGGTCTCTGACTCCAGAGTCCTTGTGTTTCACCTCTAGGCTCTGAGACTGGATGTGTCCAGCTGTTCTTCAAGCCAATTTCTTCCAGAGTCCCTGAAAATGGCTGGAAATGGCTCATTGTCATGGTGGAAGAGCCTGCTGATGGAGGAAATAACCCACTACCACAGCCACCATCATCAGAAAAAATAACTCTATCACCATAGCAATTGGTGGTAGAATCATTTGAACCTGGGAAGTCAAGGCTCCAGTGAGACTCAGCAGAGGAGTAGGGGGTGGGTGGCAGCTAGGGTTAGGGTTAGGGTTACGGTTACGGTTAGGGTTAGGCCGGTCCAGTTACTGAGGCCAAACTACTGGAAAGCATCCTTCTCCCCAACAGCCATATCATAAATCAGCTCTGTTGTCTGTACCTTCAAACACATCCTGAACCTGCCCCATCTCCCCAGCTGCACCACCTCCCTCTCTAGCCTGGTCCATTGTGATGCCCTCTCACTGCCTTCCTGGTTTCCCCTTATGTGCCTTTCTGTATAGCCCCATGGAGTAGCCACAGTGATCTTTTACAGAACTCAGATCATTCCTCCTCCTGTTTAACACCCTCCTGTGCCTTCCAACCTACACAGAACAAAATCCATGCCTCTGGCCATGGCCTACAAGGTCCTGTGTGATCTCCCCTGTCCTGTTTCTCTATTGCCATTTCAGGCCACAGCTCCCTCTCGTATTCCACTTCAAGTACTCAAACCTTTTTACATTATTGAACAAGTCCAACTTTGCTCCTGCCTCAGGACCAGTGCACTTACTGTTCTAATGCCTTCCCCAGGTCTTCATACAGCTGACTCTTGCCATTCAGGTCTCAGTTCCAATGTTATCCTCTCATCAACGCTCCCTGACACCCCTAACTAAAGTGCCCCCTAGTAAGCTTCAGGCAGTCATCACCCTTAAAATATTTTGTTTGGGCTTTATTTGCGTATTTCCTAGCTTCTCAACTAGATGCCAAGCTCCATGAGGTCATGGATTGTATCTTGTTCCCTGTGGTATCCCCAGTACCTCGTACAATATCTGGCAAAAAAGAGACACTCAGAAACACTGATCAGGTAAATTAATTTGGGTTGATCTATACAGTCTCAAAGTTCCTGGTTCTATTGTTTAATCAGAATCTAAAGATTCTGGTTGTATTGTTTAACTTTCCACTTATTCATGTAATCGTCTGTCCATCATCCACACATCCTATTGTCCATCCATCACCCATCCTCCCACCTATTCAGTTACCCATCATCCATTTATCCAACCATTATCCATCCATCAATCCATCCATCCATCCATCCATTCATCCATCCATCCATCCATATATCCATCCATGTACTTATCCTTCCATGCATCCTTCTAACCATACACATACACCTACACATACACCATTCTTAGCCCCCACTCTGTGCTTGGTGCTGAAGACCTAAGTTTAACCAGGACATGAAATCTATGCTAGAGAAACTCCCAGCCTTGTCCTTGTGTTCCCTCTGTTCCTTATACTCTGAGCTGCTCCAGGTAGGAACTGCATTAACCTTGTAGGCAGATGCAGGCAAAGTCCTAGGAGGCTGCTCCTGTTTATAGATAGGTCTACGCCCTCTTGGGACTTAGATTTAGACCTTCACCTCTTTCTTCTGTGCCCTGGTCACTGTTGGCTGTCCCCTGGGGCAGAGCCAACAAATTTATCCAGCTCTGAGGCTCCAGATATAAGGGATTTGAGGAGAAGACTCTGCCCCATCCTGAAGAGTCAGCTGAAGCATTTCAAAATTCAGAATGAAGCTCTGAGGGCCTGATGTGTGGTGTGATCTTTGTGCTACAAGACAAGAGGAAGGAGCAAGATAATGCCTGGGGTAGGCAAGAAGTCTTCCTGGAGGAGTTAGGATTAGAGGTGGACCCAAAGGAAGGG